>NW_028318003.1:1940000-2263333 GCF_062004578.1 Staurois parvus
ACATCATCAGGGGACTGGCAGTAAGAACCCAGAAGAGACGGCTGGCTCCCAATGACATCAAAGAAGAAATTGGCAGCACAGGGCCTGGTGACAGCAGATCCCTACAGAACACTGCTGGATTCGCTAGCCAAAATATGTTTTTTTGTTGTTGATAACTCCGTAAAAGGGGAGGGGGGTGGAAGTTTCTCTTTAATGCATGAAGGACTCTTGCATCCTTGTGAAATGTCAGGTGACAATTGGTGACTGTTTGGGAAGTCTCCATTATGACAACCAAAGGACAGGGGGAACTGCATCAGTAGTCAAACATACCACAGAAAGGAAAGCATTGTGAAGAATGGGGAGCACAGAGTGCTGGAGACACTGGAAAACAAAAGCAGTGACCAGGCAGAGACCAGGGGGCTCAGAGCTGAGGTACTGTATAAAGAACAAAAGGTTTAAATCTATTAATTGCCTTTTAATGATGTTAGAACACTAGTAAATATGTGTCTGTTCATATATTTGGTAATTTCTGGAGTGTGAACAAGTTATTAGCAGGCACTGTGTCACGGAATGGAGGAAGAGTGCAGGTAGTTACATGAGAGATGGGGCAGCGCCTTGTCACCAGAGATTGTTTAAACAGGACCAGGGACAGTGGAGGTGAGATATCGATTGAACCTGAAAGGTTTGGAGAGATGTGACTAATGGATGGGAAAGGGGGGGGGTGTATATACACTATATTGACAAAAGTATTGGGACGCCTGCATTTACATGCACATGAAATTAACTTTAATGACATCCCAGTCTTAGTCTGTAGGGTTCAATATTGTGTTGGCCCACCCTTTGCAGCTATAACAGCTTCAACTCTTCTGGGAAGGCTGTCCACAAGGTTTAGGAGTGTGTCTATGGGAATGTTTGACTATTCTTCCAGAAGCGCATTTGTGAGGTCAGACACTGATGTCTGACAAGAAGGCCTGGCTCGCAGTCTCCACTTTAATTCATCCCAAAGGTGTTCTATCGGGTTGAGGTCAGGACTCTGTGCAGGCCAGTCAAGTTCCTCCACCCCAAACTTGCTCATCCATGTCTTTATGGACCTTGCTTTGTGCACTGGTGCGCAGTCATGTTGGAACAGGAAAGGGCCATCCCCAAACTGTTCCCACAATGTTGGGAGCATGAAATTGTCCAAAATGTCTAGGTATGCTGACGCCTTAAGAGTTCCCTTCACTGGAACTAAGAGGCCAAGCCAAACCCCTGACAAACAACCCCACACCATAATCCCCCCTCCACCAAACTTTACACTTGGCACAATGCAGTCAGGCAAGTACTGTTCTCCTGGCAACAGCTAAACCCAGACATGTCCATCGGATTGCCAGACAGAGAAGCGTGATTCATCACTTCAGAGAACATATCTCCACTGCTCTAGAGTCCAGTGGTGGCGTGCTTTACACCATTGCATCCGACGCTTTGCATTGCACTTGGTGATGTAAGGCTTGGATGCAGCTGCTCGGCCATCGGAACCCATTCCATAAAGCTCTCTATGCACTGTTGTGCTAATCTGAAGGCCACACAAAGTTTGGACGTCTTTAGATATTGACTCTGCAGACAGTTGGGGACTTCTGCACAATGTGCGTTTCAACATGCGCTGACGCCGCTCTGTCATGGTTACTATACCACTAACAGTTGACTGTGGAATATTTAGTAGCAAGGAAATTTCATGGATGGACTTATTGCACAGGTGGCAACCTATCTTAGTACCACGCATTAATTTATTGAGCTCCTGAGAGCGACCCATTCTTTCACAAATGTTTGTAGAAGCAGTCTGCATGCCTAGGTGCTTGATTTTATACACCTGTGGCCATGGAGGTGATTAGAACACCTGAATCCAATGATTTGGAGGGGTGTCCCAATACGTTTGGCAAAATAGTATATGTAGGAGCAGGTGTTCTTGGCAGAAAGTGTATGATCGGGATCAGGAGCAATGAAAGTGCTCTGGGCAGGGAGTGCGTTACTGTAGGAGAGGCATCCATTTCATATAGTAATAGTAACCAGGGACCAAAAATGTTATGTAGGAAATATATGTGTATGCGTGCGTGAGACAAATGGGGTGGGAGTTTTACAGAAAGTGCAGAAACACTAGTGGGGGACATAACACAACTGTCTGGATTTTCTACATTTAAAAGAGGAAATGTCTACATGTACAAAAAGGTGGGGATTTATCTTGTCTTTGAGGGGTTAATGCACTTATGCTGACTAGTCACTAGAGATGAAACCACACATATGCTAGATAGTACACTGCAGGAATAATGAACATTCTCTGGCAATTGAATACCAAAGGTTAATGCATATGCTCTGGTGGCTAATTACTGAAGTTCTAATGGACATATACTGGGGTCTGGTCATAATAAAGTACTCTGGAGACTAGTTACTGTGGGGTTAATGCACAAATCAGGGGACTGATCACTGGAAAGTTAATGCTGATACTCAGAATAGTGTAGAATATAGGTTATTGCACATGGTGTGCAGAATAATTTCTGAGGATTTGAAGCAGATTTGCTATAGGTCTGTTGTGGACTTTTAGGGGAAAACCCACACTGTTTTTTTCCATGAGGTCCCCCTTTACAATCTATAGCAGGCCCTCATTTAGGATAAGGGTCTGGTAAGGATGTGGAGGGGAATCATGACTGTTGTGTTTAAAATGTCATTTAGCAACCAGCAATTAAAATTTTCTCTTTGTATAATTGCTCTTTATTTGATTTTGTGGGGGTTCCCATGGTGTTTTTTACAACAGAAAAGCCACAAGGGATGTCATTTAAAGTAAATGGTTTGGATGTGTGGAGCTAGTGACTCCTTTAAAGCATTAAGCAAATTACCTTACTGCAGGGTTAACTCGAGACAAATGTGAGGTTTTTTTTTTGCATTTTTTTTCATTTAGCTCTTTTTAAAATGTCCAATAGCATGGGTGCTTCCAAATATCACCGCCAGTAAAGTTGTATGTAAATTGAAACAGTTAGTCAGTCACATAATTTTCAGGCATAAATAAAACAAAGCACTTTGCAAGAAGAGAAACCATGTATTAGAGATCTTGGTAAAAGAATATTGGGAACACTCCTAGTATTCTATTTAGAGATGTAACATTAGACGTGCATACTTTGTGTACAGGGTATTAACGTGTTACTAAACCCAGGACCCTGCATTCACTATATCTGGTCTCCCACAGTACACAGAACATGGAAATGCAATTATTTTAGTAAATATAAACTGCTAAACACCTTTTCTCATCAGCAGTTAGAGCAGTCTTGTGACTTCTATCAGTGTCCAGCAGAGCACTTTATAGGAGGAGTTTTCATTCTCCCCTGATTGTCCTATGAGGTTGCATAACCCCTGACCTCTGTCTGGACAGTGCTGATTGGCACTGTGCTGATCACACGCACACTCACAGGAAAAAAAAAAGCTCTCTAGCAATACATGCCAAACTGAACATATACAGCTTGCCCCCAAGGTCCTGTTCTATCAACAGATGGATTGGGGACAGGCTAGAAGAAGGGGAATATCAGAGAAATCAGGATCAAACAGCCATTTTACACAATGCAGAGGATTAACCACTTAGCTTCCCAGTGAGTATAACTGTTGTGGGATTAGTAACACTTAATTAACTTTATGGTGGAATCAATTCTGCAACTTATTGTTTTTCTTATTTCAAAAGCTAAAATCAAGGTAAAGAACCAATGTTGCTCATATACTCGTTTCCATTTTCTGACTCCAAGATAATAAAAGTATTTTCAACACTATTATTAATGAAAAGTTTCCAATGCGTAGTGCATAGTGTTGAATTAGTTTGCCCTTTATCTCTTAGTTTCCACAGTGAGTATAACAAGCATGCTTTCCTGCATATGCAGACTGATTTTACTGGTGTGGGTTTAGTAACACTTTAAGCAGTAGTACACTGTGTGCACAAATATTAGGCAAGTTGTATTTTTCAGGATTATTTTCATTATTGAACTACAGTGCTCTCAGCCAATCTAAAATGTTAATAAACCTCAAACCTGAGTATTTAGGAAAGTAAAAGTGAGGTTTTGGCTTTCTTAGGAGAATATCTATGAAAGCACAATTATTGGGTAACTATTAGGTGTCATGCACATTGGATGTTATGAAAACGGCAGTAGCCTTAGCTGTAGAATGCCGCTTTAAAAATGCGAGTTTTGTTGCATTTTTCAGCATTTTGTTGCTTTTTTTTAGCAAAACTATTCTCCCACAAAAGCCTGAGGCTACAAAATGTTCTTATAACTCCGTATAGCCACGTTTACCAGAGTTAAAGTGTTTTTACAGCTAAAAAAACTCCTCTTGAAACCCACTAGTTCTGTGTTTATTTTTCAGCCAGAAAACACCCCTACTAAACAACACAGATTAAAGCCTATGTGTGCACGGACACATAGGATAACATGCTGGGCAGTTTACTGGCTGTAGAAAAAAATGCTAGAAGCCAAAAACAGCCGCTGTAAAACACCTAGTGTGCATGACGCCTTAGTGTGCAGAATTATTACTCAACTAAATGAAAACCATAAATTTTCCCATCTCACTCATTTATTTGCATCTGTTAAACTGAGAATAATAAACAAACAACTCGAAATTTACAAATAAATATTTCTGACATTTCAAAAAAAAAAAATCAGTGACCAATATAGCCACTCTTCATTTCAATAAGCTTTCCATTTATGCAGTCTGTCCATTTCTTGATCTGTTCACGATCAAAATTTTTGTGCAGCAGCAACAACAGTCTTTCATACACTGTTCAGAGAGGTGTACTGTTTTCCTTCACCATAAATCTCCCCTTTAACCACTTGTCCTCCTGAGGATTTACCCCCCTTAATGACCAGGCCTCTTTTTGCTACTCGGCGCTGCACTAATTCAACTGATAATTGCGCGGTCATGCAATGCTGCTTCCAAACAAAATTTACGTTCTTTTTTTGCACACAAATAGAGCTTTCTTTCGGTGGTATTTGATCACCTGTGCGCTTTTTATTTTTCACGCTATAAACAAAAAAAGACCTAAACTTTTTAAGAAACACAATATATTTTTTACTTTCAGCTATAAAAAATATATCGTAAACTCAAAGTTAGTTATAAATTTAGGCCAAAATGTATTCTGCTGTATGTTTTTGGTAAAAAAAATCCCAATAAGTGTATATTGATTGCTTTGTGTGAAAGTTATAGCGTCTACAAACTATGGTATAGATACTGCAATTTACGCCATTTGTTTGCTATACAGCGCTGCGCTAGTTTAACGGACAATTGCGCGGTCATGCAATACGATACATAAATGAAATTTACATCCCTTTTTTTCCCACAAATTGAGCTTTCTTTCGGTGGTATTTGATCGCCTGTGCATTTTTTATTTTTTGCGCTATAAAAAAAGTCTGACAATTTTGAGGAAAAAAAACAATATTTTGGACTTTTTGCTATAAAACGTCCAGTAAAAAAAAATTTAAAAATCAAATTTAGTCATAAATTTCTGCCAAAATGCATTCTGGGACATGTCTTTGCTAAAAAAAAAAACCCAATATGTGTAAATTAATTGGTTTACGTGAAAGTTATAGCGTTTACAAATGGCGGGAAAGATACTGGGATTTTTAATTTTTTTTATACTAATAATGGCGGCAATCAGCGACTTATGGCAGCGATCAGCGACTTATGGCGGCGATCAGCAACTTATGGCGGACATTCTGACACTGGGGGGGGAACTGACTTGGGGTCACTGACATCCCCAGTGACACCAATACAGTGATCAGTGCAAAAAAAAAAACACTGACACTGTACTAATGGCACTGGGGAGGAAGGCGCCCCCTACCTGTTTTGAAAACACACGTTTTAAAATGTGGTTTTGCGCAGCCGTGCCGCCCTGCCGCCGTATTTCTACAGTGGCTGGGCGGCATGTGGTTAAGAAGGCCCCACAAGTTCTCAATAGGGTTTAGGTCAGGTGAGGAAGTGGGCCATATCATTACTCGTTCATCTTTAAGGCCTTTTCTGGCTAGCTACGTAGTGGAGTACTTTGAAGCATGCAATGGAGCATTGTATTGTATAAATATCATGGTCTTCATGAAAGATACAGACTTTTTCCTGTACAACTGCTTAATGAAAGTGTCTTCTAAACATTGGCAGTAGGTTTGGAGTCCATCTTCAACCCGAAAAGGTCCAACTAGTTCATCTTTCATGTACTTCTGGGCACTCCAGGTAGGTTGCAGTTCCCGAATATGACAGCACTGGAGGATAATGGGTTCTTTGTAGCTTCATGTTGGATTCTTCGCAAATCTTTAGCTGTTAATTAGCATCTTCTTTTCTCAACACATTTATTGCGACACTGTTGATTATTTGCAACAAAATGTTTGTTGGTTCTCTGATCACACTCCAATATCTTAACATTTTCAAGAGTGCTGCATCCCTCTGAAAGACTTTTCACAATTGTTGACTTTTCAGAGTAAGTTAAATCTCTTTTTTTGGCCCATTTTGCCAGAGGAAAAAAAGCTGTCTAATATTTATGCACACCTAGATATAGGTTGTTGATATGCTTAGGCCACACCCTCCCTCATTACACAATTACACATCATCTGATAAGCTTAAAACTAATAAACATTCAAGTTTATACAGATTGGAGTTGGACAATATGCATATACATGACGGTTTGGTCAAAATACTCACTTGCCTAATAACTGTGCACACAGTATAGCATGTGGTCTACGAAGAAACCCTATATATTGGACAGAGAAAAGAATGGGAGGAAAAGGTAGCTGGGCAGAATCGGGGACAGAAGAAAGAAATAGGTTAAAGAAGTAGAAGAAAGATCTAGGACCTGGCAGAAGGTAATAACCCCCTGACCAGGGAAGGAATGACCATTTGAGCACTCGGGCACTGTCCGAGGGCCCAGGGTCAGTAGGGGGCCCTATGAAATGCCCCTGGTACCTTTTATAGGCTTTTTTGGGTGTGCTTTGAATGTGGGCAAGGATGCAGGGGCCCCATGATCCCCTATTGCCCGGGGGCCCCATGAGTTGTCAGTCTGCCCCTGACCTTTTCTGAACTTGTAAGACTGGAGGACAGAGAATTTGTCCTAAGAAAGTATCAAATGGGTAACAGGCTGACAGAGGCTAGGTTATTTAAACAGCTAGAACTTGTTTAAATTTCTCTGTACAGGAGTGAGGAGTCCAATAAAACCATGTCTTATAAAATTTATCACATGTACCTTTCTTGTCAAGCTTTCCATGTGCCTAATATCTTCAATCTGGCAAAACTATTGTTTCAGAGGTGGCGGTGTTATGGAATTCCACAGAGCAGGGATGCAAGATTGAGCAACATTTACCAAATGCCACACAATTTATTTCTTATAAGCTTGCATTGGCACAACTTTGCAACGTAGAAGTAAAAATACAGGGGTTTTTGGTATTTGGCAATCAGGGAACTGGTGTGTACTTGAGACCAGAAGATATGCAACAAATCTCCCCGCACAACACTGCACCACCAGCAAAACTCCAACACTGAAAAGTATATGCAATGTACTCTCCGGAGTGAAGTAGCACCGAGTAATGATTTGGAAGCATGATTCCCGATATCTGTTACTGATGGAGGATTTACAGGAAAGAGTCAAGATTTTAGTGCATGCAGCAGGTGTCAGGGAGATCTGAAGCTCCCCTTCCCACTTCTATGTGGGGTCTCGAGAAGAATAAGCTTATATGTCAGGGGTAATGCAATTTCAAGTAGGACCCTCCCTTCGACAATCCTGTTCAAAAAAAAGTCAGAGAATTTGTAAATAAAAGGAAGCATCATGCATTGACTCTAAAAAGTGGGATAGTAGCAAGGGATGTAGAGGTCTCACTTGCCTAAGCTGGTCTTGTGACATCTGAGAGAACGTCATTCACTTAGAATTATGCACGCATCGCATTGCAGAGTAAATGTCATTTTGATAAACTGGTAGAAATGCAGCCCTTTGTAACCCAGGCGAGAATTTAGGGTTACACAATATTGGATAAAAGGGGGAAGGGGTTTGAGAGATAGACACTAAAAGCCATAGCACAAATGTGCCTAGCAGGTGCAATAGTTGAGTGTTTTCCTTAATCCATGGAATTGAGCACCAGACATCAGACTTTGTTAAAGCCAACCAAATGTGAGTTTTTTTGTGGTTTAAGGTGTTTTATGTTAAATACAGTTTATCACTATGATATTGTTCCATTTTTTGTTACTTTGTTGAGGTAGAGGATTGGAAATATACAGTATAAGATCCATCCTTTGCTAGGACATCTTAAAGCCCTTATAGACCTACTTTTTTAAGTGGCCAACAAGCCTCAATGAGTCTATCTCCTTTGAAGGTGTATTACAAGATTTTCACATGAAGGAATGGACACTGGAAGTTTTGGAATGCTTTATAGACAGTTTGCATTCTGTAAAGGAAATTAATTGATTTCATGAATGAGCCTTATTAACGTTTATTGACATTTGATTGCAACACACAAATTGTTAAAATTAATTTCATATTGCTGTACTAATTAATTGTTATTATTCACTGAATCATCTTCGAAAAACATTTTTTACTAAGGCAATTTATTGAACTTTTTTGATGAATAGAATTATTTTTCTGTATGAACTGGGATTTTATAACACTGTATTTTTAGGTGAATTTATTGTAAGGGTTTGTGAACATAATCTGGAGACCTATCATTGAGTTGTAAATGCACTGTGTGTGTGTGTGTGTGTATATATATTATATATATATACTGTATGTGTATGTTCAGGAATGCATGCACAATCTCACGCATTCACGACCCATACAAAAACACGCTGCTCTTTAGCAGACAAGCAGGTGTGCCATTAATTGTTAATTAATTGTGGCTGCTGTACCCACGATGTGGGACACAAACGCACACGTACACTATATTGCCAAAAGTATTGGTTGGCCTGCCTTTACACGCACGTGAATTTTAATGGCATCTCAGTCTTAGTCCGCAGGGTTCAGTATTGAGTTGGCCCACCCTTTGCAGCTATAACAGCTTAAACTCTTCTGGGCAGGCTGTCCACAAGGTTTAGGAGTGTGCCTATTGGAGTGTGTGACCATTCTTTCAGAAGCGTATATGTGAGGTCAGGCATCGATGTTGGATGAGAAGGCCTGGCTCGCAGTCTCCGCTCTAATTCATCCCAAAGGTGTTCTATCGGGTTGAGGTCAGGACTCTGTGCAGGCCAGTCAAGTTCCTCCACCGAAAACTCGCTCATTCATGTCTTTATGGACCTTGATTTGTGCACTGGTATGTAGTCATGTTGGAACAGGAAGGGGCCATCCGCAAACCTTTCCCACAAAGTTGGGAGCACAAAATTGTCCAAACTATCTTGCTATGCTGATGCCTTAAGAGTTCCCTTCACTGGACCAAAGGGGCCAAGCCCAACCCCTGTAATACAACCCCACACTATAATTCCCCCCTCCATCAAACTTTACACTTGGCACAATGCAGTCAGGCTTGTACCGTTTTCCTGGCAACCACCAAACCCAGACATCGGATTGCCAGACAGAAAAGCATGATTCGTTACTCCAAAGAACAGGTCTCCACTGCTCTAGAGTCCAGTGGCAGTGTGCTTTACACCACTGCATCTGAAGCTTTACATTGCATTTGGTGATGTAAGGCTTGGATGAAGCTGCTCGGCCATAGACATCTATTCCATGAAGCTCTCTACACACTGCTGTTGTGCTAATCTGAAGGCCACACAAAGTTTGGACGTCTTTAGCTATTGACTCTGCAGACAGTTGGTGACTTCCGCGCACTGTACGCTTCAACATGTGCTGACCCTGTTCTGTCATTTTACGTGGCCTACCACTTCGCGGCTGAGTTGCTCTTGTTCCAAGTCGCTTCCACTTTGTTATAATACCACTAACAGATAACCGTGGAATATTAAGTAGCAAGGAAATTTCACATATGGACTTATTGCACAGGTAGCAAGCTATCATGGTACCATGCTTTAATTCACTGAGCCCCTGACAGCAACCCATTCTTTCACAAATGTTTGTAGAAGCAGTCTGCATGCCTAGGTGCTTGATTTTATACACCTGTGGCCATGGAGGTGATTGGAACACCTGAATCAAATGATTTGGAGGGTTGTCCCAATACTTTTTGCAATATAGTGTATATATACATAATGTATGTATATATACACAGTTAGGTCCATATATCTTTGGACATAGGCACAATTTTAGTTTTAGTCAGGTATTTACCAAAACATATTTAAGCTATAGTTATACAATGGATATGGGCTGAAAGTGCACACTCTCAGGTTTAATTTGAGGGTATGTGCATCCAAATTGAAAGAAGGGTTTAGGAACTACAGCTCTTAAGAGTAGCCACCCCCCCTTTTTCAAGGGACCAAAAGTAATTGTTTACAGATGACGTTGTGTGCTTTGGATCATGAGCTGTTCCAAGCCTTCTCCACGCTTTTTTCTTCCTGTCATTTTGGTACAGATTAATCTTAGTTTCATCCATCCAAAGAATGCTTTTCCAGGACTGGTCTGTCTTTTTTAGAAGTTTTTTGGCAAAGTCTAATCTGGCTTTTCTGTTCTTCAGGCTTATGAATGGTTTGCACCTTGTGGTGAACCCTCTGTATTTGCTCTCGTGAAGTCTTCTCTTGATTGTAGACTTTGACAATGATATGACCACCTCCTGGAGAGTGTCCTTCGCTTGTCTGGATGTTGTGAGTGGGTTTTTCTTTACTATAGAGGGGATCCTGCAATCATCCACCACTGTTGTCTTCCATAGACGTCCATGCCTTTTTATGTTGCTGAGCTCACCAGTGCGTTCTTCTTTCCTCAGAATGTACTAAACTGTTGATTTGCCCACTTCTAATGTTGCTGCTATCTCTCTGATGGATCACTTAGAATAAACTCCAGACCTTTTACCTGCATAATTGATGAAGAAATAATGAAGGAGTAGCCCACACCTGGCCATAACACAGCTTTTGTTTCAATTGTCCAATTATTTTTGGTCCCTTGAAAAAGGGGGGATGGCTACTCTTAAGAGATGTAATTCCTACATTTGGATGTATGTTCCCTCAAATTAAACCTGAGAGTGTGCACTTTCAGCCCATATCCATTATATAAAGATAGCTTGAAAATGTTTTGGTCGATACATGAAAAATCTAAAATTGTGCCTGTGTCCAAATAATATATATGGACCTAACTGTATATATATATATATATATATATATATATATATATATACTGCTCAAAAACATTAATGGAACACTTTTTAATCAGAGTATAGCTCTTAAGAGTAGCCCCCCTTTTTCAAGGGACCAAAAGCAATTAAACTATTGAATATAATCATAAATAAAATGTTCATTTTTAATATTTTGTTAAGAATCCTTTACTGGCAATAACTGCCCGAAGTCTGGAACCCATGGACATTACCAAAAACTGGATTTCCTCCTTTCTGATGCTTTGCCAGGCTCTAACGGCAGCTGTCTTCAGTTGTTCTTTGCATGTGGGTGTTTCTGCCTTTAGTTTTGCCTTCAGCAACTGAAAGGCATGCTCAATTGGGTTGAGATTAGGTGATTGACTAGGCCATTGCAGAATATTCCACTTCTTTTTTCTTCAAAATCAATTAAACTCCTGGGATATTGATCTGGTCACTTAAGTAGCAGAGAGGGTCGTTAATCAGTTTCAGCTGCTTTGGTGTTAATGAAATTAACGACAGGTGTACTAGATGGGCAACAATGAAATGACCCCTAAAACAGGAATGGTTTTACAGGTGAAGGCCACTGACATATTTCTCCCTACTCATCTTTTTCTGACTTTTTTAGTTTTATGCTAGTTTTTCACTAGTTTTGCATTTGGCTAGGTCAGTGTCACTACTGGTAGCATAAGGTGATACCTGGACCCTACAGAGGTTGCACAGGCAGTTCAATATATAATAACAACCTCCTGCGCTCAGAAACCCAATTATAGCTCGTTAGGGCTGCTAACACCTGCACCGTGTTACCTAGAAGTGAAAATATGCTACAAATACCAAAAAAATGGTGTAGCGCTCTAATAAATAAATAATAAATATGTAAATAATACTAAGATAGTGACCACATCCCTAATGGGATATATAAGTGAAAAAAATGGTGAATAAATATCATAAACCAATGGTCTACAAACGACCTAATGTGTTCCAATAACACAAAACCCAGTGCTGGATAATCTAGATCTCAAAAGTGAAAAAAAACTCAATAATCAAAAAGTATGTACTGTAAATGAATAGTGAAGCACGCATGTGATCCCAGCAATGGGGGATAGGTAACTATAAATAGTAACGAAAGTGCTCAGTATTGTAAAACACTCAAAACAACATATATGTGATAATGAATAATGATATAGGTGACAAATATAAAATCAAAAGTAAACATATAAATCTCCTATGAAAATACAATCCGAATAATTGTATTCACCCATCACATGAGGTTCTAAGGCTATTTGAAAGCTGAAATTAAATGTGAGTGTATTGGCTGTATTTACTTTCTTTTTACATTAAACAATATCACACTATGGATGTTCTCTCTTTATATGGATCCTGTGGGAGCTGGTCATACTAATTATAGCCAAAAAAGGCGAATATCAGGCTGATCTTGACCTGGAAGGCTCATACGCATTTACCTGATGTGAGGTTGTTTGGAGGATATTATTAAGAGGAATCCGGTCTTGGAGGGTCCAGGAGTGATCCTAAAAGCTGGTAGGCCCTCTTTAGGGTCACGGTAAGGAGGTGAGGAGCCAATTTAGCTGTGTGTGGATTCATCGCCAGAGGCTACAATGCACAAGATCACCTTGCGTTTATTATTATTCAGATTGGTTTTCCATAGGGTAATTATTTGTTTAATTTTGATTGTCTATTTGCCACTAATATCATCATCATATAACAGTGAAAATTGCAAGCTCCTCCTACTCTGGCTCCTTGGCTTAGACTTCTTATCAGAATAATTCATATAAATTAACATATGAGACTTGAGAAAGGCCAAAAACATTTTTGCCCCCCTAGCTGGAATCGCAATCCACAACACCCCGTGATTAAATGTCATGTATAGGAATGTATACAGATGGAAGCTTAAAGGTAAGTCAAGTTATATAGGGATGCTAGGCTTACATGATAGAATGGGTATGATGATATGTGTTTGGCTGGTACTTTACTGTACAGAACTTCTACATTAAGAAGCAATAAGTGTTATATGTTTTTTATATGTACGTGTTGTACAACTGTCTTATGTTAAAAAAAAAATGTACCTTAAAAAAGAAAAACAAAATCCCTAATTTTTTAATCATTATTTTAGTTGTACAGATCATCCCCTTAACATTTTTTAAATAGTGATAATATAAACATTATGTGTAATATGAGACTACACACTTGATTTTTCACAACCATGAATGATGTTGAATCATGAAACTCCAGCATAGAGCCATACAATAGAAGGATGCATTCTATTTTAAAGGATAATATGTGGAGAGAGAAAAAGGAGAGAGGCGCCTTCTAAGTGCAGTTTATTACAGTTTAATAAGCCAGAAATAGTACAAAACTCACAAAATTTAAGTGATTTGAAAGTCCATCAATAAAGAAAATCTCTGGGGACGTTTTCCGTGTCTTGCAGGGATCCGTCTGATTGCGATGATGACCACCGTAGGTGGTAAGGAAGGTCCCAGAGCACTGTGGATGGTGAGGAGTCTTAGGACACTGCCACCAGAACCAGAAGTGTCTGTGAGCAGAGTGAACGTCACACAGGAGGAAGGTCGGCAACAGAGAGAGAAACAAGGCTATGCCCTCGGAGCTAACTGCTCCTTCTATAGGCCTCACCATCCACAGCGCTCTGGGACCTTACTTACCGCCTACGGTAATCATCCCAATCGGACGGATCCCTGAGTTTTTTACTCTTTGTGGCTTATTAAACTGTAATACACTGCATTTAGGAGGCGCCTCTCCTTTTTACTTTCCACATATTATGCTCATAGAGTTGACTTACTCTGGGATGGCTGCCATCTAAGCGATTACACAGCTACAGATTTTATTGGACTTATGGACTTTCTGTACATTTTTCTATATGCCCACTGAATACGAGCCACTAGTGTGCTGAGAGTTTTTCATATTGTTGTTCTATTTTAAGGGATGTGGCTTTTTACACTGATGTTTAAGTCAATGTGTTGTATTTCTCTTTGCTTGTTGTTCTCTGCAAGTCTCTACGAGTTAAATAGTTCTTTTTATGTGAGCCCTTAGAGTGAAATATGAGTTGAAGCAATGCCTTTGGGAAGAAAGCCTCACAATTTACATTGTTCCCGTTTCATATTAACTTAACAGGAAAGAAACAGAATCTGTCAAACACTGTTCTAGAGGGAGACTTCATGAAAACAGCAGTGACAGGTTAAAAAAAAAATATACAGGCAAAGGACAAGAACAGGGATGAAGAAAGAAATCCACGGAGGAAACAATATAGAGTTAACTCAACGAAAGTTTAATTAAAACGTGACAAAGATACTCTGCCAGAAGGAAAAAAAGGAGAAAGGTGAATATAGGTTGAGAAGGGTAATTGGGGACTTGGTTTTTTAAGATACTGTACTTCCTCCCATCTCTCAGGGCTGATGAAAAGGTCAGCTACTTTGACTGTACATTCTTAGGTGGATTGGTAGTGTATTGTTGAAGGGAGAAAGACTGAAGTGATTAAGATATAAGAGGGGGAAAAGAAAAAAGAATGGAAGGCGGAAAGATACTAAATCTAATTTCTACAGAACAAAAGGAATAAGTATAATAAAAAACTCTCTCATTGTATAACTGAAAAGTTAAAAATAAAATAGTTTACATTTTTCATCGAGAACTGGAAATTTAGGGTTTTAAATCTTTGGCTTTAGTTACACAAGGGTACAAGCACACAGGTCTTTGGTCTGTGTTTGCTTTGGACTTGGAGATGCTATTTCCTGGGACACATTTGTCCATTAAATTTCTATTAGTTATGTGTTCCCATTCACACAGCATATCTAAAAAGTCAAATTTGAGAAAACCCCACCATGTTGGTTATGTGTTCTCATTCACACAGCATACCTAAAAAATAATTTAATAAACGTCTTACTGTTATAAGTGTTTGTTTGGCGCAGGCTTTGGGCAAAATGCAAACTACTATGAACAATTTGAAATGAGGGGAAGCACAGTCTGTCCCCACTGACAACGAGGGACATATTGGGGTTGATTTATTAAAACTAGAGAGTGCAAAGTCTTGTGCAGCTCTGCATGGTAGCCAATCAGCTTCTAACTTCAGCTTGTTCAATTAACCCCCCCGGCGGTATTCCCGAGTGTAGCTCGGGGTAAAGTTTCAGTACCACAAGCAGTAACCCAGAGTTACACTCGGGCTTACCATGCGGCGCTGCTCCGCAATCCCTCGATTACTTACCTTGCCCTGCGCTCCCGCGATGTCCCTCCTGCAGTGTCCCCGGCAATGTAATCCGGCGAATGCCGGCATCTGTCATCTGGGTTCCATCCCCTGCGAGCGTCAGGATGTACATTATTAAAAGGTTGAGCGTCAGGACGTACAGGGGAATTTGAAAATGACAAAAAGGGACATTCACTAAAATAACATAGTATTCCATTACTGTATCAAAGCATTTCACATACATTTTGTCCCTAGTGCTTTGTCCTGTTCCCTGCCTGCATTTTTACTGTTCTTTCTGTCTGGAAACTGAGAAACGTCCATGATGTCCAAAAAGCATCCCTTTAGGTCAAAAGTGGGTTTTAGATCAGCTAGAGAACAGCGATAGTAAATCAGAACCACTTGCAGAGTTGAGTGATAATGATTCGTGGGGAAATTCATCATCAAACACTGAAAACAATTTTGCGACTTCGCTCAGTGATGTGCGAACTTGGCGCTATATTTCAAATTTCAGTGTTTTTGGTTTGATTATATTATTGAATTAAATGTATTATTATATTATTATTTTTTATGATTATTTATTAAATTATAATTTATGATTTCATTTTTCAAGTTTTATCATATCCGGGATGTTTACTAGACTCTTGTTCGGACAGATTTCAGTGAGTTATTCCTAAAAATTACAGGCCTACAATAAAAAAATACATATTTCCATGCAAAAAAATGTACCGCTTTGAGCACAGAAATATGGACATAATCAGACTGCTAGGGAGGTTAAGCTTGAAGATAAAAAAAACCCTGGAAGCTGATTGGTTTCTATGCAGATCTGCACCAAATTTTGCACTCTCCAGCTTTAATAAATCAAGCCCATAGTCTCCCTTTAATCAATTTCCTGTTCACTCTGGACCTCTTCTATAGTTTTTGAAAATAAGCCCTTTTAGTTTAGCAACACACCCTCAGCTCTCTCTTAGTTTCACCTTTGGAGTATATGAGGCCAGGGAACTCCTTTCTCTGTCAAGTCAGCCTTTTATTTTTATTCATGAAGAACGTACGCATTTTGATGTGATGTCTTTGCCAAGATGTTTTTGTATATTTCACTTTTCACTGCCTCTATTGCTGTAAGTATTATTTAAAGGTTGACCTGTTATTTCTTGTTATGTATGTTTTGCTTAACCACTTGCCTTCCTGAGTATTTACCCCCCTTCATGACCAGGCCTCTTTTTGCTACTGCACTAATTCAACTGATAATTGCTCATTCATGCAATGCTGCACCCAAACGAAATTTACGTCCTTTTTTTCACACAAATAGAGCTTTCTTTCGGTGGTATTTGATCACCTGTGCGCTTTTTATTTTTCACGCTATAAAAAAAAAAAGACCGAAAATTTTTAAGAAAAACAATATTTTTTACTTTCAGCTATAAAAAATATATAGTAAACTCAAAGTTAGTTATAAATTTAGGTCAAAATGCATTCTGCTACATGTTTTTGGTAAAAAAATCCCAATAAGTGTATATTGATTGCTTTGCGTGAAAGTTATAGTGTCTACAAACTATGGCATAGATACTGCAATTTATGCCATTTTTTTTGCTATACAGCGCTGCGCTAGTTTAACGGACAATTGCATGGTCATGCAATAGGGTACATAAATGAAATTTATTTCCTTTTTTCATACAAATAGAGCTTTTTTTTGGAGGTATTTGATCACCTGTGCACTTTTTATTTTTGGTGCTATAAACAAAAAAAATTTTTGAAAAAATGTTTTTTTAAAAAAAACAATATTTTCTCATTTCGGTCATGAAAAATATCCCAAAAAACTAAAATTTCATCATAAATTTAGGCCAAAATGTATTCTGCTACATGTTTTTGGTTACAAAAATCCCAGTAAGTGTATATTTATTGCTTTGTGTGAAAGTTATAGCGTCTACAAACTATGGTATAGATAATGGAATTTACACAGCTTTTACTTTCTGACTGCTCATCATATTTCTTGAGGTGCTAAAATACCAGTATAGTACAGACACCCTCAAATGACCCCTTTTTGGAAAGTAGACACCCTAAGATATCTGCTGAGAGGCATATTGAGTCTATGTAAGATTTATTTTTTTTCCACGTTTCTGAAAAATGACAAAAACATTTTGTTATTTAAATGAATTATTTCTTGCACAAGCCATGGGTAAATGTGGAATTACACCCCAAAATACATTCTGCTACTTCTACCGAGTATGGGGATACCACGTGTGAGACTTTTTGGGAGCCTAGCCACATACAGGAGCCTGAAATCCAATGACCACTTTGAAAGCCTGAAGGTGCGCAACTTCCTCATTACATTTCCTCACTACCTATCACAGTTTCGAAGGCCCTGACATGCCAGGATAGCACCAAACCCCCCCAAATGACCCCTTTCTGGAAAGTAGACACCCCAAGAAATTTAAAAAAAGAGGCATGGTGAGTATTTTGCAGATATCATTTTTTCTCACAAGGTTTTGAAATATAAAAAAAAATAGAAAAAATATTTTTTGTTTTTATTCTTCATTTTCCAAAAACTTTTGGCAACAAATGAGATCTGCAAAATACTTGCCATGCTTCTAATCAAATTCCTTGGGGTGTCTACTTTCTAAAAAGGGGTCATTTGGGGGTGTTAGGTGCTATCCTGGCATTTCAGGGCCTCCAAAACTGTGATAGGTAGTCTGGAAGTGTAATGAGGAAATAAAGTCCTTTAAAAGCCTGAAGGTGCTTATTGGATCTTGGGGTCCTGTACTTGGCTAGACTGCCAAAACATCTCTCACATGTGGTACCCCCATACTCGGGAGAAGTAGCATAATGTATTTTAATGTATTTCACATATACTCATGGCATGTGTGAGCAGTAAATCATTTAAGTGACAATTATGTGTAAGAAAAACTTTTTTTGTCATTTTCCAAAAACTTGTGGTAAACAAATAAATTCTTCTATTGATTCTACATGCCTCTCAGCAAATAGTTTGGGGTGTCTACTTTGCAAAAAAGGGTCGTTTTGGGGGGGGTGGGGGCATTTTATGCCCAGCATTAGAAGTTTATGCCACACATCACTCACTCTTCTAACCACCTGAAGATCAAGCCTTTTCTGTTCACATGAAAAAAATCAGTATTTTTTCCTAGGAAATTAATTTAAACCCCCAAACATTATATATTTTTTTTAAAGCAGACACCCTAGTGAATAAAATGGTGTGTACTACAATTTTTTATGGCACATAGTACTCGCACAGCGATTTCTCAAATGCAATTTGTAAAAAAAAAATACTTTTTTTTAACTTTTAATGCACAAAAACACAATATATTGGCCAATTATTTGGTAAGATATAAAAGATGATGGTATGCCGAGTAGATACCAAAAATGACATGCTTTAAAACTGCACATGCCCCGTGCAATGGCGAAAAACTGCAAACATTTTTAATATCCATAGGCAACACTTTAAAAGCCTTTATAAGCTACCATTTTAGATTTACAGAGGAGGTCTAGTGTTAGAATTACTGCCCTTGATCTGACGTTCACGGCAATACCTCACATGCATGGTGCAACCGCTGTTTACATACCGGCACAGGGTCAACGCTTGTGCACACAGGTGTGCGTGCATGGGAGGGGTGGTTTTTTTTTTTCAGTTATTTTGATTTTTTTTAAATTATTTTTACACTGTACCTTTAATTTTTCTTTTTTTGATCACTTTTAATGCTATCTCAGGGAATGCAAATATCCCCTATAACTTCAATGGGTATTGTCATATAATCTTTTTTGAGAAATCTGGGGTCTATCAGGCTCTAGATATCTCCTCTGCCCTTACATTATCTAATCAAACCAAAATCGGTGTGATCAGATGCTTTCCCAATTTACAAATGGCGCTGTTTATATCCTGCGAAACTGAAGTGATGAAATGCTTGTAGCTTCCGAATTCTTAGACTATAGAGATGATTGGCACCACTCTGGTCTCCAATGAGCTCTATGGTCAGCTGGCAGAAACACCGGCTGCATTCTCAGGTTCCTCCGATGGCACGGGAATGCCCGAAAAGGCCGTGGAAGGCAGCGGGGGAGGGGGGCATCATATCCCACTGCTTGTAAAAGCCATCCTGCAGCTAATTAGCCACTAGGATTGCTTTTTCATGAAAGCCGATTGCTGGCTGAAAAAAACGATACCAGGATGATGCCTGCAGCTGTAGGCATCATCCTGGTATACCCATTCAAATTCCAGTGATGTACCAGTAGGTCACTGGTCCTTGTTGGGTATATATACTATGTTCTTTTTTTTTGTATGCAGCCTGTAGAAATCTCTACCAGAAAAAGTGTGTGTTATGCCCACCATTAGAATATACCGCCCTGCATCCACCCACTTCTAATGGTGGGCACACATTAGGTCACATTTTTCCATAAGTGCCAGTTCCAAGATTGAACAAATGTCTAAATAGTGGCACGCTTGAATAAAAATTGTCCACGTATAAGTGATACCCCATATGGAAAAAGGATGACACCAAGTCCCAAACTATCTTGCCACTACTCCCCATGTAGTCAGGGCATCCGGGGGGGCTCCACATGACTATCTATTCCCTTGTAAATCTGAAACTTATAAGTATAGCCTGTTGTCCTCTCACAGGTCTTCTACATCTTGACCCCATATCTGGCACGCTTGCTGGGGAGAAATTGTTTGAATGCAAGGCGGCCAGAAAAATTAATCAGGGACTCATCAACGCAGATGTTTTGCTGGGGAGTATAGACATCTACAAATTTTTGGTTAAGGTGATTTGCGAGGGGCTGAATTTTATGGAGCCAATTAAATTCAGGGTCACCCCGAGGATGACAGAGTGTCATTCAATTGTCATTGAAATGCATAAAACACATTATACTCTCATATCTCAAATCATGTATATATATATATATATATATATATATATATATATATACACACACTGTGTTCCAAATTATTATGCAAATTCTATTTAAGTGTCACAAAGATGAAATATTTTGTTTTTCAGTTTAACTCATGGATGGCATTAAGTCTCAGGGCTCTTTTGATCACTGAAAACAATCTCAGACACCTGTGATAATTAGATTGGCCGGTGAGCCCAATTTAAGAAAAAACTACTAAAGGACGGTGTTCCACATTATTAAGCAGAGCACTATTTTCAACCAATATGGGGAAGAAAAAGGATCTCTCTGTTGCCGAAAAGAGTGAAATAGTTCAATGCCTTGGACGAGGTATGAAAACATTAGATATTTCACGAAAACTTAAGCGTGATCATCGCACTATTAAGAGATGTGTGGCTGATTCAGAGCACAGACAGGTCCGTGCTCTGAATCAGCCACAGCTGGTGTCTCTGGAGTCCCACAGAAATTAAGGTGTAGAGTCCTCCAGAGTCTTGCAACTGTGCATAAACCTTCTATTCGGCCACCACTAACCAATGCTCACAAGCAGAAACGGCTGCATTGGGCAGTAAAATACATTAAGACTAATTTTCAAACAATCCTGTTCACTGATGAGTGCCATGCAGGCTCGGATGGTCCAGATGGATAGAGTAGTGGATGGTTGGTGGATGGCCACCCTGTTCCAACAAGGCTGCGACGTCAGCAAGGCGGTGGTGGAGTCATGTTTTGGGCCGGAATCATGGGAACAGAGCTGGTCAGCCCCTTTAGAGGCCCCAAAGGTATAAAGATGTCCTCTGCAAAGTATGTGGAGTTTATGACTGACCACTTTCTTCCCTGGTACAAAAGGAAGAGCTATGCTTTCCATAATAAAATCATCTTCATGCATGACAATGCACCATCTCATGCTGCAAAGAATACCTCTGCATCAATGGCTGTTATGGGCGTAAAAGGAGAGAAAGTCATGGTGTGGCCTCCATCCTCCCCTGACCTCAATCCTATTGAGAACCTTTGGAGCATCCTCAAGCAAAAGATCTATGAGGGTGAGAGGCAGTTTACATCCAAACAGCAGCTCTGGGAGGCTATTCTGACATCTTGCAAACAAATTCAAGCAGAAACTGTCCAAAAACTCACACGTTCAATGGATGCAAGACTTGTGAAGCTGCTATCAAATAAGGGGTCCTATGTTAAAATGTAACCTGACCTGTTAAAATGTTTAAAAAGTTAAATGTTGTTAAAAGTTTGAAATAGCTTTTGATTTCAGTAAATATGCTGCAAACACAACAAATGACAATTTTCAGTTCTTTACAACCTATAAAGTGTTTTGAAACTTACTGTGCGTAATAATTTGGAACAGTGCATCGTACGTTTTTTATGTTTAAAAAAAATACTGTTATCATTAGGAGGTTTGTTCAATAAAATTAGAATTTTACTCTTAATAGCTGATAACATGAGAATTATGCTGACTGTTATTTACATCAATTATTTAGGTAAATGAGAAAAATATCATTTGCATAATAATTTGGAACATGGTGTATATATATATGTGATTTTGTGCACCCATGCCACCCTGTAGCAGTATTTCTGCTATAGGGCGGTCAGGAAGTGGTCACAGAAGCGGTTTGTGTTACGGCGCTGCGTTATTTTAACTGACAATTGCGCGGTCATGCAACACTGCACCAAATTAAATTTACGTACTTTTTGCCCATGAATTAAGCTTTCTTTCGGTGGTATTTGATTGCCTGTGCGTTTATTTTTTACGCTATAAAAAAAAGGCTGACAATTTTGAGAAAAAAAACAATATTTTGGACTTTATGCTCTAAAACATGTTCAGTAAAAAGCGATCAGCGACTTATGGCGGTGATCAGTGATTTATGACAGTGATCAGCGACTTATGGCGGGACTGTGGTGGACATTTTGACACTGGGGGGAACTGACTTGGGGTCACTGACATCCCCAGTGACACCAGTACAGTGATCAGTGCAAAAAAAAAAAAAACTGACACTGTAGTAATAGCACTGGGGAGGAAGGGGGTTAACATTTTTATTCAATCAAAGGGTTAACTGTGTGAGGGGAGTGTTTTACTATTGGGCGGGGGAGGTGTGTACTTCAAAGGAACACACTGATCCTGAGAGATAAACTCTGCTCTCAGGAACAGTGTATTAGGAACTGACAGGGAGCAGAGCTGCATTGTAAACAATGCAGCTGTGCTCTGTGTCACTGTTTGCCGGCAATTGCTGGGACCCAGCGGGTAATGACTGGCCGGGACCCAGTGATTGACACCCGCGGCCGTGATCGGCAGCACGGGTAGGGTGGGCGGGCGCCTCACGTGCGCCCCCTACTTGTATTGCAATATCACATTTTAAAATGTGATTTTGCCCAGCAGTGCCACCTTGTGGCCGTTTTTCCACAGTGGCTGGACGGCAAGCAGTTAAGGACAAAATAAAAAGTATAATTCCAAAAAAAGTAAATAAAGCAGAGAAACACACGGTTTCCTGTAATTAAAATGCAAATGTAGAAGCCCAGATTTTAGATCCTAAAGTGGTATTAAATTCAAACCAAAATTTTATTATATTGCAGCTTACCAATCATTGGATGTGGTTGCTGCCTTTTTGGATTTTTTAGGCTCCCCCCTCTGTTTTTACCTGGTGATCTGGACAATAACACAGAGTGGCCAGAGTGCCCTCACCCTGAAAGGAAGAACATAGAAGGCACATTTGGACAGCAGCATTTTCAGTCTGGGGGGAGTGATAGATGTAATAGCAGATTTAGATACACTAACAAATTGAGGCTGACACTTTAAAACCAGTTACGGCAAATCGTTTATTTCCTTTCGGGATACAGGTCTTATCCCTGTACCTGATACATCTGCAGGATAGCTTGTTCTTTGGAAAAACAGACTTACTTGCGAGATCACCTGAGGAAAATAGAAGAAAGAAAACCTAAAAATATAATTAACAAAGCCATCACATCTAAGAATTGGTAACCTGCAATAAAATAAATGTTAGGTTTTGAGTTTAAAGTGGTTCTAAAGGCTCAAACATTCTTACCTTCATGCATTCTATGTATGAAGGTAAAAAAAACCTTCTGTATCTAGCAGCGCCCCCCCCAAATACTTACCTGAGCCCCATCCAAATCAAGTGATGTTCACAAGAGCCTCAGTTCTCCGGGGACTCCCACTCCTGATTGGCTGAAGCAGCAGCGGGAGCAATTGGCTCCTGCTTTTGTCAATCACAGCCAGTGAGCCAATCAGGAGAGGGAGGGAGCAGGGCCGAGACACGGCTCTGTGTGTGAATGGACACGCAGAGCCACGCCTCGGGAGTGCATCTGCTTGGGTGCCCCCATAGCAGGCTGCTTGCTGTAGGGGCACCCGATAGGAGGAAGGGCCCAGGAGCACCAGCGGGGGACCCAAGAAGAGGAGGATCCAGGCTGCTCTGTGCAAAATCACTGCACAGAGCAGGTAAGTATAACGTTTGTTATTAAGAAAAATAAAATAATTATCATTGTAATACTGCTATAAATTCTTTGCTAGGACAGTCAGTGTTCAAATGAAGTTTACTGCTGATAGTGAGCCCTTCCAGCACAGTACAGACAAGGTTAATTATGGAAAACATTAACTTTCCAGCCCACACTGCATTGCAGAGGTCATCTTCAATTTTGGAGATGTCAGAAAAGATAAAGTAAAATGTAAGCAACATGTTTTCAGTTATGCATTGTGAATGAGAACATGAAACAAAAATAAAATAGGTGTTATCCCAATTTGACTGCAAAAGTGGAAATACACTAAGAAACTAAATATGAATTGGCTTGCAAATAATTCCTTACATCTCATCTTACCTAAAAGTGTGCCAGCAGGGGTGGTTCTGCCCAGCCACAGCAATCCTTTATTTTCTTTTGATGGACTATCTAAGCCAATAGCCTGACTGCCTCCAATCTGTACACCTATGTACAGGAGCCTGGCTTCCTCCAATCTGTACACCTATGTACAGGAGCCTGGCTTCCTCCAACCTGTACACCTATGTACAAGAGCCTGGCTTTCTCCAATCTGTACACCTATGTACAAGAGCCTGGCTTCCTCCAACCTGTACACCTATGTACAAGAGCCTGGCTTCCTCCAACCTGTACACCTATGTACAAGAGCCTGGCTTCCTCCAACCTGTACACCTATGTACAAGAGCCTGGCTTCCTCCAACCTGTACACCTATGTACAAAAGCCTGGCTTCCTCCAATCTGTACACCTATGTACAGGATCCTGGCTTCCTCCAATCTGTACACCTATGTACAGGATCCTGGCTTCCTCCAATCTGTACACCTATGTACAAGAGCCTGACTTCCTCCAATCTGTACACCTATGGACAGGATCCTGGCTTCCTCAAAACTGTACACCTATGGACAGGAACCTGGCTTCCTCCAACCTGTACACCTATGGACAGGAGCCTGGCTTCCTCCAATCTGTACACCTATGGACAGGATCCTGGCTTCCTCCAATCTGTACACCTATGAACAGGATCTTGGCTTCCTCCAATCTGTACACCTATGAACAGGATCCTGGCTTCCTCCAATCTGTACACCTATGGACAGGAGCCTGGCTTCCTCCAATCTGTACACCTATGGACAGGATCTTGGCTTCCTCCAATCTGTACACCTATTTACAAACATATCACAAATATTTTTTATAAAGAATCAAGACAAAACAGTTTTTCTTTTGGGATGCATAAAAAGAGTTAGAACCTCTGCGTTTTTATTGTGATCTATAAATTTTCCCTCACTTTCTATCTGGTAGGTGTCAGACCAGGAAATCAAGGAGATATTATTCCAATGGAGACATATAGCAACAAAACCCATATTGCAGAGGGGTCATGGTTAAGAACATGTTTTTGTGCTGTCTCTGCCCCCTTCTTTCTGTCTGTCAGGTGTTTTATCAGGTAAGAGGAAGCTCTCCTCTTACCTGATAAAGGTTTGAACCCTACCGTACTCTATCCAAAATTAAAAACATGTTGCTGAATCTGCGTATTAACTCAAAACACATTTAAATCAAAATCATAGAACCCATATTGATTTGCTGGATCTTAGTATCAAATGTAATGGGTTTGGCAGCAGCTGCTTTTTGCACCTTTATGAGTCTGAGGATTATGCTAGATGGGCCACAAAGCTGATGTAACCAGGCCCAACAAACACTTACTATGGTAAAGATCATGGACCCATACAATTTTTTTAAGCCGAGCAGGAATTTTAAAATGTCACAATATACACCCTACCGAGCGCAAAATAGTGCAAGAGGAAGCAAACACACTGAAATGCAAACGTGTATCAAGTCATACATCTCAGCCCTGGTACACTTGGTGCCAGGGAGTGCTAGGATTAAGCTCCATAAAGCCTTAGTACACTGGGTACCAAGGAGTGCTAGGTTTATGGAAGGAATATGCCAAGATATTCCTTTTCAGTGCCTACACGTACTAGCCCTTAAGCAATATACAGAGAGAACTGCATTACCACATAATGCCTTGGTGCAATTTATTGCAAAACGTGACCAGTAATCTGGGTGGACAATCCAAAACAACCCACTTATTAGGAAGATGCTTATCAGTGCAATGTTTATTGTTTTTTTTAAAGAGGGTATACATTAAAACTAAGGTTCCTAATTGTAGTTGGCTTTCTAGAGGAGGGAGACTTGTGTTAAAAGAATTCCACTCAAAACTAATAACTGAACTTTGGATGGGGGCAATCACAGTTGTAAATCCTTACACTCAGTAATATATTTAGCTTCATAGCCTCAAGGGCTAATTCACACTAGATGCAGTTTAGTGCACTTTTTTCTGCATCAAAAATGCATTCACAGCATTTTCCATGTATTCCAATGGCCCTAGTTCATACCAGTGCAGTCAGTTTCTGGTGCAAAAAAAAATAGAACATGCTGCATTTTTTCTGCACAGAACCATACTGGAACATAACAGACATAACAAACTAAGCAAAAACGAATCCTGAAAGTATCCATAGTGCGTTTTTGTAGTGTGAACTGGCTCTAAAACAAACATATGCTGCACCCACGCAGGGCAAATACAACTGAGCAGCACATATTCATTTTTTTAGTTCCTTGCTGCTTCATTCAGCTGCCAGAAATAAAGAGGGAAAATTACATTTTATTACTTCCCGGGTGCTGGAGGTAACGGAAGATGAGTTTGTGCTGTTTTAGAGGGTGGATTTAAGTAAGGTTACTATACCCAGCATGGGAAAAGTACTGGTTTGTTTAAGACTCATTTAACATGGCACAGTTCCACTCCAGTCAGCAGGAAAGCAGATCCCCTGCTGACTCCAAGCTGAACGGGACAGATGTCAGTTTTGCCAAATCTATGCCCATTCAGTTTGTGTCCACAGTCCTTTTACCTTTTTTTTCTGGAATTGAATGGACTCAAGTTTGCCTGCCCATATTGCAGAATGGAGCTTTTGATTGGGTCCATCTGAAAAATTGACAGGTGGACCCAATCAGAAAGCCCATGTGAAAGGGATCTAAGCCTCCGTTCACACCTATGCAGTTTGCTTTTTGTCCATTTTGCAGTGCTTTTCACAGTTCATTTTGCGTTTTTCTACATGTGTTTTTGACACATTTGTACCTCGTGGAATTTCTGCTGGGCAGAATAAAAATGCAAAACGCAACACAAACGCACTACCATGCATTTCAGCAGATTCTCCATTGAACTCTATTGTAGCAAAAATGCTGCTTTTTGCTTTTAAAAAAGTCCCTGACCCTATCAAAAAACACAGCAGCTCAAAAAAGCATTGATGTGAACATGTTCCACAGCAAACCATGTTAAATGGATTGTAGTACGTTTCTGAACGGCGCCTTAAAGTAAAGATTCACCATGTTCAGCTTCACCTCTTGTTCAACCCAGCCAGCCTTTGCCTGCATGGCCTGTGCCTGACAGCAGGATACTATTTAATAGGAAATCCTCTGATATACAAGGGATGAACTAAACAATATTTTTCTTTCTTTTTTGACAGGAAAAAAAATTGCAAATAAAATATATGAGGATTATATATTTACAATTTCCAGCCAGCTGGTGGATCTCCTTTTATCATGCTATATACATGCATTATCAGGCTATATACAACTGCTTTGCTAAAAAGGAAAAAAAAGCATGTGTACAAAACTTAAAGTGTTCCTAAACCCAGGACCCTGCATTCACTATATCTGGTCTCCCACAATAAACAGAATATGGAAATACAATTATTTTAGTAAATATAAACTGCTAAATGTCTTTTCTCATCAGAAGTTACAGCAGTCTTGTGACTTCTATCAGTGTCCAGCTGAGCACTGGTTAAAGCTTGTAGGAGTTTTCATTGTCCCCTGATTGTCCTATGAGGCTGCAGGACCCTTGACCTTATGTCTTGACAGTGCTGAATGGCCCTAAGCTGATCACATGCACACTCCCAAGAAAAAGAAAAAAAACTCTCTAGCAAAACACACCAAACTGAGCATGTGCAGAGTGTGCCCGAGGCTGTGTTCTATCAGGAGATGAAATGGGGAATGTGGAAGAAGGGGAGGATTAGAGAAGTCAGGATCAAATATCCTTTTTACACAATGTAGATTAACCCCTTAGGTTCCACAGTGAGTATAACAAGCATGCTTTACTGCATATACAGACTGATTTTATTGTTGTGGGTTTAGTAACACTTTAAAAGGCGGAAGTTCAGATTACTCAGGCAGCATACTGATAACAGGAATGACTTGGCCTCCTTTTTGTACTGTACATAGATTCAACTAAAGAGTCTGCCTGAAAGGGAAAAGCTACTGCTTTGCTCTCTCGCAGTAAACCCATATGCTCTACTCACCTTGTATTATATATTTATTTGCAATAAAAATATTAAAATAAACAGTAAAAAGATATTTTAAAAATAGCAGTTGAAATATATATAAATGTAAAAATAAAACAGGGCCAATGCATTTTATTATAATTTTTTTTTTTTTAACAGCAACATAAAAAATTGTCCACAACGAACAATCATTGAGCCTCTATGGAGCACCGCAATAACCTCTCTCCTCCCCAATGCCAGCATTCACATCTCCCACTTTTTGCCTCTTACCCTGAAAGTTAGGGTCAATTTGATTTACTAAAGGCAAATAGGCTGTTCACTTTGCAGGGGAATTTTCCCATAGCTTAGTGAATGAGGTGAAGTTCTGCAGATTTGCATCAAACTGATCCCCAATCAAAATAAAATACAGTTCTTTTTTATTTTCCTTGTACATTATTAGGCATCCTTTGCCAAGTGAATTTTCACTACATTAACGGAACATTTTACTTGTAAAATTAAAATTCCCTTGCAAAGGGCAGCTTTCCTGCCTTGCAGTATGTGTACTCTTACGGCACAACGTTTTTATATCCTAATTGCGGATTCAAGACCAAGGTCTATTCCCTACATTTGGTAACCACTGTGAGTGTTCAGAGATTAACTGCCCAGTGTATGTATATAAATGTCCTGGGCAGCTAGTGGTTGGTTATACCATGATCATGGCTGCAGATCCACCCCGTCGCCATGACAAGCTGTTGTATCGGCTGCCAACAAAGGAAATGAAGGAACATCTATTCCCTGGTCTCCTCTGCCATGAGGAAGGATTTCGTCACTTTCGGTTTCAGAGCTGTTTTTCCCTGACCATTACATTCAGGGAAGCAGCTGATTAAACAGATATGTGTTTGATCAGCTGCTCTGAAGGACAGGGGAGACATCAACGGTCTAATAGGCACCTGATGTCTCCATCAAGAGTACTTGTCACTGCCCAAAGCTATCACAAGGGGCTTGTTCACCTCCCAAGATAGCAATAAATAAAACATTAAATAAAATAATTAAAAAATTAAAAGTACCCCTGTTCTCCTACACAAACTCAGATGCAGAAGTTGGTCTGGCACGTATATGTAACAGTGATTGTACCACACATGTGAGGTATTGCCATAAATGCCATAATCAGAGCAATAATTCTAGTGTCATAGCTCACTTTTAAATCTATACTGATAACCTGTAAAGGCCTTTAAAGCATCGCCTATGGACAATTTTAGGTACCATAATTTGTTGCCATTTCATAGGCAAGCGCAATTTTAAATCTTGACAGGTTTGGTATCTATTTACCAGACACAGAATCATATTTTATATTTTAACAAAAAAGTGAGTATTATATTGTGTTTGTGTGCAGTAAAATTCAATGAAGTGCATTTCTTCCTAAACATTTGTGCTTGATAATTGGCCATGCAAATATGTGACAAAAAAGCAGCCACCATTTTATTGGTTGAGCAAATTCCTAGCTAAAATACTGATTTTAACATGTATGTGAAAATTCTAAAAGTTGCCTTGGTAGGCAAGCAGTTAACAGGAGGCAAAAACAAAATGTGCATTTATTTTATTTTTTTTTTTTGTTAGGAGCCGGTAAAGCACAGCACCAGTGATCAATAGATCTCTGATGCCATGCAGCTTTACTGCACACTGTCAGTGTATCTGATTGCTTGTACATCCCGTATGGGCAAGCCAATACTTGTTGACAGGAAAAACTATGGTAGTTCATTGAGGACTTCAAGCCGACAGCCGCTAAGGCTATCGGGACTTGGGACTTGTAGTCCATTCATTCATAGAGGACTGTGAAGGAATGATGCAGCCATGTGGGCAAAGCCCCGCTGTCTTTGAAAAGTGACAGCTACTACAGGGAACCTCTCCCCGTACTTCTGTCACGGGCGGGGGGGGGGGGGGTTGGGGGGTAATGGTTGGGGCAGAATCGGAAAAACATGTTACATGTTCCAACCTAAAATATTATGCCTAATATTTTTATGTTTTAGAAATTAACTATTTGATCTTTGTTCATTTTTTTATTTTGAATAATCTTGTAACATTATAACATTTCAGCATCATAGGGGGTGTTTCTTTTTGGTGTTATTGCTGTTAAACTCCCCTAGCTAGCATGCTTTGCTAGTGCAGTCATTGGTATAATCCACAATTATAATCATTCAAGTAATAAGATTCCAATTTTTAGAATAGACTGCAAGCATTAAATGAGTTTTATGGCCAACAGTTCCAATTTGATTTACTTATTATAAACCAGGCTTACTGTACACAGGGAGTGGACCAAACAGAGGAGGAAACTGAGGTAGGTGTTTATATCTGGATTACAGAGGTAGGAATAATTTGGTCTGCAAGGACCCCTAGTAACTGTGCCCTAAATTAGTTTTGAGTGGTATTCCCATAAAATTTGAATCCTTCATAAAATTTGGAATAAAGATACGTTGTATGTATTATGCTCTCACAACTCAAAGTGCTCTAGGAGTGCCTCCACCAGCACATGTCCTTCCATCTGTTACCAGAGGAGGCTCCAGTGCATAGCTGTTTATACATATGAAGAATTTATGAAATTAAAGAACATAAAGACACATAAAATACAAAAATCTGTAGATACATATAAATATACACATTTACATGTTGAAAAAGGTCATTTGATCTTAGGTTCTACATAAAATTTGTCTCCGTCTCGAACATTATATGAATGTAAAGCTCGTGTGGTAAATTTCATCTCTTCAGGTCCAAATGGAGCTTCATGGTCCAGGTAATAGAGTCTCATATTGTTTGTTGACAATGGTACTAAAGTTTTAAGTTGCTTCTTGAAGTCAGCAACGGTTTGATCAAGGCGAACACTTATTGTTTGAACGTTTTCCTCATAGTGAATGTCAACACTGGCTTGGTTCTGTGGTCGGAGATCTACCTCTGCAAGTGGCTCCAACTTACCATACTTTGTAACCAATTCTTGATATCTGAGACGATAAAAAAAGGTTAACAGTAATTTATCATCAGATGCCACTTTATATTTCAATAATGTTTTATATATAATATAACATCCATATAGACATTATTGCAAAGTAGCTCATACAACACTGAATACAACTGAAGTAGCATTGATAATTTTCCATATCAATCAGAATTTGCATGGCACATATCATCAACATTGAGCATGTAAACAGTTCAGAACAAGACTTTCCAAAATGTTAAATTAAAAAAAGTATAAAAAAGTTTAAAGTGGAATTTTAGTCAGCATATTAAGTCCTGCTATATCACTTCATGCTGACCCCTTTTGCAGGTATAGCTATGTAAAAAATTAAAAATAAGTGCCTATACTGTTAAAATCCAGTAATATATTGTCTCACCATTCTCTGCACATGCTCATTTGCGCTCTATTTTTCAGCACTGTGCTGAAAATGTAGAGGCCGATCTTCTGACAGCCTAAAGGTTTACTGTTGTTCAGGGGCTCTGGGATTCAGGAAAATGGCAGCTGCCAGAAAGAACAAACAGGAACAATGCTGGAGGCAATTTACAGCACACACTAATTTTAGTAGCAGAATTATTAATGTAGAATGTATGTTCCTTGCTAAAGAACATTATTTTTTATCAAGTTGTTATGGGTAAAGTTCCACTTTAACATACACCATAAGTCCATAATTAACTACAGCAGATAATAAGGCACCAAGTCATAATCGGTTTCACACTCAAGTTACAGCATGCCCCTGTATCCATGCGTTCCATTTGAAGTGAAAGCTATGAAGTTCCTGATCTTTATAGGCTAAGAATTGCTCATACTTACATTGGAGAGTAACTCTGTGCATCACTTCAGAGAGACTGGGGGCTACAGTTTTGTTTCATCTACTAGTGACAGTTAAAGTGGTATTAAACCCAAAAGTAAACATTTATTATATTTCAGCTTACCAATTCTTAGATGTGATGGATGCATTCATATTCTTTTTTAGGCTTTCTTTCTTCTATTTAGCCAGTATGTCTGTTCTTTTTCAAAAAACAAGTTCTCCAGCAGCATGTATTGGTTACAGAGATGACACAAACCATTTAACACTATCAGGGGTTCTTAAAAAGCTCAGCCTTTATTTATATAAAATGTTTATCCCAAAAGGAAAAAACTGCTTGCTGTAACTGCTTATAAATGTATGAGCTGGAGTTTGGCTTCAATTTGTTAGTGTATTTAATGATGCTAGTACATCTAACACTCCCCTCCCCTAGACTCACAATGCTGCTGTCCAAAGGCACCCCTGAGCTCATTTATCCAGAGTGGGGGCCCGCTAATACAGGAGGTGTGTTGCTGGTCAGTGCACCAGGTGAAAACAGAGGGAAAAAGGCCTAAGAAAAGAAAACAAATTCAGCCTTCATATCAAACGACTTGTAAGGTGCAATATAATACATTTTTGGTGTTGTGTTTAATACCATTTTAACTTCTTCAGCCCCAGCCACTGCATAAAAATGGTTGCAAGGCGGCACGGCTGGGCAAAACCACGTTTTAAAACGTGGTTTTGCAACCCTACCTGTCCCGCGGGTGTCAGCAGCGGGTCTCCGCCGCCGGGTCACGGTCATTTTTTTGGGCCTAACCCTCAACATGGGCATTACTAAAAGAAATAAACTGGGGTTGTATTGGTCCGCAGACCCGATTCATCATATCCCGTGTTCTCTGCTGCCATGGCCAGGCATAGATATGAGAGTATAATGTGTTTTATGCATTTCAGCGACAATACACTCTGTCATCCTCGGGGTTACCCTGAATTTGACCGGCTCCACAAAATTCAGCCCCTTGCAAATCACCTTAACCAAAAATTTGCAGATGTCTATACTCCCCAGCAAAACATCTGCGTTGAGGAGTCCCTTATTAATTTTTCTGGCCGCCTTGCATTCAAACAATTTCTCCCCAGCAAGCGTGCCAGATATGGGGTCAAGATGTAGAAGACCTGTGAGAGGACAACAGGCTGTACTTATAAGTTTCGGATTTACGAGGGAAAAGATAGTCATGTGGAGCCCCCCGGATGCCCAGACTACATGGGGAGCAGTGGCAAGATAGTTTGGGACTTGGTGTCATCATTTCTCCATATGGGGTACCACTTATACGTGGACAATTTTTATTCAAGCGTGCCACTATTTAGACATTTATTCAATCTTGGAACTGGCACTTGTGGCAAAATGTGACCTAATGTGTGCCCACCATTAGAAGTGGGTGGATGCAGGGCGGTATATTCTAATGGTGGGCATACCACACACTTTTTCTGGCAGAGATTTCTTCTCATTTTTTCATTCAGTCCACAGGCTGCATACAAAAAAAAAAATAACATAGCTTATATACCCAACAAAGACCAGCGATGTTAAAAATGTTTGCAGTTTGTCGCCATTGCACGTGGCATGCACAGTTTTAAAGCATGTCATGTTTGGTATCTATTTACTCGGCATACCATTATCTTTTATGTTTTACCAAACAATTGGCCAATATATTGTGTTTTTGTGCATTAAAAGTAAAAAAAAGTGTATTTTTTTTAAAAAATTGCTTTTGAAAAATATCTGCGCGAGTACTATGTGCCATAAAAATTGTAGTACCCACCATTTTATTCACTACATTACATTACATTACATCGAGTTTATATAGCGCCAAAGGGTTTGCTCAGCGCTGTACAATAGAGGGGGGGACAATACATGAAACATTACATCAACTACAAACAGCACACGAGGGGTTATAGGGCCCTACTCTTTCGAGCTTACAATCTAGGAGGGAGGGGGTAGTGGTACAGGAGGAAGTGGCTGTGGGGGATGGAGTGGTAGGAGGAATGAAGGAGAGCAGCAGTTAGGTGAGGGTGGGGTAGGCTTCCCTGAAGAGGTGGGTTTTCAGGGAGCGCCTGAAGGTGAGGAGGGAAGGTGACAGTCTGATGGATTGGGGTAGTGAGTTCCAGAAGATGGGGGAGGACCTGGAGAAGTCTTGCAGACGTGCGTGTGAGGAGGAGACCAGGGAGCAAGATAGAAGGAGGTCCTGTGAAGAGCGAAGGGTACGGGTAGGGTGGTACTTGGGAATTAGGTTGGTTAGGTAGTTAGGGGCAGTGTTGTGAACGGCTTTGTAGGTCAGAGTGAGTAGTTTGAATTTGATGCGTTGGGCGATATGGAGCCAGTGGAGGGATAGGCAGAGGGGGGTGGCAGAGGTGGAGCGGTTGGTGAGATGGATGAGTCTAGCCGCTGAGTTCAGGATGGTCTGAAGCGGGGAGAGCCTGCACTGGAGTAGGCCGGTGAGGAGGGAGTTGCAGTAGTCAATGCGTGAGATAATCAGGGAGTGTACGAGTAGTTTAGTGGTGTCTGGGGTAAGGAAGGTGCGTATTTTGGCGATGTTGCGGAGGTGGAGACTGCATGTGTTTGAAAGTGATTTGACATGAGGTTGGAAGGAGAGGTTAGAGTCCAGAATGACTCCAAGGACTTTGGCTTGCGGGGCGGGATTGATGGTGGTGATGTTAGTAGTGATGGATAGGATGGGGGGGGGGGGGCGCGGGCAGGGGGGAAGACGAGAAGCTCGGTTTTGGAGAGGTTAAGCTTGAGGAAATGGAGCGACATCCAGTCAGAGATGTCGTTTAGGAGGTAAGTGATGCGGGCGGAGAAAGTGGGGGTGAGGTGGGGGGTCGAGAGGTAAATTTGAGTGTCATCAGCGTAGAGGTGGTAGTTGAAGCCGTGGGAGTGTGTGAGTTTGCCAAGGGAGGAGGTGTAGATGGAGAAGAGAAGGGGTCCAAGGACAGAGCCCTGGGGGACCCCAACAGAGAGGGGGAGGGAAGGGGAGGTGGCACCATTGTAGGAAACGCTGAAGGAGCGTCGGGATAGGTAAGAGGAGAACCAGGAGAGAGCGGTGTCTCTGATGCCAAGGGAGAGTAGTTTATTAAGGTGGAGGGGGTCCCATTGATGTGGGTGGAGGATTGAGTGTGCTGTGTGAGCGCGAAGGAGGAGGTTAGGTGGAGGAGTTGGGAAGTAGCCGGGCTATTGTCGTTGATGGGGATATTGAAGTCCCCAAGGATGATGGTCGGTAGCTCAGAGGAGAGGAAGAAGGGAAGCCAGGCGGCGAAGTCATCCAGGAAACGGGGTATCGATCCGGGAGGCCTGTAGATCACTGTGATCCTTAACCCCTTCACGCCTAAGGGTAAAACAAATCTAAATGCCTAAGCACAATTCTGCAACGTTGACGTGTTAGTAAAACCGTACATATCGTCACAACTACTTTGTACATCCAGGTGGATTATACCTTGTTTTTTTCAGGACAAATTGGGCTTTCATTTGGTGGTAAATGGTCATGGATAGCTCCTAATTTTTTGTTATTATTAAAGGAAAACTGGGCCAAAATAGTAAAAAAAATCATTTTTTTAAATTTAACTGTGTGTTTCTTGTTACGACCATAACCTACCACCAAAGAACAACTCAAAATACATTCTCCAGTTCTTGACGATCGCAGCGATACCATATATGTGTATGTTATTTGTTGTTTGTACCCGTAGTACAGTCCAGAAACAACAGTGCGCATTTTGTTTTTGTCTTTTTTTTTTTATATAAAACACACTGTCACTGACATTGACATTAACACTAACTGACACTGATACCAATTTTTTTTTTAAATCCTGACCTTTGACCCTGACCTTTGCCCTTGACCTTTGACCCTGACCTTGACCCAAACACTAACCCTGGTACTGAACTAGATCAAACCTTGATCTAGGTATTTTTCTTTATTTTTTCTTTTATTTTTTAATATTTATTTATCTTTTTTTTTTTTTTTACAAACTTTTTTTTCTCTCTCTGTGTCAGGAGTTCGAGAGATACAATGTATCTCTCTTCTCCATTCATAGAGAGAGAGAAAACAAGGGGGCCGGGCTGCACAGTGATTGATCACTGTGATAGCCAATCAGAAGCTATCACAGCGATCACGTGACCCGGAATCGGGAGTCCCGGGTCCCGATCATTAGAACGGGACCCGGGGCTCTCAGTGACACCGCGGTCTTGGTGCTGGGAGTGCGCCGAGCGGCGCGCTCCCAGCACAAAGACAGGTACGCAAATATGCGGCCCCACGGAAAAAAGCCCAGGTCCGTGAGGCCGCATATTTGTGTTACGTCGGCGTCAAGGGGTTAAGGGGGTGGGGGTGAAGTGCAGGATACAGTGAGCCTCGAAGGAGGAGAAGGTTAGGGAGGGAGGGTTAGGGAGGACCTGGAAGGTGCTCAGCGGTGATAGGAGCAGGCCAACACCACCACCTTTGTCAGTCTTGGTGAATGGGACCAGACGAGACCTCCATAGGAGAGTGCCGCAGGGGAGGTTGAGTCAGTGGCCTGTACCCAGGTTTCGGTGATGGCTAGGAGGTTAAGGGAGTGGGAGATAAAGAGGTCATGGATGGCGGTAAGCTTGTTGCAGACCGAGCGGGCGTTCAAGAGAGGGGGGATGGATGCGGGGAGAAGGGGCACAGGTATGAGGTTGAGGGGGTTACGGCAGCTGGCGGAAGCAGGGGGTGCCTAGAGGAGGGGTGAGGTGGTGAGGGGCCAGGGTTCAGGGAGATGTCCCCAGCGGATAGGAGAAGGGTGAGGAAGGTGGCATGGGGATGGGAAGTGCAGGAGTGTGTGAGTCTGATAGTGGTGGCACGTGGGTCGACGGGGGAGTGGAGTAGCAAGAGGAGGTGGTGAGTGCCATAGTGGGGAGAGGGGAGAAGTGAAGGGGCAATGTAGAGCTGTTTTGGGGGGGTAGGCGGGTAGAGGGAGGTGATTTTTGGGATGGTGGAGAGGAAAACGAGGAGGAGTGCAGGTGGCATGTTGGGGTGGGTGGAGTGACGGTTGGGTCAGGGGAGGTGAAGGGATACAGGTCAGGGCAAGGTGGTGTCTGCTTTAAAAAAAATATATAATGTTTGGGGGTTTAAATTAATTTCCTAGCAAAAAATACAGATTTTGTTCATGTGAACAAAAAGGCTTGGTCTTCAGGTGGTTAGAAGAGTGAATGATGTGTGGCATAAACTTCTAATGCTGGGCATAAAACGCCCCCACCCCCCAAAATGACCCCTTTTTGGAAAGTAGTCACCCCAAACTATTTGCTGAGAGGAATGTTGAATCAATAGAAGAATTTATTTTTTTTACCACAAGTTTTTGGAAAATGACAAAAATATATATATTTTTTTTACACAAAATTGTCACTTAAATGATTTACTGCTCACACATGCCATGGTTATATGTGGAATTACTCCCCAAAATACATTCTGCTACTTCTCCCGAGTATGGGGGTATCACATGTGAGAAACGTTTTGGCAGTCTAGCCAAGTACAGGACTCCAAAATCCAAATGGCACCTTCAGGCTTTTAAAGGGCTTTATTTCCTCATTACACTTCCAGACTACCTGTCACAGTTTCGGAGGCCCTGAAATGCCAGGATAGCACCTATGTGGCTAGGCTCCAAAAAGTCTCACACATGTGGTATCCCCATACTCAGTAGAAGTAGCAGAATGTATTTTGGGGTGTAATTCCACATATACCCATGGCTTGTGCGAGAAATAAATAATTTAAATAACAACTTTGTGTAAGAAAAAAAAGTTTTTTGTCATTTTCCAGAAACTTGTGGAAAAAAATAAATCTTCCATGGACTCAATATGCCTCTCAGCAGATAGCTTAGGGTGTCTAATTTCCGAAAAGGGTCATTTGAGGGTGTTTGTACTATCCTGGTATTTTAGCACCTCAAGAAATGTGATGGGCAGTCAGAAAGTAAAAGCTATGTAAATTCCATTTCCTACCATTTCGTGGCTGAGTTGCTGTTATTCTCAGTTGCTTTCACTTTGTTATAATGCCACTAACAGTTGACCGTGGAATATTTAGTAGCAAGGAAATTTCATGGATGGACTTACTGCACAGGTGGCAACCTATCACTGTACAATGATTGAATTCATTGAGCTCCTGAGAGCGACCCATTCTTTCACAAATGTTTGAAGAAGTAGTCTGCATGTTTCTCATACTACGGTGTTGGGCCTATTTATCGCATACCAGAGATCATGGATCAGTTTGAATACATCAGAATACTTGAAGAGGTCATGCTGCCTTATGCTGAAGAGGAAATGCCCCTGAAATGGGTGTTCCAACAAGACAACGACCCCAAACACACCAGTAAACATGCAACATCTTGGTTCCAGACCAACAAGATTGACGTTATGGAGTGGCCAGCCCAATCGCAGGATCTTAATCAAATAGAAGACTTGTGGGGTGACATCAAAAATGCAGTTTCTGAGGCAAAACCAAGAAATAGAGAAGAACTGTGGAATGTAGTCCAATCATCCTGGGCTGGAATACCTGTTCACAGGTGCCAGAAGGTGGTTGACTCCATGCAACACAGATGTATAAGCACTGTTTCTGAGAACTGCTGTACAACTAAATATTAATTAAGTGATTCAAAGGAAAGCAAAATCTTCAAACATTTTTCAGTTTATATAGTGAATGTTTGAGTTTGTACAGAAGAATACAAACACTGCTATTTTTTTGAACAGTTTAATATTTACTTTTCTTCAATTTTTTTAGAGGAACAACACAAATTTGATATATTTGTCTTCATGTTTTGATTTGGAATAGAATGTGTAGTGTTCCCAATGCATTTGTGTGTATGGAAATAAAAGCTATTAGAAGGATTTTGAGCTTTATTCACTTTTTTCAACACTGCTATTATTTTGAACTTTGAAGTAGAAATATAATTTCTACCAAAAACAGTGATTGATCACAGGTTAGTCATGTCTGACTGCTATTATTTTGAACACAAATGTATATATATAGCTCTTCACAACTTTAACCCGTCTCTTTTCCAATCTGCAACTGACCACCTCTATGACAGAATCTCTCCCCTGTCCTGCCCTGACCTGGCCACTGCTGTCTGCAACAGTTCACTTTCATCCACATTAGACTCACTTGTTCCTCTAACTACACGAGGTACCAGGCTCCGACCATTACAACCTTGACAGACTGACAACACCAGAAATCTTAAAACAACATAGTCGTGCGCTGGCGTAAAACCAAATCTCAGCAAGCTTTCACCCTATATAAATCTGCCTTCTTAACATACAATTCCTCCCTCCATGCTGCAAAACAAGCCTACTTTGTCACTCTCATTAATAGCTTATCATCCAGTCCTTGTAGTCTCTTCTCTACTTTTAACTCTCTACTTTTTTCACCTCTACCCAGTACCTCACTCACTGCTTACGAGATTGCAAATGTTTTAAAAAACAAGATTCATGCAATTCGTAGTGGCATCTCCACTGCACAGACATCCATCCCACTTAGCATACCTTACACTAAACCTCCCTCAACACTTTCCTCTTTTGACCTTGCTACTACTGAAGAGGTCACTAAGGTTTTCTCAGAAGCCCGTCTCACTACCTGCCCCCTGGATCCTGTCCCCTCACAACTACTACGGTCACCCTCTTCTTCTATCCTATGCTCCCTCACTCACATCTTCAATCTCTCCCTCTCTAATGGTGCCTTCCCCTCCCCTCTAAAACATGCACACTTCACTCCCATACTTAAAAAGCCCTCCCTGGACCCCACCAACCTGAACAACTTAAGACCCATCTCCGTGCTCCTGTTTACCTCTAAACTCTTAGAATGCTTAGTCTACAATCACCTGAGCTCCTACCTCACTGACAACAACCTTGACCCTTTACAGTCTGGCTTCCACTAACTACACTCCACTGAAACTCCCCTACTAAAACTCACTAATGATCTACTAACTGCTAAAACCAATGGCCACTACTCCGCACCCTTACTACTTAATCCTCTCTGTGGATTTTGATACTGTTGACCATCCCCTCCTCCTCAAAAAACTTCACTCTCTTGGCTACAAGACTCTGCTCTCTCCTGGTTCTCCTCCTACCTATCACAGCACTCCTTCAGCGTTACCTATAACTCTGTCTCCTCCTCTCCACTCCTTTTTTCTATAGGGGTCCCTCAAGGTTCTGTCCTTGGACCCCTTCTCTTCTCCATCTACACCTCCTTCCTTGGTCACTTGATAAACTCCCATGGTTTCAAGTACCATCTCTATGCTGATGACACACAAATCTATCTTTCTACTCCTCACCTCACCCCTTCAGTCTCCTCTTGCATTAATAACCTACTAAGTGACATATCGGCATGGATGTTACTCCACTTCCTCAAACTAAATCTTTCCAAAACTGAGTTCATACTATTCCCTCCAGCCCGTGCCCCGTCCCCTGACTTCTCCATCAAGATCAATAACACATCCATTAGTTCCTCCCCTCATGCCAGGGTGCTAGGTGTAATCCTAGACTCCCATCTGTCCTTTCAACCCCAAATCCAATCGCTGTCCAAATCTTGTAGACTTCACCTCTGCAACATCTCCAAGATACGCCCGTTCTTAACCTCGGAAACTACTAAGTAACTTATTCACTCCCTAGTTATCTCTCGCCTTAACTATTGTAACTCCCTCCTCATTGGCCTGCCTCATCGCAGGCTATCCCCTCTTCAGTCTGTCATGAATGCTGCTGCCAGACTCAAACACCGTACTAACTGTTCCATATCTGCCACCCCCTCTGCCAATCCCTCCACTGGCTTCCAATTGCCCAACGGATAAAATTCAAAACATTAACAATAACATATAAAGCTATTTATAACTCTGCCCCAAATTACATCACCAATCTTGTCTCCAAATATCACCCAAACCGTTCTCTCTGCTCCTCGCACGACCTCCTGCTCTCTAGCTCCCTTGTCTCCTCCTCCCATGCTTGTCTCCAGAGCTTCCCCCATCCTCTGGAACTCTCTACCCCAATTTATCAGACTATCGCCTACTCTGCTCACTTTTAGGCAATCTCTGAAAACCTATCTCTTCAGGGAAGCCTATCCCGCCCTCAGCTAATAATGGAATCTTCTATTCCTCCTACCAGCCCATCCCCCACAGTTATTACCTTTTGTACCGCTAGCCCCTCCCTCTTAGATTGTAAGCTCCAAGGAGCAGGGCCCTCCTAACCCTCTTGTATTGAACTGTATTGTTGCTGTACTGTCTCCCGTTATATTATAAAGCGCTGAGCAAACTGTTGGCGCTATATAAATCCTGTATATATATATATATATATATATATACATATATACATATACATACATACATATATATATACCCTAAATATATATAATTTTTTTATTTTTTCATTTGAATTAAATAATTTTTTTAACATGGTCTCCAATTTTTTTTGGATGAACTTTATTGCCATCAACATCCCTTGTGATAGCATGGGCACTGACAGGTTCTCCAATAGATGCCAGATGTTTCCTCTCTCCTCAGCCGATCAAACCAAGATTGAAATAAAAGTCTGAAGAAGTCCCCTGACAGGACATAACACATAAAGGGCAGAGTTTTATCCAGAAGATACCCTCACGCTGCAAGTCTGCAATTTGAGATGACAAATAGACTGGTCTTCTATTTGTTGGCTGATGTTTTTTGTAACATAACACTGAATAGAGCACTATTTGATAAGCGCATTCTTCCTGTTCTGTTTGTGAGTGTTTTTAACCATTTGCCGCCCGCCCTATGGCTGAATGGCGGCCGGCAAATGTCATCAGCGTACCGGGTGGAACGTCCTCCCGCACATGCGCAGATTGCGCTCCTGCAGAGCCGCGCAGCTGCGCGATCTGTCACTGGCCGTGTACCTCGGACACGGCCGATGACAGATCTGATTATCGGCCCCCATTGCCGGTACCATGTGACCTGCTGTGACCAATCACAGCAGGTCACATGACAATTGTATACAATGGATGGCTTCATTCATGCCATCCATTGTATACTAGTGTCTAGCTGTGAATGGTCACAGCTAATCACATGCACATGTCATGTGATTAGCTGTGGCCAAAACACAGCTAAAAAAAAAAAAAAAAAAACCCTGAATGAATCGATGTCATTCAGGTAAATGCTTGCTTATAGCAAAGTAATTCTTTGCTATAAGCAAATTGTGTAAAAAAAAAAATACTATCACTTCACCAAAGTAGTACAATGTTACTAAACAAATTAATAAAAAATAATAAAAAAAAAAATATATATATATATTTTTTTTTTTCATACTGTCACCAGTCATTGTCCCTGATCACCGCCATGCCAGTTATATGACACTGTACTGCACTGGTGACAATATGTAAAAAAAAAAATAGTGAAACTAATTTTTTAAATTTTTTCATTTTCTGAAAAATTATGACAAAAAAAATACAACTTCAAAAAACTCGCCATGCCTCTTATGAAGTACGTCGGACTGTCTACTTTGCAAAAAGGGGTCATTTGGGGGATATCTGTACTGTTCTGACATTCTTGGACCTCAAGAAATTAGATTGGCTGTCAGTACTTCAGGATTGATCAATTTTCAGATCTATACCATAGTTTCTGAACTCTATAACTTTACTACAAACTAAAAAATACATCCTAATTTGGGTTATTTTCACCAAAGACATGTAGCAGAATACATCTTGGCTTAAATTTATGAAGAACAATTATTTATTTGCAAACTTTTATAACAGAAACAAAGAAAAAGGTGTTTTTTTCAAAATTTTCAGTCTTTTTTTGTTAATTTAGCAAAAAATAAAAACCCCAACTGTGATTAAATACCACCAAAAGAAAGCTCTAGTTGTGTGAAGAAAATGAAAAAATTTTAGTTTGGTTACAATGTTGTATGACCGCGCAATTGTCATTCAAAGTGTGAGAGCGCTGAAACCTGAAAACTGGCCTGGGCAGGAAGGTGTAAAATTGCCCGGTATTGAATTAATTACCCTTTCTTATATAAAATAAAATGAGTACAGTGGGCACTCTTGAAGCATCTTTTACTCTTATTTACTAAGCTACCTGGCTGGTTCAGCAGAAAGCAGAATTACATGAAGGGGTATTTAAGTGAACAGTTCTGAGACAATTAATCTACTGTAAGACAGAGTGCAATATTTCCTGAGATGTTACAAAGATGTTCCATATGACAATGATATTTGCAAGTTATCTGCTACGTCTTCGCATGGGGAGCATAAAATACGCAGTTATAATAAGTTGCTTACCCAAGATGCAAACAAAGGAACTTTTTTGGAGACTAGGGTGCTCTGCTTGAGTTAGTAAAGAAAAATTATAACTGCAGGCACATTGTAGAGTTTGGGAGCAGGGATACTGAGATCTCCAGGTACCATGTGCTGCTGAGCAAAGGAAAAAGAGACACTATAGTGCTGAACTGGGGTAGAGAGGAAAAGAGATATTTGCAGGGACAATGCAGAGTTTGATAGGAGAAACAGATCCCTATGTACCATGTTCTGCAAAGCACTAACTGAGGAAAAAAGATGCATTTTCAGAGACAATGGGGTTGATTTACTAAACCTGGAAAGAGCAATATCTGGTGCAGCTGTACATGATAGCCAATCAGCTTCTAACTTCAGCTTGTTCATTTATTTCAGGTACCTATATAGCGCTGTCAATTTACACAGCTCTTTACATATATATTGTACATTCACATCAGTCCCTAACCCTCAAGGGGTGTACAATCTAAGGTCCCTAACTCACATTCACACATACACATACTAGGGACAATTTAGACAGGATCCAATTAACCTACCAGCATGTCTTTGGAGTGTGGGAGGAAACCCACGCAGGCACAGGGAAACATGCAAACTCCGGGTAAGTGGTGTCGTAGTTGGGATTCAAACCAACGACCCTAGTGTGACGATCGCGCGTCAGACCCCTGACCTTCTCACCAAACTCGTGACTGAAGGACTAGCCAATCTGAAACTGCGATGTCACGTGCGTAACAATGCCACGCCCAGCTGCACCCTGCACAACAATTTTCCAGTTAATGGACCACAAATCGATGTACCGGCAGCCTGAATGCGATTGTTACTGGGTCAGGTTAATTATGCAATTAACCCTTCACACTGCCACCACCTCCTTTTTGTACAGAGAAAGAGGAAACTCGGCAATATCAGCAATAACACTATGATGGTTGAGATAATCGTCTGTATAGCACTGTCACCGCAGACAGGTTATACAGAGGGTTAAACAAACACAGTAGCACTCTTTTAGAGGCAGGAATTCGTAAGTTGCATTAACGAGCTATAGAAACAGTTCAACACTTTCAGAAAGAAAGATTTATGACTAAAAGATCAAAAGGGTGCAATAAAAATATTTACAGAAAAAAGATATAACCAATATATATAAATAGCACAGCAAAGAGGTAACAGAAAGAAGCTTAAAGGGTTAAAGTACTTGCCAATCAGCCTTGGGTTAAGCAGATCAAGTTTCAGAGCAAAAGGGCACGTCTCCCAAACTGGTTCTGAGGTTAAAAGGGAGAATTCTTCAACTTCCTTCTCTTAGGCTTGACAGCCTATTTTGTAGTTCCCCAGCAGGGGGTGTCTCTGAAGCCAAGGACCAATGCCTCATTTGGGGAGGGATTGTCTGGGCGGAGACCCAAACTAGAACCTAAATCTCTCCTAGCTCATATTTTGGCTCATAACTTTTCCTAGGCACAAGCACCATCCCACCCGCGGGTAGATTAATATGCAGATGCAACTGAGGAACGGTTACATATGAAACATGAAATACATACTTGAAGGGTTCAAGAGATGTAATTTTCTGCTTTCCTATATATTCCAGCCAAGGAGAGTGACGTATCAAACTGTTTGTCTTCTCGTGGCCAATCTGAAGATGTGCCTGGTCTTTATATAAGTCTCTCATATTCCAAGATATGAGACATAGGGTAAAATGGATTTTAAAAGTATTATCTAGTTCCTTACTCCTCTGGAATGTCTTTGAACTCAGGGGAAGGCTTGGGTTATCTTTTTACAAGGTGCCAGATTGCTCAGCTTCCCAGCCAGCCCAGCACTCAGCTCAGAGATGGTTTATAGCTCAGAGATCCCTGCTGTGCCCAGGCCTGCCTGTGACACTTCCAACACACACACACACCGACCAAATGTCACTGTGACTCTCAGAGAGGGAGGGGGAGAATGAGGGGAGATATGTTTGTACAGGATGGATGATCCTTTGCCAAGATGGAGGTTGGAGCCAAAATGGTTGAACTGTGTCCATCTCTGTGCGCATGATTGCTACACCTAGTACTGCCAGGCGAAAGTGCTAACCATTTAGCCACTGTGCTGCCCCAATTAAGCTTTGTCAATAAAACCTGGACAATGACTGGTTTCTATGCAGAGCTGCACCAGATTTTACACGCTCCAGTTTTAGTAAATCACCCCCCACTGAGATGCAGAATGCAAAATATATATTTTTAAATGCACTTTTCTTGTCACCTAATTTCCAGTTTAATAAGCTATATTACATTCAAGAAGGTAAACAGAAATTTCATGGGAAGGTTGAACATAAAATTTACACAATTGTAAGGCATCCAGCAGCAAGTAAGTCAGAAACATGATGATTCACAGGGAAGAATGACCCAGTCACTTGTAACATGAGACGCAGGCAGTTTGGAATAGCATACTGGCGCTATGAACTGGAAAGACTCAACCATTAATCGCTGCACAAGACCTATCAGTGTCTCTTTTTCACATTGCACAGATGGAGAGCTATGGACAAAGGATTCATTGACAGCAGAGAGGTTGGTCTCTTAGCGGAGTCTCAACATTTTAAGGTTTTTGCTGCTTATAAGTGATAACCATCTAGTGAATCAGTGATAGATTAATACTGAATCTTCATTACAGTATTTCATTTTTAAAGCTCAATACAATTATTTTCATTGGAGATAGGAGTCTTCCTCCTCCCTCATATTTTTATGTCTCTAAAAGCAAGTGAAAATTCTTTCACTTGCTTTCATTCACACTGAACTTCCCATGACTATCTAAATCTTTGGGCTTGAATTTGTACTTCTTTTTTCTTCCTCGGGAGTTTTCTTCTATATTATTGCAAGAAACTTTTGTGGAATTGTAATACTAACTATTCTGAATAATATTCTAATAAGTGGCTATTATATTTTTCTACACAGCTTTATATTTTTGTTGTCTTCTTTATTTGAAAGGCCATAGTAGAATTTTGCGCAATCATGTAGAACAGGGAAATAACAAAATAAATCTTTGCGATTTACCTAACCAATCTTGTGTAAAAATTGAACTGTTGCAACTAATTAATCTGAATACTCAATTAACCGGTTTCCCTGCTGCCCTACAGCAGAACTACTGCTACAGGGCGGCAGGGCTGCGCAAAATCATGTATACAGTGCAGGAAATATGTATTTGATCCCCTGCTGATTTTGAATGTTTGCCAACTCACAAAGAAATGATCAGTATAAAAAGCGAATTGTATGTGTATTGTAACACTGAGAGACAGAAGAGCAACAAAAAATTCTAAAGAAATGCATGTCTAACAAATTATGCACTGATTTGCATGTTCATGAGGGAAATAAGTATTTGATCCCCTATCATTCAGCAGGATTTCTGGCTTCCAGGTGTCTTTCATACAGGTAACAAGCTGAGATTAGAAGAAGTCTCTTAAAGGGAGTGCTGCTAATCTCATTTTGTTACCTGTATAAAAGACACCTGTCCACTGGAGCAATCAATCAGATTCCAAATTCTTCACCATGGCAAAGACTAAAGAGCTGTCCAAGGCTGTCAGGGACAAGATTGTAGACCTACACAAGGCTGGACTGGGTTACCAAACTATCGCCGGCAGCTTGGTGAGAAGGTGACAACAGTTGGTGCAATCATTCGCAAATGGAAGAAACACAAAACAACTGTCAGTCTCCCTAGGTCTGGTGCACCATGCAAGATTTCACCTCGTGGAGTGTCAATGATCATGAGAACAGTGAGGAATCGTCCCAGAACTACACGTGAGGATCTTGCCAATGATCTCCAGGCAGCTGGGACCACTGCCTAGAGGCTAAGCCTAACCTCTGACAAACAACCCCACACCATAATCCCCCCTCCACCAAACTTTATATTTGGCACAATGCAGTCAGGCAAGCATCGTTCTCCTGGCAACCGCCAAACCCAGACATATCCATCAGATTGCCAGACAGAGAAGCACGATTGGTCACTCCAGAGAACACATCTCCACTGCTCTAAAGTCCAGTGGCAGCGTGCTTTACACCACTGCATCCAATGCTTTGCATCGCACTTGTGATGTAAGGCTTGGATGCAGCTGCTCGGCCATGGAAACCCATTCCATGAAGCTCTCTACGCACTGTTGTTGTGCTAATCTGAACGTCACATGAAGTTACATGGAGGTCTTAAGCTATTGACTCTGCAGACAGTTGGCGACTTCTGCGCACTTCAGCATGTGCTGACCCCGCTGTCATATTACATGGCCTACCACCTCGTGGCTGAGCTGCTGTTGTTCCCAGTTGCTTCCACTTTGTTATAATAACACTAACAGTTGATTGGGGAATATTTAGTAGCAAGAAAATTTCATAGATGGACTTACTGCACAGGTGGCAACCTATCATAGTACCACGTTTGAATTCACTGATCTCCTGAGAGCGACCCATTCTTTCACAAATGTTTATAGAAGCAGTCTGCATGCCTAGGTGCTTGATTTCATACATCTGTGGCCATGGAGGTGAATGGAACACCATGATCCAATGATAATCCATGCAATCCGATTCCAGGGTCCTGCACCTTTTTGGTGCGGTGCGATTAGAGCCATACACAATGTATGACTCCAATCACATCGCACACAAATCGCATGTGAATTGCACAGGAATGCGTTGCGGTTCCTGTGCGGATCACATGCAATATACCGCACCACATATACAGTTGTGTTCAAAATAATAGCAGTCAGACATCCCTAACCTGATCAATCACTGTTTTTGGTAGAAATGATATTTCTACATGGCAAATAATTTACTAGCAGGTGTAGTAGAGTAATAGAAATCCAACAGACCCAACAGTCATGACATGCATGCTGCTGATTCTGTGTAATTGAATCACTAATTGAAAGGGGCATGTTCAAAATAATATCAGTGTGGAGTTCTATTAGTGAGGTCATTCATTCTTTGAAAAACAGGTGGCAATTATTGCCCTTATTTAAGGAAGAAAGGCAGCAAATGTTGTACATGCTGGTTACAGTGCATTTCTCTCTACAATTCTGAGGAAAATGGGTCGTTCCGGACATTGTTCAGAAGAACAGCGTACCTTGATTAAAAAGTTGATTGGAGAGGGGAGAACATATAAAGAAGTGCAGAAAATGATAGGCTGCTCAGCTAAAATGATCGCAAATGCTTTACAATGGCAAGCAAAACCTGAAAGACAAGGAAGAAAGCAAAAAACTACCATTCGCATGGATAGAAGAATAGCCAAAATGGCAAGGACTCAGCCAACAATCAGCTCCAGGAAGATCAAAAAAGGTCTAAAGTTACCTGTGAGTACTGTTACAATTAGAAGACGCCTATGTGAAGCCAAGCTATCTGCAAGAAGCCCCCGCAAAGTCCCACTGTTGAAAAAAAGACATGCTGAAGAGGTTACAATTTGCCAAAGAGCACATTGACTGGCCTAAAGAGAAATGGCGCAACATTTTGTGGACTGATGAAAGTAAGATTGTTCTTTTTGGGTCTAGTGGTCGGAGACAGTTTGTCAGACGACCCCCAAACCATGAATTCAAGCCACAGAACACTGTGAAGACAGTGAAGCATGGATGCGCAAGCATCATGACATGGGGATGTTTCTCATACTACGGTGTTGGGCCTATTTATCGCATACCAGGGATCATGGATCAGTTTGAATACATCAGAATACTTGAAGAGGTCATGCTGCCTTATGCTGAAGAGGAAATGCCCTTGAAATGGGTGTTCCAACAAGACAACGACCCCAAACACACCAGTAAACGTACAACATCTTGGTTCCAGACCAACAAGATTGACGTTATGGAGTGGCCAGCCCAATCCCCGGATCTTAATCCAATAGAAAACTTGTGGGATGACATCAAAAATGCAGTTTCTGAGGCAAAACCAAGAAATAGAGAAGAACTGTGGAATGTAGTCCAATCATCCTGGGCTGGAATACCTGTTCACAGGTGCCAGACGTTGGTTGACTCCATGCAACACAGATGTACAGCAGTTCTCAGAAACAGTGCTTATACAACTAAATATTCATTAAGTGATTCAAAGGAAAGCAAAATCTTCAAACATTTTTCAGTTTATATGTGAATGTTTGAGTTTGTAAAGAAGAATACAAACACTGCTATTTTTTTGAAGTCTAATATTCACTTTTCTTAAATTTTTTTTTTTAGAGGAACAACACAAATTTGATATATTTGTCTTCATGTTTTGATTTGGAATAGAATGTGTAGTGTTTCCAATGCATTTGTGTGTATGGAAATAAAAGCTATTAGAAGGATTTTTAGCTTTATTCACTTTTTTAAACACACTGCTATTATTTTGAACACAACTGTATGTGAACCCAGGTTCAATGTTTGTATAGGGGAACATGTGGCCAACATTAAAAAGGGCTATCCATCTTATAGCCTGTCGAAACATTTTGCTATGCATCACAATAGAGACCTCTCTTCATAGCAGGTTATATGCATAGAGAAATACATCCCACACTGGAGGGGAAGTAATATGAAGAGGCAGATCTTGCGTCATGAAACACAATGGATTTTTTACCTTAAAATCCACCAACCAGGGGCCTTAATGTTGAATGGGATATCAATTACTTTAATAATGATTGAAATATTAGGTATACATGATGGAGAAGGAACTATTATAGGTTGGGTGTCAATTACCGTATTTTTCGCTCCATAAGACGCACTTTTTTCTCCCCAAAAAAGGGGGGAAAATGTCAGTGCGTCTTATGGAGCGAATATGGAGTGGCCGGTCCGGTATTTCCACCGTCGCCGTGTCAGAATACCGGGCCGGCCGCTCAGCTCTGCAGCGGGATCTTATGGAGATGACTGCTGACCTTTGGGGAGGTGGGGAGCGGGTACCTGAATTTGACAGGTACCCGCTCTTACTTCCGCGGAGTTGTTCTTTGACCTTACCTGTTCCTGTATCCAGCGGCGCGCTGTCTTCCCGGCTTCTGTAGTGTGGGCGCTGGGCATGACAGCCGGGTGCCAAGTGCGCATGCGCAAGAAGCGGTGCTTTTTGTGAATGGTAAGGCGGTACCTGGGACACATGACAGATCCCAGAAGCCGCCGGACCAATCACAAAGCGCAAGTGCTTCTCGCTCATGCGCACTGGGCACTCGGCTGTCATGCCGAGCGCCGACACTACAGAAGCCGAGAAGACAGCGCGCGGCTGGATAGAGGAACAGGTAAGATCAAAGAACAACTCTGCGGAAGTAAGAGCGGGTACCTGTCAAATTCAGGTACCCGCTCCCCCCCCCCCTCCCCAAAGGTCAGCAGTCATCTCCTGTACTGTCCGCAGTCTCTGGTCATCCCTGTGCTGTCCGCAGTCTCTGGTCATCTCCTGTACTGTCCGCAGTCTCTGGTCATCTCCTGTACTGTCCGCAGTCTCTGGTCATCCCTGTGCTGTCCGCAGTCTCTGGTCATCCCTCTGCTGTCCACAGTCTCTGGTCATCCCTGTGCTGTCCGCAGTCTCTGGTCATCTCCTGTACTGTCCGCAGTCTCTGGTCATCCCTGTGCTGTCCGCAGTCTCTGGTCATCCCTGTGCTGTCCGCAGTCTCTGGTCATCCCTGTGCTGTCTGCAGTCTCTGGTCATCCCTGTGCTGTCCACAGTCTCTGGTCATCCCTGTGCTGTCCACAGTCTCTGGTCATCTCCTGTACTATGTCTGCAGTCCATAAGTTCAGAATTTTTTTTTTCCTGTTTTCTGCCTCTAAAACCTAGGTGCGTCTTATGGTCAGGAGCGTCTTATGGAGCGAAAAATACGGTAGATATTTGGAATATATTTTCTATTTTCTTTCTTTTGATGTACCTATTATTTAAGTTATATCTTTGTGAATTTACTTTCCCAAGTGGGTCTATGTTAGTATGCTATTTATCTGTTTTTAAATGTTTTATTTTTATTGTTTATTTTTTCATTTATTATTTTATTGATATATTTGTTGGGGATTTATGTATCCAAAAATGAATTTTTGAGGGTTCTATCATTTTTAAATGTAGCCACAAGATGGTGCTATTTTTGTTTATCTTGGGTTCACCTGATCAGGTATTTGTTTACAAAATTTGTCATTTGTATTTTTCGTTTTTCCTGGCAGAATCCATCTCTCCTATTTAGTGGTTCGAGGTGTTTGATATTGGTTTTCTGGTACATCTCGTGGCTGCATATACAGTGAAGGAAATAAGTATTGTCAAACGTCAGCCACCAAACCTTGATAACTTTGAGAGGATCTGCCAAGAGGAGTGGGCAAAATCCCTCTTGAGATGTGTGCAAACCTGGTGGCCAACTACAGGAAACGTCTGAGCTCTGTGATTGCCAACAGAGGATTTGCCACCAAGTACTAAGTCATGTTTTGTGAAGTGGATCAAATACTTATTTCCATCACGAACATGCAGATCAGTGCATAATTTGTTAGACATGCATTTTGTTTGAATTTTTTGTTGCTATTCTGTCTCTCAGTGTTACAATACACCTACCATTCGAATTTTTAGACTGATAATTTCTTTGTGAGTGGGCAAACATTCAAAATCAGCAGGGGATCAAATACTTATTTCCTTCACTGTACTGATGTTGAGTCCTACCGGGTCTTTTTCCCTTTAAATTGATGGCTTCTGACATTCCACAAATGATGTCTAATCCCAGAGGACGCCATTTTTGGGGACAAGCGTCAGACGGAGTTCTTGCATGACGTCATCACGCACCGGCGTACTGAGACTGCAGCCAGGTGAATATATTGAGTTGTTTACTGCTTACTTTACGCACCTGTTTGTAAGTGCAATACTTTTTAATGGTTGGTTTTAATATACTGCACCAAGAGGTTTCTTCTTGTCCAATCCTTCCATGTCATTATGATGAGTGGCATTTGATACCATATTGAATTTTTGGTGGGATCGCATATCAGTGTGGTGGGTGCAGCCAGTTCCTCCGGAGGTGGTATGACTGTGAGAGCGCCAGCCTGGGGTCATGATATATATGCTCATTAGATCTCTATAGTTTGAGATCATGCCCACCTGGTAGGAGGCTTGCTTGTTTCTTTTGAATAGCACTCGTGCACAGAAGCACTTTACATGACGTTTTGCAGCACAGAGCACTTTCTTCACTATTTAATCAGGACTTTTTATTCATTTATTTACAGTTGTGCTCAAAAGTTTACATACCCTGGCAGAAATTGTGAAACTTTGGCATTGATATTGATAATATGACTGATCATGCCAAAAAATGCTCTTTTATTGAAGGATGATGATCATATGAAGACATTTATTATCAAATAGTTGTTTGGCTCCTTTCTAAATCAGAATGATAACAGAAATCACCCAATTGGCCCTGATCAAAAGTTTACATACCCTGGAATGTTTGGCCTTGGTACAGACACACAAGGTGACACACACGGGTTAAAATGCCAATTAGAGGTTAATGTCCCACATCTGTGGCTTTTTAAATTGCAATTAGTGTCAGTGTATAAATAGTCAATGAGTTTGTTAGCTCTTACGTGGAAGCACTGATTAGGCTAGATACTGAGCCATGGGGATCAGAAAAGAACTGTCAAAAGTCCTGCGTAACAAGGTAATGGACCTTTATAAAGCTGGAAAAGGACATATATATATATATTTCTAGCTCCCTGGTCTCCTCCTCCCACTCCCGACTGCAGGACTTCTCCAGGACTTCCCCCATCCTCTGGAACTCACTACCCTAATCCACCAGACTGTCACCTACCCTCCTCACCTTTAGGTGCACCCTGAAAACCCATCTCTTCAGGGAAGCCTACCCCACCCTCACCTAACAGCCGATCTCCTCCACTCCTCCCACCACTCCATCCCCCACAGCCACTTCCTCCTGTACCACTATCCCCTCCCTCCTAGATTGTAAGCTCGAAAGAGCAGGGCCCTCGAACCCCTTGTGTATTGTTCTGTTACTGTATTGTCTCATGTACTGTCCCCCACTATAATGTACAGCGCTGAGCAAACCTTTTGCCGCTATATAAATACTGTATAATAATAATCATAATAATAATAATAATGTAAAGATGTCCAAAGCCTTGTATATGCCAGTCATCACTTCCACTAAGAAGTAGAAAATTCAGGGACCTCTTGATACCAAGCCAAGTACAGGTAGACCAAGAAAGATTGCAGCCACAACTGCCAGAAGAAGTGTTCGGGATACAAAGGGAAACCCATAGGTAACCACAAGAAAAATAGAGGCTGCTCTGGAAAAAGACAGTGTGGTTGTTTTGAAGGAGCACAGTATGATGAAACTTGAACAAAAATGAGCTGCATGGTCGAGGTGCCAGAAAGAAGCCTTTACTGCATCAATGTCACAAAAAGGCCTGGTTAGGCATGTCAAGGTGTTGTCAGGCATATTGTAACCGGGCTTTTTTGTGGCATTGGTGCAGTAAAGGCTTCTTTCTGGCACCTCGACCAAACAGCTCATTTTTGTTCAAGTATCACCGTATTGTACTCCTTAAAAACAATCACACCATCTTTTTCCAGAGAAGCCTGTTTTTCTTTTGAGGTTGCCTGTGGGTTTTTCTTTGAATCCCAGACAACTCTTCTGTCAGTTATGGCTGCAATCTTTCTTGGTCTACCTGACCTTGGCTTGGTATCAAGAGATCCCCATACTTTCCACTTCTTAATAGGTGATTTAACAGTACTGATTGGCATATTCAAGGCTTTGGACATCTTTTTATGTCCTTTTCCAGCTTTATAAAGTTCCATTACCTTGTTACGCAGGACTTTTGACAGTTCTTTTCTGATCCCCATGGCTCAGTATCTAGCCTAGTCAGTGCTTCCACGTAAGAGCTAACAAACTCATTGACTATTTATACACTGACACTAATTGCAATTTAAAAAGTCACAGATGTGGGACATTAACCTCCTTAGCGGTTTTCCCAACTGTAGCTCGGGGTAAAATTTCAGTACCAAGAGCGGTAACCCCGAGCTACACTCGGGCTTACTATGCGGCGTTGCTCAGGGGGTCCCTACAGCACTTACCTTGTCCTTCGCTCCCGCGATGTGTCCCCTGCAGCGTCCCCGGCCATCTCCTCTGGCCGATGCCGGCATCCGGGTTCCGTGTTCCGGTCCCTGTGACGTCGGGACGTACGGGCGCCGGAACCGGCGGGAAATTTGAAATTTTTAAAAAATGGAATTTTTGCTGTCATTGCTGTTTCAATGCATTTCACATATATTTTGTCCCTACTGCTTTGTCCTGTGCCCTGCCTGCATTTTGACTGTTCTTTCTGCCTGGAAACTTAGAAAAGTCCATGGCGTCCAAAAAGCGTCCCTTTACGTCACCCCCCTCCCCCCCCGGGACCTGAGGTGGCGCTACAGAGGAAGCACCGGCTTATACAGCTCCTGCTCCTTGCAAGGCTGCCTGCTTCCTCAGCTGCCAGTGCCAGTTCACTGCACTCTGATGCTGTGGGGTGGCAGGTCAGCAAGCTCAGATAGTGATCAAAAGGTTGCCAATCCCTGGCATGTACTTCCCTAGTTTGAGGTTGGGAACTACATCAAAGGCCCCGGAGGCCACAGGATGAGCACCCCTGATGTAGAAGATGTATGCTTGCAACCTCTGTTCAGCAAACAGACACCACAAGGTATGGAGATATGGTGATTATTTTTTTATAGCTTTTCCATTTACCTACCATTTGCAGTAAGAGCAACCAAGCATGTTCTTCTTGGGTACTTCCACAGGAAGCTAAACTAATCTAAACGAAGTGTGGATAGATACCCACAATCAATTATTTTTTCTTATTTGTTCCTGGCATGCTATTTGCTGCCCCAATATAGCATATCAGATTGTAGGTAACATACGGTTATCTGCAATTATACAGTGACAGCTGGAATATTGCTGGTTGCAATGGGCATCAATAACTAATCACAAGAATATCAAAATGCATATCTGCACAGTGCACTGTTTATACTAAAACTGTTTCTACTGTCAAAGCTTAATTGAACAAGTTGAAGACAGAAGCTGCTACCATGCACAGTTGAACCAGATTTTGACATTTCCAGTTTTAGTAAATCAACCCCAGTGTGAAGTAATAAAGTTAGAGAAAAAACACAGAGAGACTTTTTCATTTTGGGTGTTGGACATTTGTTGATTAGTAGTATATATGAGGTTGTATTGTAATACGTTTTGATACACAAATTTTCAGTAGTGACATTACTGTATTGATTTATATGGAGTAGGGCTGCACTGCTTTCTACTTAAAGTTTCACTTTAAGAAATAGTTAATTTATGTGTTAATGTTTTTCTAGCAGTGATGAATTAAAACAAGATATTTCAACTGTAAAAAAAGAATATTTACTTAGGTTCACTGACATAGCTGACCGCTGCTCAGGGCAAATCTTGCAGATCGGACTTTAACCTTGACAGACATTTAAGCTGGAGAGGAACAATAGTCGCCATTATTGCACAGGGCCAACAGGAGACGTGTTTGTATACACTTAAAACTGGATCTGAAAAAAGTATTTTGTGTCAGACCCAACTCCCTTCTGTCTTTTGTCTAAGGTCTCACCTTAATGGGACATCTTCCTTTGGGAAATTCATATAGTAACGGAGGAAGAATCTCTCTGAGTCTTCTCTTTCACCTTCTGTGACAACGCTGCCATTCAGTTTGGAAACAGATGGTAATCTAGGAGTTCATATAAGAGAAGCAAGTTAGGCTGGGCCATCATTGCAATAAAACTGGTAGAGGAGAATGATCCAAGCAGTCTTTCATAACATAAAATTCTTTCATATCGCACTGTGAGAAAATTTGATGGATGGCTGCCAGGTACAATCAAAGGGAAGTGATAAAGATCTAGCCCTGGTTCACACTGAATCTTACGATTTCAAAAGTTGCATGTCAGTGAAACTTCAGGTGTGTCTTGGCTGACATCTGTGCAACTTCGTGCACAGATGTCTATGCAAGTCGCACCTGAAATCACAAAATATAGTGCAGGAATTATTTTTTCACATCAGTGCAGCTCCATAAAGTTGGAGTTGCACCAATTTCAACAGTTCAATTGCCGACAGTAGAGTACAACTTGTCATGTGATTTGAAGTTTGCATTTGAAAATTGCACTGGTGTGAACCAGGGCTTAGAGTCAAATTAATTTCCTTTTTTACATTTCGAACCTATACAACCCCATTGAGACAGCCTGCAAGTACTTGCAATAACTGTGAGAGTCAAGGCCAGATCTAGCTGGTCTAATGTGGGGCTCCAGAGGATGGAAAGTCAACAGGGGAGTGTATAGGGGTCAGTATGGCAGTGTACAGGGGCTCAGCAGGGCAGAGGACGTATAATATGTTCCTAAAGGAAAACGCAGCCTTTAAACAGTATAAACAATACGTAAACATTGACAATATTAACAATTAACTACTGTACAACCAGCCACAGCAGTTGCCAGCTGGCAGCAGTGATTGGTGTATTCTGATGGCAAGGAAGTCTCCCTACTGTCAGAACAAAATACCTCAGTGAGAAGGATTCTCCCATCCACCTTGAATATGTGGATGGGTAAATTGGCCCTTTTTTCTTGTTTGAACGAAAAAAAATTACTATATGTATGGGCTGACTTACTGAACTTATCTTAAAGAAGAACTTTGTTAAAACCAGCAACTATTGGGACAATGAACACCTTGGTCAGGTCTATGTACAGGGGTCAGTAAGTAAAAAAACAAAACAGCATATGAAGTGCAGCAGTCAGGATGAGTGCCATGTTCACACCAGAGTCCTTCCTTACATTAGAGTCCCCAGCTATCCCCATATACATCTATACATCAGAATGCCCCTTTACATCATTGTCCCAAGAGTTCCACCACTGTACACCAGAGTCCCACTTTGCTGGATTCTGGTGTAAGAGGGTACTTTGCTGTAGAGTGCATCAGAATCCAAAACAAGCACCCCCTCCCTTCCATCAGATTCCAGCAGAGTGCCCCCTTCCATCAGAATCTGGCAGAGTGCCCCAATCCATCACAGTGCCCCCTTCCATCACAATCTGGCACAATACCCCTTTACATCAGAGCATGGCAGAGTGCCCTCTTACATCAGAGTCAAGTCATCCCTCAGTGCTCACACAGGGGAATCAATCATGCAGACACGATGTAGCTGCCGGTTGCTGTACTGCAAATCTCCTGTCCACACAACCTCTTTTCTCAAGCATAGCACTGGCTGCACATGGGGATTCCAGTGTTGGGGGCGGGGCAGACACAGGGGATAGGGGCAGAAAGAGGTGAAGCAGATCAAGCCCTCTCTCCTTTCCTGTTCATGTGTGGGGGGTATTTTGCTGGCTGGGCATTGTGAGCCTCACAGATGCCTTGATAGGTGCAGCAAACAGCTCCAGCTTTTCCTGATGAATGGTTGGCAACACTGCCAACAACATCCAAGGGGGGGGGGGGGGGGTGTTAAGGCACAAATAAAATCTGGGGGGTGGTACAGGCCATCCCAGCACCCCCCTTAGATCCAGCCATGGTTAGAAATATTTCCTTTGCATCTGAGATGGCCAATATTCCTGCTTACACGCTATACACAGATGTCTATGTGCTGAAGTTATGCCCCACTCCAGCATTCATCATCAGCAAAAAAACAACAACAACAAAAATACAGGTGCCACTTCATCAATACTGTTGCACCAACTGTGGCAGCCAGACAACTAGGGTCATTTTTAGTGCAATTCAGATAGTGGAAGCTAAATCACCAATTTCTATACTCTATGCCAATTTTCCTTTTCTTTTTGAATCTGTTACTTCATCGCCCAGATTCAATTTGCCAATTTCTAGTACAGAATCAGAAATGAAAGCTAAAGTGTATACAAAACAAAAATGTGAAGTTCAACAATCAGCACCCTTTTAAAACTACTAAGTATAGTAGTTTTCTAGTAGTAAAGCCATAAAAACCTGTTAATACTGCAGGTTTCTACTGGAAAGGTGACAAAGCCAACCATCAGTCACCCTACTTTTTGCACTCCTGCTGGGAAACTAAAAGCAGTTGTGCTAATGCACAGAATGCCTAACTGCTTCCCGGTTTGGAGCCCAACTCCATGTCACCTGTACCACCCAGTACTGCTTAACTAACAGCAGCTTATGAAAGCAGTCTATTCTGGGAAGCAACATGGTCTGCAAAGGTGCCTAGGACCTCCTAAGCCTGCATCATAATCATAGGCAGTTATGATAAACTGCAGCTTCTTCCTCCCAAAAGCCCAGCCCAGTAGACAGTGAGGAAGAAAAAGTCATTCTTGGGCTTAACTTCCTTTTGTCTGGGCTATAGTCAAAATGGCGGCCGAGCGGGAGCCATTAAAAAGAAAAAAAAATCTTAATTTGTTTTTCCTTACATACGGTCACCAGTCAGGAAACCTAATCACCAGCGCACCAGTCACATGAAGACTCCGTTCTGCTCTGGTAACAATATGTTAAAAACATATTTAAAAAAAACTCACTATGCCTCTTACTAAATACCTTGGACTGTGTACTTTCAAAAAGGGGTCATTTAGGGGGTATTTGACTGTCTTGGCATTTTGGAACCTCAAGAAATGAAATAAGCAGTCAGTACATCAGGACTGATCAATCTACACACATACACACACTATACTTTCACAAAGACTAAATAATATACACTGATTTGGGTTATTTTTGTCAAAGATATGTAGCAGAATACATTTTGGCCTAAATTTATTAAGAAAGATTGTTTGCAAATTTTTGTAACAGGGAAGATGTTTTTGGTATTTTTTCATTTATACAGCAAAAACATTTTAAAAGCCAAGTGGTGAGGAAATACCACCAAAAAAGCTCCATCAGTCTCAAAGAATGATAAAAATTTCATATGGGTAGAGTGTTGCATGAATGAGTAAATGGCACTGAAAGTTTGACAGCTCTGAAAGCTGGCCTGGGCAACAAGGGGGTGAAGGTACCAAACTGGTATTGAACTTGTTAAATACACTTTAAGAAGTTTATTTATAAATGTTTTAGCATATGGTCTGCAAACGTGCCTGAGACTTCCTGATCCTGCAGCATAATCAGGCAGTTACAATGCGCTTCAGCTTCTCCATTCCCACAGTCCCAACCCTGCAGACAGTGAGGGGGAAAAAGTCATGCTCTTGGGTTTAAGTACACTCTAAGGTGTTTTTTTTATCAATGTTTTAACACACGGTCCATATAACTGTCACCCAGTATTCACACATTTTTCTAATTTGATTCAATTATATATATACACACACACATACACATCCCCCTAAGTATTTTTTAAATAAATTACAGTTATACTGCATAGGATAAATACCTTGCAATAACTAATTTCCGGCGTTCTTCTGTGCTATAAGGCTCCACTAGAGGAATACCTAATAACCTGACTTCTTCTAGCTTCGGTAACGCATTTAGTTTTTCAATGTCTTCCCAGCAACTTAGACCTGCAGAGGATAGCAAAATGGGTAAGTAAAACATGCTAAGCATACATAAAATATACAATAAAGCTGTTCTTTATGCTGTATTGTATAATCCAGCAGATTCAATAAAACATGCATATATTTGTAATTTTTCCCCTTTTGTCAATTAATTTGTCGCAAAGCTAATATATTCAGGTCTTCCCACATTCTCATTTTAAATGGGGATGAACAAAAATGTATTACTTTGATCATCTGTGTTAATAATCTTACGTGTGTATAAATACCATACTTATCTACAGTATACAGTCAGGTCCATAAATATTGGGACATTGACACAATTCTAACATTTTTGGTTCTATACACCACCACAATGGATTTGAAATGAAATGAACAAGATGTGCTTTAACTGCAGACTGTCAGCTTTAATTTGAGGGTATTTACATCCAAATCAGGTGAACGGTGTAGGAATTACAACAGTTTGCAGATTTCCCTCCCACTTGTTAAGGGACCAAAAGTAATGGGACAGAATAATAATCATAAATCAAACTTTCACTTTTTAATACTTGGTTGCAAATCCTTTGCATCAATTACAGCCTGAAGTCTGGAACACATAGACATCACCAGACGCTGGGTTTCATCCCTGGTGATGCTCTGCCAGGCCTCTACTGCAACTGTCTTCAGTTCCTGCTTGTTCTTGGGGCATTTTCCCTTCAGTTTTGTCTTCAGCAAGTGAAATGCATGCTCAATTGGATTCAGGTCAGGTGATTGACTTGGCCATTGCATAACATTCCACTTCTTTCCCTTAAAAAACTCTTTGGTTGCTTTTGCAGTATGCTTTGGGTCATTGTCCATCTGCACTGTGAAGCGGCGCCCAATAAGTTCTGAAGCATTTGGCTGAATATGAGCAGATAATATTGCCCGAAACACTTCAGAATTCATCCAGCTACTTTTGTCAGCAGTCACATCATCAATAAATACAAGAGAACCAGTTCCATTGGCAGCCATACATGCCCACGCCATGACACTACCACCACCATGCTTCACTGATGAGGTGGTATGCTTAGGATCATGAGCAGTTCCTTTCCTTCTCCATACTCTTCTCTTCCCATCACTCTGGTACAAGTTGATCTTGGTCTCATCTGTCCATAGGATGTTGTTCCAGAACTGTGAAGGCTTTTTTACATGTCGTTTGGCAAACTCTAATCTGGCCTTCCTGTTTTTGAGGCTCACCAATGGTTTACATCTTGTGGTGAACCCTCTGTATTCACTTGATTGTTGACTTTGACACACATACACCTACCTCCTGGAGAGTGTTCTTGATCTGGCCAACTGTTGTGAAGGGTGTTTTCTTCACCAGGGAAAGAATTCTTCGGTCATCCACCACAGTTGTTTTACGTGGTCTTCTGGGTCTTTTGGTGTTGCTGAGCTCACCGGTCCGTTCCTTCTTTTTAAGAATGTTCCAAACAGTTGTTTTGGCCACGCCTAATGTTTTTTCTATCTCTCTGATGGGTTTGTTTTGTTTTTTTAGCAATGATGGCTTGCTTCACTGATAGTGACAGCTCTTTGGATCGCATCTTGAGAGTTGACAGCAACAGATTCCAAATGCAAATAGCACACTTGAAATGAACTCTGGGCCTTTTATCTGCTCATTGTAATTGGGATAATGAGTGGATAACACACACCTGGCCGTGGAACAGCTGAGAAGCCAATTGTCCCATTACTTTTGGTCCCTTAACAAGTGGGAGGTACATATGCAAACTGTTGTAATTCCTACACCGTTCACCTGATTTGGATGTAAATACCCTCAAATGAAAGCTGACAGTCTGCAGTTAAAGCAAATCTTGTTTGTTTCATTTCAAATCCATTGTGGTGGTGTATAGAGCCAAAAATGTTAGAATTGTGTCGATGTCCCAATATTTATGGACCTGACTGTATGTAAACACAGACAAGCATGATAATGTATGTCTAAGGACTCCCATGACTAGTGCAGAGGTGAGCGTCCATGCAGGATCCAGCGTCTGAAGTGACATTACAGGTCATTCCCTGTATCTGTGTGTGCACTGAATGAAGGAGTAGCTCCTGACATTATGTGATCTATACAAGAAATTAAAAAACCTACGCCAAAGAAATTAATACACCACAATCATTAAATGCTGCTGTTCAAAGATGAAAAAACATCAAAATATTATAATAAAACGCAGTGCAAAAAAAATGATATAAAATTAAGAAAAGTCCAGATAAGTTCCAAATAAAGTCTTGTGCTCCAAAGCAAAGAAGTGGTAGAAAAATATATAAATTTTCCAGCGTTCTCACCATCTGTGATATTCTATTTCACACACACTCACGAATCGATGAAAAATGCAAAAAAAAAAGAAAAACCAATAGTGTAATACTGCATGAAATACTGTGTTTTGTTTTCTGAGTTTGTTTTTTGAGTTTCATGCAGTATTACACTATTGGTTTTTCTTTTTTTTGTATTTTTGGATACGTGAGGGATCGTTCTGGAAGGTTACTAAGATTCGCCAAGTGAGATACACCTGTGGAGACCCCATCCAGCTCTAAGTCTGTTTTGATTCTTAAGCCACAATAGCTTGGGAATCCACTATATTTGGTGAATGTGGGTGAAATAGAATATCACAGATGATGTGAGCACACTGGAAAATGTATATATTTTTCTACCACGTTTTTTCGCTTTGCAGCACAATACTTTATTTTTTACTTATTTGGACTTTTCTTAATTTTATAATATTTTTTTTGCGCTGCGTTTTAATTATAATATTATGTGATCTATACCCCCCCGGCCCAAATAATAAAATTAAAATGTTCAATGTATGCCACAGTGTAAAGTCAACATTACCATAAGAATAATACTAATACAGCAACAGGAAAAGGTTACCTGACTTGTGAAGGCTTATTGACCGAAGATTTGGAAACAACCGTGACAAGGATTCCTCAGAGTCCCCGATCATCAATATATTGTTATTTGCAAGGACAAGAGTATGAAGACAAGGAAACATCATGCCTAATTTACAAATGTCAGACCAGTCCTGGAGATTGTTGTCTGTTATATGAAGAAGCCTCAACGAACGAAAGCAAACTGGTGAACTCACTATGGTGTCATAGTCATTAAGGCACAGAAACAGTTCCTCTAGGCTGAAAAAGAAAAAAATATAAATTTTTTTTGCCAATTTTGTTAAAAAAAAAAAATCAGGATTTCATAAAACTTGTGTAGAGTCACAAAGAATTATGGAAATTATTATTTTACAATAGAAGTGGTTTTCAAACTGTCAGGTGGTCTTCCCCAGAGAGGCCGATTGTAATTAGTGAGCTGTGAGAAGTTTCCACAAGATCACATTTCTATATGTAGCACCCTCCTATATAGGTGTCAGATGTAGACAAATAGATTTAGTATGTGTTTTGATAGATAAATTTAGTTACCATACTGTAGTCAGTGTGACGGTGATTGCTTGTTAGTTAAATTCATAATTAGCTCACTGTACTCAGTGAAGCTGTATTCTGCTAGTTAGGTTTGCTCAGTTTGTTCTGCTGCTGCCAGTCTGATAGCTCCCTCTGCATCCAGAAAGCTTTACAGGTTTCTGGATAATATGTGTGGAGCTATGCAGATGGAAGCATGAATATTGATACATAACCTGGCCTATCCCAGAGAGGAAGGTCCTAATGGCATGCTGGGAGACTGTATATATTCAGTGAGCACACTGAGCTTGGGGTCTTTTCCTGGAGAGGATTAGTCCAGCATGAAGGGGGCACACTGCCCTTCCAGGCAATGATGCTATTGTGAGGCATCAACTGTGCAACCTAAGGGACTGGATACTGAGACTCAAGTACTGCCAAGAGCTGACTGAGGGGACGTCTACTAAAGATCTGGTCTGGCATCATAGAAGAAGAAAACCAGCTGTCTGGATGCGGCTTGTTGGAAGCTTCTTTAATAAAGAAAGACTTTACAAAAAAAAAGGCACACACCAAGGAATGTGAAGTAATTAGTCTCTGAAAAAGGACCCCCCCAACACCAAAATCTGCCCTTTGGCCAAACCCCGATCCACTCCACTTTGGAGAAGTCAGGATGTGACCCACAATATTCTTGCGAGGATGAAATCCCCTAGCCTCACACCAAGCAAAATAAGATTTCCAGGTTCTGTGGTAAACCATCCTTGAAGTCACCTGGTGCGCCTTCAGTAGGGTAGTCAAAGACTCCCGCCTCTCAAGACCCTGGCTTCAACAACCATGCTGTTAAAACCAGTTACTGGAAAGAAAACGCAACATTGGACCTTGAAATAGAAGGTCTGGTTGATCCGTAAGGATCCAAGGGTCACCTACCGACAATACCACCAGAGCATCCACCGCAAATGCTCAAGGGTCCGTGGTCCTGGAGATTAAACTGTACAGATTTTCAATGAACTTGGATGCTAGAAGATCCACATCTGGGGTTCCCCAACATCAACAGAGTACTTTGAACACCTCTAGGTGAAGCGTACATTCCCCAGAGATGGTTGTTGAAAGCTGAGAAAATCCACTTGCCAATTTTCCATGTCTGGAATGTGGAAAACAAACAGTGAGGGAACATGGAGTTCTGTCCAAGATAGGATGAGATCCATTTCCTTCTGAGCAGTCCAACTTCTGGTGTCTCCTTGATGATTTATGTACACCATTGCCATGGGGTTGCCTGAATGGACCCTTACAGGAAGACCCTTCAGCTGCACAGACCATTGTAGTAGAAAAAAGGCAAATCATCTTCAATGCCAGGATGTTGATGGACAAACGACCTCTCCTGCAGTGACCAAGTTCCTTGGACAGGTCTCCAAATTATGGCCCTCCAGCTTTTGAAGTACTACAAGTCCCATCATGCCTCTACCTCTGGGAATCTTGCCTGTGGCTGTCAGAGCCTTGCAAGACCTCATGGGACTTGCAGTTCAACACCTGGAGGGCCATAGTTTGGAGACCCCTGGTAGAACTTCACACCAGTCCATCAAGTTGGTGTCCATCGTGAGGACCCTCCAGGATTTAAGGAGGAATGATTTTCCCATCTCCAGCATCCGTGAGGCAATCCACCAGTCCAGAGACAATCTTGTATTGGGATTTTACAACATCGGGGGATTCCAACATTTGCTCCCTGTTCCATACTGCTAAGACAATCCGCTGGAGGGGCTGGAATGAAACTGGGCAATGCCTCGAAAGAGGCAACCATCTTTCCCAAAACCATCATGTGAAGTTGAATCAAGGAATTTGTTAAAGTTTTGAGCAAGACATTTGCTTGGAAGGAGGATCACTCCTGCCTAGATGGTATCCAGGGTCAGGACTAAATATTTCAACCTCTGGGTTGAGACTGAGGCTGACTTAGTAAAGGTGGCAGCATAACCCCATGATCATGTATATGAAGATGCTCTGTGCCCCATGATGTACAATAAAGAAAAAGAACATATATAATTTGCTACAGAAGGTTTTCTTGTACAACAAGGCTGAAGTTTGAGAGGAATAAGCAGTACAAGGAGACAGTTCATGTGCTGATAAGAAGAATGCTGATAGAGAGAGAAGACAGAGAAATGAATCATTATTGTGCTGTGCTTTTCGTTCATTGTCCAACCACAGGCTAAGGTGGGTCCCAAACACTCAACCCAGAAGTGGGTTGAATATCAGACTGGGGATATCTAGTGGAAGAGAAGTATTGTAGACAGGTGTGAGGTGAGTACTGCAGAAAACGCTTCTTTTTTATTTATTTAATGTGCTTTAATTTTTATCTGATGTTTTTGGCTGAATTTCTCATTTAAGCTAAAATCTGAGTTCTGGAATAATATGGCATATAAGTGTTTGGCACCGACATACCCAACACTGCAACATCAGAGTAGAACTGGCACCACCTACAAAATAAATGCAACGCTATAATACTTACTCTGGTAGCTCCAACAGCAGTATGTGGACTGTTTCCCAGGTAACTTTGCAGTTATTGAGAACCAGTTTACGAATACCAGAAAATGATCCAGCACACTCACGTTCCAACACAGACATGTATAATGGGTTAGAACTCAAATTCAAGAACTGCAGCTGAGGCACATTAGATACTATCTTGCTGACCTGTAAGTACAAACAAAAAGGCAAAAGATTAAGTGTGAGCATTATTACATTATGCTAACAAACCTGCCACATGCAAAGGTTTACTGTAATTTTCATAGACTTTGACACATCATAGGCCACTAAGGAGAACTACAGTACATGAAAGAAGGCACTGTTCCTATGTTTCAGTTATAAAAAGTTTACCGAATTTTGTGCAGACATGCCACATTCCATTATTGAACTCCAGCCACAAAAATGCTGTTGCCACCCCAGATATTACCTTGTGAAAGTAGCAGTGCCATCCTCAATGTGCTGCACATACCTGGTACAGACAGCACAGCTGTGGGAGGGGCACAGCAGGTCCACCCACAACAAGTTGTCTACAGAAAACTACAGGATAGGCCAGATAAAAGACCAGTCACCCTGCACAAGGAAAGAGAGCAGCAGAACCAGTCTTTATTACACAACACTCCTGCACATACATTGTGCAGAAGTTGTTTAATCCTTCATCACTGCATAGATCTGCATCTTGAAGAAATACACCCTGAAGTACAAGATTCAGGTAAGTACGTACATGATTTTTGTATTTAAAAAATATTTATTTTGCCTAAATTTCAGCTTTAACATCTAGCTCATCTACTGCTAAAATCTTTCCCTTCCTCTATACATGTAACTTGAAGATTATCCCCTCGCTACCTGTTCACTTTACACGTGTCGGCATATGAAGTGAAGTGAAATTAATTCAACAGGGACATGGTTAGCAAAATAAAAAACAGATCCCTAAATGTTTTTTTTTTTGACAGAGGTTCTAAACCTTCTTTACTCAATCCAAAACACAAAATGCTTTATGTGGTCCTTGTCTTTCTAATCAAGGTATTGTTAACCTTCGCCCAATGGCCTAGTCATGTTTGATCAAGTATGGGGCGAGAAAAACTCTGGTCCCATGATGCAGTAGTAACTTCTGCATTCTACTGTCGGAGTTACTCTGTCAACCAGAATGATGTTATGCAGTGTGTGGTCAAAGATTTCAGGATGACATGTTTTAGAGAACACATTTGCTGCTTTGCCAATATAGGAAAGTAAACTTGTACAAGTTCAAAAACTCTTCATTTAAAATTCAATGTTTTGATTACATTAGGGTTCTCATTTACCTTGAAAATAAAAGCATATAATTGTATTAGCAAGTCACTTCTTTGGGCAGGTAACATGAAAGTAGCTTTTTTTTACATTTATCCAATAGCTTTTGTATGAGAACTTGTATACACAACCTACATCACTTCCTACACATTAGGTGTTAGCATAATTTGTGGATTACACATGCATATTTGGTGACATTCCTGTCTCATTGCCAGGCATCCAATTGTTTCAGAATGGTGATGTGGTTTACACACAGTGGGGTTGATTTACTAAAGGTAAATATACTGTGCACTGTAAGTGCAGTTGCTCCAAAGCTTAGTAAATTAGGTAAAACTTCACTTTGCAAAGAACACCCAATCACAAGCAAGGAAAAAACAAACAAACAAACAGCATTTTTGCTTGCACATGATCCGATGATAGAAATTAGCAGAGCTCCCCCTCATTTCAGATCTTCCCCTCAGATCTAGAGCAAGTGCGCTTGAAGTGCACAGACTATTTGCCTTTAGTAAATCAACCCCATTTTCTGTTCGTTTTGATTCTCTGGTAAATAAAGGCTTGGATGAGAACAACATTCTATTCATGCTGTGAACAGTTTGATGTTTTCTCTTACCTCTTGCCAGCTGTCAAGCTGGTTACCAGACAGGTCTAATTCTGACACGTGTGAACAAAATGCAGCAATTTCATTCTCTTCTCCAGCATGGCTAATGCCACAACTGTTCAATACCAAGATACTGGGGAGATTCAAGCGATCTAAAACAGAATTTTAATCAACTGTTTAATGAGCTCTATTTATGATGTATTTGTTTATATTCAACTAATGTAAGTACATGAATTTGACTTGGTAATAGCCTTTTGCAATCCCCTATACGGCAGTACTTTCAAAAACCAGAAGCAGACAGGCTCTTTATTGCAGAAGAGACATGCAACCTTTTTCTCTTCTCCGTCATGGCTAAAGCCAAAACTGTTCAAAGTCCAAGATACTGGGGAGGTTTGAGCGATCTAAAACAGTGTCTTAATCAATTGTTTATTGAGCGCTAGTTATTAACACGTTTCATTAATTCTAGTCTAAAAAAAGATCTCACATTTTTCATTATGTGATTCCCCCCACTTAGCTTCATTATAGGTATTTTAATAAAAACTTTAAAACAACATAATGATGTGCATCAAATTCATGTATTGAAATAATTTCATTCATCCTGACACCACCCTAAAATGTTATCATGAAGAAGTGAAAACAATCCACAGAAATGTGCCACTTAAAGTGGTTCTAAAGGCTTGGGGCTTTTTTTTTATCTTTAACAACTTGCCCTCCACAGGATTTACCCCCCTTCCTGACCAGGCCATTTTTTGCAATACGGCGCTGCGTTACTTTAACTGACAATTGCACGGTCATGCAACACTGCAACAAATGAAATTATGTCCTTTTTTCCCACAAATAGAGCTTTCTTTCGGTGGTATATGATCACTTCTGTGTTTTTTATGTTTTGCGCTATAAACAAAAAAAAGACCAACAATTTGGAAAAAAAACCTATATTTTTGACTTTTTGCTATTAAACGTCCAGTAAAATTTTTTTAAAAAAAATCAAATTTCATTAATAAATTTCAGCCAAAATGTATTCTGTGACATACCTTAGCTAAAAAAATCCCAATACGTGTAAATTAATTGGCTTACGTGAAAGTTATAGCGTTTGCAAATGGCGGTATATATAATGGATTTTTTTTTCTTTTAATAGTAATGGCAGAAATCAGTGACTTATAGCAGGACTGCGGCAGGCATCCTGACACAGGGGGATCTGACATCCCCAGTGACACTAATACAATAATCAGTGCTAATAAAAAGCACTGACACTGTACTAATGGCATAGGGCAGGAAGGGGTTAACATCTGGGGTGATCAAAGGGTTAACTGTGTGCTGTTCTACTATGTGCGTTGTGTGTGCTTTACAATGTAAGCACACTGCTTTGTATGGCTCTGCTATGCAGAGACATACAAAGCAGTGTGCTGGAGCTGACAGGGGAGAGATCTGTATTGTTTACATACAGGTCTCTCCCTTGTCGGTAATACTCGGAGATCACCGGGTGCCGGCAGGGGATTGACAGCTGAGGCCCGAATGGCGGTGTGGGAAGGACGCGCGCATGCCCCCTACCTGGAGCTGCACCTAAAGCTGCAAAATCACAATTATATATATGTGATTTTGCACACCTGTGCCACCCTGTAGCAGTATTTCTGCTATAGGACGGCGCGGAATTGGTTAAAATAAAAAACATGTCATACTTACCTGCTCTGTGCAATGGTTTTGCACAGAGCAGCCCCAATCCTTCTCTTGTCAGGTCCCCCACAGGTGCGTCTGGCCATTTCCCCTTGCCAAATGTCCCCAGAGCAGGCACTTCTGTATGCTTGCTCCTGAGCTGCCTCTATGTATCTATGGGGCACACATGGGGCTGTGTCTCAGCCAATGAGGAGAAAGAGACCCAAGAGAGCTGCTGCTCTCATGCACATAGCTGGATTGAGATCAGGTTCAGATAAGTATTAGGGGGGTTAAGGGGGGAGCTGTACCCTGAAGGTTTTTTCCTGTTCAAACCATTTATGATCCAGATCCAAGAGCCTGTAAAAAAGTCAATTTCAAGGATGCTGGTAACTACATGATATGTAAAATTGTCTCTTTTTTTAAAATATATTTTAGTAACTGTTCCAAAATCATTCTGTTGATTTTCTCAAGTTCAATCCTCAAAACAGAAATAGCAAAAGAGTGTAAAACCTGAATAACTATATATCCCATGCTTCACCATTGGAGCCAGGCTGTGGTTTTTGTATCTACTATTGTGAGGTGTAGTGAGATGCAGAATCATCACTACAGAGGGTCACCTCCCTGCCAAGGTCAGTGAAATACCAGCAACCGATGAGATCATCTTTATCCTCAACATGTTACTGATCAGCTTACGAGTATGCAAACAGAGACTGGCTGAGGGTACTAACCATTCCTCTCCAGTCTGAGCGGTGTTGTACAGCGGATTCCCAGAGGATGTTATAAAAGCATAATTGGGTACTTACATTTAGTTGCATTAAAAATACAAACGCAGAAATAAAAATACACGGTTTAAAGCAACTATGCATTCATTAATGTATTATGAAATGCATTTAGTTAAATGAAAGTAATGTAAGTACATGAATTTGACTTGGCATTAGCCTGTTGCAATCCTCTGTAGTGCAGAACTCAAAATAGAAAAGGGAGCGGATAGACAGGGTGGACAGACAGAAGACCTTGTTAAAGCAGAACTGGAAGCAGGTAGACTTTGTTTTGCTGAAGAGAAATGTCTTTCCTGCCTGCCAGCAGTCTTTTTTGAAATGTACGCTGAACTGTGCAAGTGCAGCTCTGTTTACCTTCCAGCACACTGCCTGTGTGCCAGGATGACTGCCCTACTGTGTATGTGCAGGAGTGACGTCATCCCGTGCCAGCCAATGAAGAATTTTTAATACATACTGCATATGAAATTCTTTATTATGCATGTCATTCATTTTAAAAGATTCATGCTTATTTTAGGGTTAGGTAGGGAAAGCAATGAAAAATAGACACAGGTGGCATCCTATCCCAGAAAGAACAAAAATTGCAAAAAACTTAATAAAAAAAATGTTCTTCCAGTGGTACTGTGTCCTAAATTGATTTATGCAAAACTAAAAAAAACAGATTCGTGCAAAATTTTAAATATTTAGATTTTCTGAGACAATCCAGGCACAAACGTGCTTAAAATGATTATCTACACTAAAAACACACTACTGTTATATGTACCCTAATTAAGAACAATAATGGAAAAAATGACAGAGTCCCATGCAATCAACATATTTAGGAGTAAAAGCTATTCTGGAAGAAAATATGGTGTTGTTAAATCCAGACTTTTTTGCTACACCAGTTGTGGAGAAACACGTAGCAATCTCCTGTATTGCAATGGGCAACATTGGTTATTTTGGTCTTCATACTTCATAAACTAATTGAATGATAATCATTTCTACTATACAGACACAACAATGCTGTACTGACAGTTGTTCACATGTAACAAAAGTGCCCAAATTCAATACATTTTCATACTTTATACTTTGTAATGTAGTTTTAAGGCAAGAAAGCAATAATTACTGTCCACAGCCCTATCCTTCTGGAGCTTGTGAAACACTGACATCTGCTGGGTATTTCAATACATGATTTATCCAAATGGAAGAGAACGCTTCCTACAAAGCGGGGTTAAGAAACCTTCAGCACTTCAGTTGTTGCAGAAATACAAGTCCCATGAGTCATCGCAAGACAAACAGCCACAGTCATGGCTTACTCAAAAAAGAAAGTTCCACTTTTCCTCCACTCTCTCCTCTGCCATATTCAGAACATTTTTTTTGGAGCCAGTACCTGGTTTTCACATTTGCCTAAGCGATCCGAGCAGAAGTTGCCCCCCCACCCCCACCCCTTCAGGACCATTCAAAAAACCACAGCGTGGCCTGCGCAGTGAGAAGCTGGCTGTGAAGCAGCAAGGTGTCACAGCCAGGTGCAGTTAAGACATTGTCATCAGGGACCTGAAGACCAGAGAACAACCAGCTTGGGTGAGGGCACCGCTGGGTCCTTGGACAGGTGAGGGTCTGTTGATTAAAAGTCAGCAGCTACGGGTTTTTTTTTTTTTCAGAACGGACTGAAGATCCTCTTTAACCTTCAGCAGGACAACTTAGTGAGTCAAAACACCCCCAATATGGTGAGAGGACATTGAACTAAAGCAAAAGAAAGATTAGATCATGCCTTGGCTCTCTCCTTGCTCCATCAGCACATGTGCATGCAGTACAGCATGACTTTCTTCAAATGCTTGACCTTCCACTCCAAACTTGACCCCTGTTGGACAGGGGATTACAGGAGGCTGATGTTAAAGAAGTATGACCAAAGCTTTTTTGGCCCTCATCCTATGGATCACAGGCATGCAGTTTGTCCTGCACTCCTGTGACCAGTTTTCACTCAGCTGGTCCAGGCTTTGAATCGATCCAGACTTTATAGTGGGGATCCACCAAGATCCATGCAAGCTGCTGAGAATCTGAGCTAGCTGTTCCTGTCCCTCCAAAAGGTCAGCGCTCCAGTGAGAAATGGAGGGGCAGAGAAGTCACCGGCTCTCTGCTCATTCAAAACTGACAACACAGCAATCAGTGGTTTTTAGGTGCTCAGTTCTCAGTCTTCAAAGCTGCGGAGGACAGATGCCCCAAATATGATTTTTTTTTTTTTTTTAGGAACCCCATACTTTTAAAGTATCTGTAAACTCAACTCCTGAAAACTTATATAAACATTAAAATGTTTATTTAAAAAGTTAACATTTCTATATTCTTCATCTTTTATTAAAATAACTCTTGGTGACCCTGCCATTAAAGTCCATCTTAAGCCACTTTCAATTACATAACAGCAGTCTGTCTTCGAATTGTGCCCCTGCTTTGTTGCCCTGCCATTAGAGCTTCTTATGAAGACTTCAAGTGGCTATTTCAACACACATTACATGGGCATGATTCACGGTTATAAGAAACTTGCTCTGAAAAAACCATGCAGCCATGCAAGGAAGATCTAGCCATGGAAGATAAAGGACAGCAGCAGCACTGAGGTGCAACAAAGAATGGAAAAAAAGGTGAAAACAAGTACTTTGAAAACAACGGCAGCTGTTTACGATACACAATGCTATTAGGTATTACATCTATAAAGCAGCTATAGGTAGTTCATATCTCAGCCAGTTCCTGACAATTCAAACTATGTACGGGCAGGCTGAATGTACCCAAGTTGATCGATTCATCAACTTGGGTATAACCGGTCTGCTGAATTTTACATGGAATTATTGCTAGAAGCTGTTACAGCAATAATCTTGGTGTTCTCCCGGTAGGGACGGCTTACACCCACCCCCCTGCCGGAAGAACACACTGACTGTGTTCATGGGGAACCAAGCGAGTTTCTTTCCTGCAACCCATAGTTGCAGGAAAGAAGTTTTCTCCATCTACGGCCAGCCGTAGGCACTCACGAGGCTTGAAAGGTGAACCTACTGTATTGAAGTTTTATTTTGGCATTTCAACAAGGCACAAGCTTGTCTTCCTCAGGGCAGGCTTGTGCCCCGTTGAAATAAAACTTCATCACTGTGGGTTTACCTTTCAAGACCCATGAGTGCCGCTTTATCTTTTGGAATTTATAGACTTCATGGGCCAATTGTCGCTTGGGTATGAGTGCAGTGGCAACTGTTGTACTGCTTTAAAACAAATATAGTTACTTACAGTGATATTAAAGGCATTGTTTTTTAAATAACAAACATTATATACTTAACTGCTCTGTGCAATGGTTTTGCACAGAGCAGCCCTGATCCTCCTCTTCTTGGGTCCCCCGTCGAAGCTCCTGGTCCCTCCTTCCTGCCAAGTGCCCCCAGAGCAAGCAGCTTGCTATGGGGGCACCCACGCAGGCTCGCTCCTGAGCCACTGCTCTGCATATCCATTCACATACAGAGCTGTGGCTTGGTCCCTTCCTCTCCTCATTAGCTCACTGGCTGTGATTGACAGCAATCAGAGCCAATGGCTCCTACTGCTATCTCAGCCAATTAGGAGTGAGAGTCTCTGGAGAGCCGAGGCTCTCGTGCACATCACTGGATCATGATGGGGCTCAGGTATGTATTAGGGGGGGATGATGCACACAAGGTTTTTTACCTTCATGCATAGAATGCATGAAGGTAAAAAACCTTGAGCCTTTACAAACACTTTAAGCCTCATTTACAGGGGCGCTGAGGCATGCAGGAAGCTCATTCAAGTCTATTAAAGTACAGGTGTGGGGGTTTGAGGGAGCAGCCACAAGCACACACTTTCTGAGTTCAGAGCTGCTTATCTGTAAACAGCATCTGGAGCCTTAAGACAACAGTCATGGTATATGGGCCCCAGCTCCAAGTTAGAGAGAACTTACTTTAGCTAAATTTAAAAATATATTTTATGATTTAATTATAAAAAGTGTATTTTATCGATAAGTCCACTGACTGGTGTTTTTGTATATCTGGAATTGAGTTTTCCAGATTTGATAAGCAGGCAGTAAATTGTGTGGCCAGCTTTAAGACAAACAATTTCAGATATGATCAGACAGCAGATGAATACAGATCAGATGACTGTATCTGTTATACTATCCATAGCAATTTAAGGGCAGCTGAATGTCCAGGTACAACCCAAACCACCTTTGAGGAAAAAAAAAACTCCTGGAAGTTCTACACTGCTCCACACACTTCCAAGACCCAATTATGTCAATACAGAGGGGAGAAGGAGAGCAGGAAAAGCTAATGCCGCTTGCTTTTTATCTCAGGAGAGAATCATTGAAATAGATTTCCTGAGTGTCCTAATTCATGTTTTTCGTGGGAACCATCAGAAAGAAAACAACTGCGATTTCATGTCTATGGCTTCCTAAAAGCCAAGTATTGCCAACAATTTTGCATTCTGATAACTACATGCGATTAATACATGTAGCAATAGTATTGAGTATACAGCATGAATTTTTCTCCACACTACATGCAATTTAAGCAGGTGAGCAAAAATGACTGGCTATAACAAACTCAAATAATTCAAAAACTGAACAGTTATAACAACGTTTTTTTTAAGGAAGATTTCACTGTGTTTATAAAGTAATTGCTGTAAGTAGTGGTGCACCGAAATGAAAATTCGGGTGCCAAAACCCAAACCGAAAATTCAAAATGCACTTGGCCGAAAACCGAAATGCGCAGTTTTTAAAAATGAATATATATTTTTTGTAAAAAAATACACTTTGATTAAAAAAACAAAAAAAGCATTATATACCCCAATTTTTTTGTAAAATATGAAAGAGGATGTTACGGCGAGTAAATAGATACCCAACATGTCACACTTTAAAATTGTGCGCATTCGTGGAATGGGATTTTTTCAGCACCTGTATCGGTGCTTATTTTTATTTCGGCAGATGGCTGAAAGGGGTGTTTTCGGCCAAGACGTTTCGGCCACCAAACTTTCGGTGAATCCCTAGTTGTAAGCAGCTTTAGCAATGTTATAGTTACCCCAACCCTTACTAATGTCACTTTTACACGATAGCTTGGTTTACATGTAAATGAAAGTTACCAGAATACAATTTTGTTTGTTAATTGTGATCCTTTATCTGTATGAAAAAACTGGATTTTTGTTACCGTAAAATCCCTTTCTCTGAGTTCATTGATGGACACAGCTCTTCTGATTCTGGACTGTAGGGTTTTTTTAGCTCCAAAAACAGGAGTAAGACACAAGGCAGAAAAAGAAGAGAGCACTGCTTATGGGCAGTCCTGGTTGGTATAAACCCCTCTCTGCTGTAGGCAGGACAGTTAAGTCACAAAGCAGTGTCAGAAATAAAAACTCCAAAAATGAGGGGTGGGTGCTGTGTCCGTCAATGAACTCATAGAAAGGCATTTTATGGTGAGTAACAAAAAAACATTTTCTCTTAATTTCATTAACAGACACAGCTCTTCTGATTCTTGACCGTAGGGATCTCTCAAAACAGTGTCTCAAGAAGGGGTGGGCAAACCAAAAACAAGGAATCTTAACTACTTGCCGACCACCCTGTACAGAATCACATATATAAGCGATTCTGCATTTCTGCGTAGGGGCTCAACCACTAGGTCCTGGCCAGCGATTCATTGCCAGGACATGGCAATTAGTGAAACAGCTGACAGGAGAGAGATCTGTGAGTGTAAACAATGCAGATCTCTCTCTCTCTCCTGTAAGAAGGGACATGCTGGTTTTTATCTCTTTGCAAAGCAGGGAGCTATAAATCACTCCCTAACACAGTTTTTTAAACCCTTTGGTCACCCCAGATGTTAATCCCTTCCTGCCCAGTGTTATTAATACAGTGTCAGTGCTTTTTATTAGCACTGATCACTGTATTAGTGTCACTGGAGATGTTAGTGGCAGTTAGCCAGGTCCCACCCACTGTCAGAGTGCCCGACATACTATCGCATTCCCACTTTAAGTCACTGATTACCACTATTACTAGTAAAAAATAAAAAAAAAGGTATACACACTCACCAACCACTTTATTAAGTACACCTATTCAACTGCTTGGTAACACAAATTGCTAATCAGCTAAGCACATGGTAGCAGCTCAATGCATTTAGGCATCTAGATGAGGTAAAGACAACTTGTTGAAGTTCAAACCGAGCATCAGAATGGGAAATGGGGATTTAAGTGACTTTGAACATGCCATGGTTGTTGGTGCCAGACAGGCTGGTCTAAGTATTTCAAAAGCTGCTGATCTGGTGGGATTTTCATGCACAACCATCTCTAGGGTTTACAGAGAAAAAGAGGAAATATCCAGTAAGCAGCAGTTGTGTGGATCAAAATGCCTTGTTGATGTCAGAGGTCATAGGAAACTGGGCAGACTGGTTTGAGATGATAGAAAGGCAACAGTAACTCAAATAACCACTCGTTATAACCAAGGTATGCAGAATACCATCTTTGAATACACAAAACACCGAACCTTGATGCAGATGGGCTACAGCAGCAGAAGACCACACCAGGTGCCACTCCTGTCAGCTAAGAACAGCAAACAGAGGCTACAATTTGCACAGGCTCACCAAAATTGGACAATAGAAGATTGGAAAAAGGTTGCCTGGTCTGATGAGTCTCGATTCCAGCTGTGACATTCAAATAGGAGGGTCAGAATTTGGAGTAAATAACATAAAAGCATGAATCCATCCTGCCTTGTATCAACAGTTTAGGCTGCTTGTGGTGGTGTAATGGTGTGGGGAATATTTTCTTGGAATACTTTGGGCTTCCTAGTACCAACTGAGCATCGTTTAAATGCCAAGGCCTACCTGAGTATTGTTGCTGACCATGTCCATCCCTTTATGACTACAGTGTACCCATCTTCTGATGACGTCGTCCAGCAGGATAATGCACCAATCAAGCTCAAATCCTCTCAAACTGGTTTCTTGAACATGACAATGAGTTCACTATCATCCAGTGGCTGCCACAGTCACCAGATCTCAATCCAATAAAGCACCTTTGGGATGTGGTGGAACGGGAGATTCATGGATGTGCAGCTGACAAATCTGCAGCAACTGTATGATACTATCATGTCAATATGGACAAAAATCTCTGAGGAATTTTTCCAACACCTTGTTGAATATATGCCATGAAGAATTAAGGCAGTTCTGAAGGCAAAAGTCCAACCCGGTACTAACAAGATGTACCTAATAAAGTGGCTGGTGAGTGTGTACCGCCATTTGTAAACGCTATAACTTTCATGCACACCAATTAATACACTTCTTGTGATTTTTGTTACCAAAGACCACATGAATCTACTACCACTACTATGGAATACATTTTGGCCTAAATTTATAAAGAATTTTATTTTTATTGGATACGTTTTTTTTTTTAATTTTCAGCCTTTTTTCATTCATAGAGCAAAAAATAGAAAACCCAGTGATGACACTGCCAACGTACCAAATACCACCAAAAGAAAGCTCTATTTGTGTGAAAAAAACATAAATTTAATTTGTGTACAGTGTTGTATGATGAGCAATTGTCAGAGTAAAGTAGAACAGTGCCGTATAGCAAAAAATGGCCTGGCCATGAAGGGGGTAAATCTTCCGGAAGGGCAAGTAGTTAAAGGATAAGTTTAACAAAACTTTACTTTAACAAAAATAAATGCACATTTTTTTTACGGTAAAAAAATGTGCATTTACCATTTTTTGTTTAAGAAACCCTAGAAAGCATTGCACCGGCGATCAGAAGATTACCGGTACTATGCAGGTCTCCTGCAGTCTGTCAGTGTACTCTGTTCGTACATTGTATGGGCAGACAGTTTTACACTGACAGGAAGAATTAATAAACTACTACAGCACTCAACAGCGCTGTGGTAGTTCATTGAGATCTGTGAATCAATGACTCATGGGAGTGATGGCGATCAAGAAGGCAACTTTGAGAAAAGTAAGCAGGGAACATCCCACATACTCCCAAAGGGAGACTACTGGAGGACCAAAACAACCAAATTCAGGTCCCACAGTGGCAACGGGGAACACACAGGAGGTGCCACATGGCGAATCCCTTGGATGAAAGTGTGGATCATAGAATGCGTGGCCAAGGGACGCCAAAAAAAAAACTGCAAGGGCAAAAACCTGCCTGCAATGGTATTCATGATTTTGCAACGCCCCGTTGGAGAAAGCCAAAAACCCAAGCCACCCAAAAGTAAAAAAGGTTGGACAACCAGAGCCTTGCACCAGGGAATATAACCCTTCCAGGTGTGATGATATCTTTACATAGGTAGACCTGCTTGCCTTTAACATTGCAGGGGTCACCAAACCCAACAACCCCGTTTCTCAAACTCTGGCTTCAATAGCCATGTCATCCAAGCCAGAGATGGTAAAGCAGGATGTTAGATCAGACCCTTGGACAAGAAGTCCTCCCAAAGAGGCAATTGCCAGGGAGTGTCCATGACCAGCTGCACCACGCCGGCACACTATGGACGACGAGGCCAGTGTGGAGCTACCAGAAGGACCAGAGTTATTTCTTCCCCCATCCTGCACAGTAAGCAAGGAAGGAGCTTGAGAGGAAGAAAGGCATAAACAAGACTATACTGGTCCCACGGTGCCACTAGTGCATCTGTTGCACCTACAAGGGGGTCCCCGCACTCTAGCCACAAACCTCGGAAACTTCCTGTTGAGGCAAGATGCCAGAAAATCCACATCTAGGGTCCCCTAGTGTATGCAGATGTGATAGGACACATCTGGGTGTAGGGACCACTCCCCCTGACCCGTTGTCTGGCAACAGAAGTAAGCTGTCTGCCAATAGCAGAGAAGGGGTTTATAACAGCTAGGATTGTCCACAGGATGAACAGATGAATTAAGGGATGCAATTCAGCCATGCCAACCCTTCATCCTCCCTCGTCTAAATTGTGAGTACAAGGACTTGATCAGTTTCATAGAATGAGTTAAGCTGGATTTACAAAAGGGATACAATCATTAGCCATCTGATGTCCTTCAAGCTGTGGCATTCCTTGTGATAATCCTGTAGACTATTCTACTATATATATGATGGAGAATTAAAATATATGTGAACCCATACCTTGTAAAACAACCTATTATGTTTAAAACAGAAAAGAAAGGCAAAACAGTTGTGTGTATGTATGTGGGTGTGTATACACACACACACACACACACACACACACACACACACACATTATAAATGTTTACTTTTTTATATGTGATCACATAATCTTTGTTCTCAGTTGCATAATGGAATAGAGTGCTGGGGGTGGAAAAACAGCAGCACACTGATCTTCCCACTGAATGGCTGTACAGGGAGAAGGGCCTGTAAGCAAATGTCTGACCGCTGGAGGACAGACAAGTTATTCTCCCAGCACAGCTAGAAAACGGACCATGCTGGGATGGATGTGCTCTCATGCCTAACGTGGTCAGGAAAGCTTGGGGATTGGCAGGAACAGCAGGGATTTCACACAAAGAAGCAATACAAAATGAGAACAAGATACTTTTTCTAACACAAGTACATGGTACAAAAGACACATATCTGAAATGAAATGCTGTGGTAAAATATTCTTTAGGACAAGTGATGTCATACCTTTCATGGGTGACACTTGAGGCCCAGCAGGTACATGCACACCGGCTCCTGGCCCCCTCCTGTACGGAAAGTTTTCTGGGCTGTATTTCTCACACAGTACCTGCATGAAACTCCTTCCACATGGTGACTCCATTTCTGTTCCCTGAGAGGAACAAAACATACATCCATTTACTTAAGGTTACTGCTGAAACAGAAAAATGCAGTACATAATAATTGTTTCAATCATTATTGAAAAATGGAAATATGTGCTATAGTTTGAAAAACAAAGAAATATTAAATTAAAAAAAAAAAAACCCTGGAAATCCTGGGCATTCAAGGACAATATATTTTGGGCTAAGTTCTAGGACACATCCATCTCCCTTGTATCTTTGTACTTTATCTTCAGCCAAAATAATGCATTTGTACTCAATCTTCTATTTCTGAAAGAATGGCGATTTGTGGAAAAAGGAAGATCAACTACCACATTTAGCCAAACACTGGATTCACAATCAATGATTGTGGATTTCCTGAGAAAAACTAACAGGATGGGCAACTAAAGTAGATATCCGAGTACTTTTACAAGTCTGCATGAATGAATTCCTGTAAAGTCACAATATACAGCACCAGTATAATTTTTCAAAGCTCTACCCTTTATGAATAAAAAGCAGTACTTGAGCTTCGGTCAGGTGACTCTGCCTAGATCTCTAACACAAGCAGCTCACCCTACATACTTTCTCAACAAGGGTTCCTTGAGCTGTGAGATTGGCAGAAGCAACTTACTAATGATGGTGCTTGCACAGTTCTAGCACCAAGGTTACTCTGCAGGTTTAGTCAGCATGGGACCAATGCAGCCTCTTTTCTCATATCTCAGGTAAGTACTCACTGGCACAACATATCTTTTTATTTGTCTGTAAGGGAGCATTCTTAACACTGTCCATCCATGTAGGAGGGCACTAAACTAGTATCTGTTGTACGGAGCCACTTATCCAGTCAGCCCCAATGTGATGGATCCTTTCTCCCACTGACTAACCAATTTAAGGGGATCCTTCACTCACTAACCACGGGCCTGGTGAAGGGCATACATAAGCCCGCTGAAGTTTGTTCAGCATGGGTTTGTTTGCATGGGTGATGTTTCAGTAGAGAACCGGTCATTACAGTATGCCATCACACAAGAGGCTATTGGCCCCCTATGCGACAGCAATAATTTCAATTGTAAAAATAATAAGGTAACTTTTAAAAATAAAACACACACAAAAAAAAAATGTTTAAAGTCCCCTGCCCCCACGTATATGCACATAAGAACATAAACATATGTGATGAGTGCACCTATGTATGAAAACAACAATTATGCTACACCTTACATATCGTCATAAATCTCCGAGCGAAAATAATAATTTTGGGGCCACCATTCACAGTTAAAATAGTTGTAAACCCTTACATAGAGACTGGTCTCAGGTGATACATAGAGATGAAACAAGTCCTCCAACACAAGTTGTACCTGTTTATCTGCAGTCATCTCTTCTCTGCATTCATTCAAAGTCCAGAATTTATAAAGCTTGTCTGAGAGTTCAGAATAAAGGGGGCGGAAAGCTGAAATTACACTCTGCTCTCTCACTGAGGAGAGCTCTGAGAGCTGACTGTTGGGAAGGGACACATCCACCCTTCACACAGCTCACAGGAACAGAGCTGAGGCTGTACATCTGCTGGAGGTCCCTCCCCTGTCACCCTTTTACAGCTTGGTGTCAGGAAAACTTGTCACAAGTGATTCATTCTGATAGAAGAGGAAAGGAGCAGCAAATAGAAATGACACTTTCTGCTCTGGATTGAGACAAGTAAACACTATAGAGGGATATGCTTTGTTCATACTCCATGTCAGGGGGTTACAATCACTTTAACTCTAAACTAATAGAGAAAGCATTTAAAATGTGAAGGTCTCATAGTTCTACTAGAAGAAATAGGACCTTATACTGATAATGAGTTGCCCCATCAGCTTCAACAATAAAAGTCAGGGCTAAAAGATTATTTTAATGACCCCATAGCTTGGATCTGTTATGGCAGTGATGGCATGTAAACAACTTGAGGAAATAATAAAAAGTGATAAACCTTTTATTAACTGGAGTGCAGCAGATAAGTTTATACTTTTTCATTTTCTAAGCTGTATGGGAAAAAATAAAAATAGAAGTTGATTGGTTCCTATGGCCTTGTGTTTGCACTGGTCTATTGGAGGTTTTTTTTTTTCTTTTAAACTCAACTAACTACACCCTGACAGGCTGGTTTGTTGTAAAGTGTGAGCATTGAAAAAGATCACAACCAACCCCTGTATCCTCAACTGTCTGCAATGAAAATATATCCAACATTACATTGTTCTCTGCCTATTAACCAGGTTCTGTTATTTGTTACGTGAATGATATTCAGGTAATTTACCAAGCAAATTGACTGTTTAGTTTCCAAAATCAATGTTCACTTTGTTAGCAAATAACAAGAAGCTGTTTTCAATTTGAATACCGAATTGTGCCAGAAAAAAAATCCATTTTTTTCTTCTCCTGCACATTGGATATTAAAGTTAACACAGGCTCACTTTATTTACTAACATTTACTTTGTAAAATGCAATTTGTCCAGGAAACAGCTTCTACTCCTTAATAAATCACTAACATACAGTGCATACACACACACTTTTCTAATGTTTCTTCTAACACCCAATTAGAACAAAAAGGTTCACTTTCTTTACTAGTGCTACTTTCCAGACACTTACCTGTCGGACTATAGTTTCTTATATTGTGTACAAAATAAAAATGATCACAACTGACACTTGTATCCATAACTGAATGCAGTGGAAAATGTATGTTACTCTACAATTTTCTTTGATAAACAGACATCAACTTTGTGTTAGTTCTCGTTCACATGATCTGTATAGATCGATGCAGGCTCACCGTAAGGGCGCATAGATTTTTGTGCTTTATTCACACTACACTGCTGTTTTCAGGAGCGTTACATAGAAATGCAGGCATGCTGCAGTTCTTATGAAGTGGAGCTCACCGCTTTGCATGTCAGTGCAATATGCTGCAGTGCATAGATTTAAATGAAGTATAATTTTGTGACATTTTAGGAAGAAAAAAAAAGGTAAACAGGGCCTTGTGCTGTAACAACATTACCACCCTTATACGACACCAGCCTGCACTCATTTTATCCTGCAGGCTATTGCAAATAAGCTCTTACCTTGCACTGCAGTAACACGCACTTTAATGAGTCATGATGCGCATTATGGAGTGCAGGGATCGGCCAAATTTCGATCCATCTATGGGCAGGCTGGTTGTACTGAAGTCGATCCATCAATTGACTTCAGTACAACCAGCCTGTTGCATTTTTTGCATGCGTGGCTATAGCTGCTAGCAGTAATCATTGTTTTCTGCCAGCCAGGAAAGCTCCCCGCTGGCAGAACAAGATAGTGCTGTGGGAGAGATTCCCCCATCAACACTGACTGCATTGATGGGGGAATTGAGCAATTTTCTTTCCTGCCATTTATGGTGGAAGGAAAGAAAATTGTGTAACCTATGGATTGCTTTAGGAATAAGATGATGTCACTTTCCAAGCCCTACTGTAGCCCATAAACTCCAAAGAGGTTGCCCTCCGGGGAAGTGAAGTGTACTGAACAGAGAGAGCATAAAGAGCACAGAACACATGTAGCATACACAGCACAGAGGTAACAGTACATAGAGCACAACATAATAGCACAACACATGAGGAAATACACATAACCGTATGCATTACATGCACTGCACACACCCTACAGAAAACTCCAGTTTGACATCTGAACAATAGAAACATTTCAGGGAGGGGGGATCATGTGATCTCTATATACGCACGAGGAAGCATGGAATGACTGTTTACTAACTTGGTATCTTAACATCAAACACGTTCACACTGAGAAAGTAACTATTAAGAAAACCTTCTGGCAATATTACATCATTGGTTTTTTTGTATACAAGGGTCATAAAAAGAGGTATTTACCAAGAGGGTAACGCATTCAGTCCTCTAGCCTCGGAAATACAGGCATAGCCAAAAATATTGGCACCCCTACATTCCTTGCAGATAATGCACCACTTTGCCCAGAAAATTGTTGCAATTACAAATGTTTAGGCATTCTCATGTTTATGTCTTTGGTTTGTATTGGTATGACACAAGAAAGTGGAGAAACAAAAGCCAAATCTGACACATTCCACGCAAAACCTCAAAAATGGACTAGAGGTCATGCTAGTGTGCATAGAGCTCAAAAGTGATTTGAGTGGCTATACAGCCACCTGATGCACTCCTGTCCCACCAGGGAACACAGTACCAAAGCAGCCTGTTGCATTGGATGTACAAGGCAGAGAAGAACATCTGTTGTTCCTCCCCCTCTGTGACATCAGAAACTGGAAAAGACGTGGATTTCATCACTTCTGGTTTTGGTTTGTTGTTCCCAGCTGTAAAGCACCCAATCAAACTAATCTTGAGAGCATAATGAGGAAAGGTCATGGCCTAAGCTATCAGGATGATGTTAATCCCTTGTGATGGCAATAAAGTTCAATTTAAAAAAAAATATTTTTTAAAGAAATGTAAATAAAATAAATGTAAAAAATTTTAAGTGCTCCTGTGCTCATGCTCATGTAAACGGTGACCACACCACAAATGTGAGGTATCACCTCGAACATCAAAGCAAGAGCAGTAATTCTAGCACCAGACTTTGTTTAACTCTAAACTGGTAACCTGTAAAGACTTTAAAAGCATTGCCTATGGATAATTTAATGTACCATAGTTTGTCATCATTCCACAGGCGTGTGAAATTTTAAAGAGCGACATGCTGGGTATCTATTTACTCTGAGTAACATCATCTTTTATATTGTACTGAAAAATTGGGTATTATATTATGTTTGTATGCACTAAAGTTAATGAAAGTGTAATTTTTCCCCAACATCTGCATTTAATAAACCGCTGCGCAAAGACTATGCAACATAAAATATTGCAACAACAACCATTTTATTCTCCAGGGCCTCTGGCTAAAATATATATAATGTATGGGGGTTCTAAGTAATTTTCCAGCAAGAAAAAATGCTGATATTTACATGTATGAGAGAAATGTCAGAATTGGCTTGGGATGGAGATGGTTAAACAGGTTTCTTTTCTGCCTAGCACATGACATGCACATTACTAATTTTTCCAAACAAAATCATATTCACAGTTAGAGTTTTGATTGTTCAAACAGAAAACATTTTCCACTCTGCTCCTTATGAATTTTCTCATTACTGTGCTGAAAAATGATAATTGATTTGACCCCAGTAACCATTGAAAAAACCATTGAAAATTCCAAAAATGAACTTTTTCAAACAAAATTCTACTGGTGTATGGCCAGCATTAGGCACCTGCCAGCTGACAGATGTCTGTTCTGCCATAGGCAATAAAAAGAAAAAAATACACCCTAAATTAGCTTGGGTGTTCTATATAATTACCCTTTATGTAAATTATACCCACGGGGCAACATTAGGAGAGAACATACACAAGCAGGACAAATTCGAAATTTATGCACATGGACTAGGACACATCAAGGTACATGGTAGGTATTTTTCTGGCCATGGACACATGCTATGAGCCCATTCAAAATGAATAGGCACACAGGTATCCATAGACCAAAAACATACCTGCCTCATTTTCTCCAGAGCACCTGCCTACAAGCATCTGGTTTGGTTTGACAGGAGGCCTAACAAGGAGACACCAATAGACATTAATTACTCATTAGATCTGTATGCACAATACTGAATGTATTACATGTCACAATCACAAATGAGAATTGTAACAAAGAGGCAATTCCATCCTCTTCTGCCCAAAATAGAGTTTTGATAACTGTATTTCTCTTTCATTGCTATTAAACTTTCTAGAATTGTTTAATCAGCTCAGTGGTACACATGTTAGTAATTACTGTATACCTTATACAGAAAGAGCATAAACTTAGAACAACCAACCAGATCAGTAAAGTAGAAATCCGTATAAATGCCATAAAACTGCAGTTTTTTGCAGTATGTTATTGTGTGCTGCCTTACTAAGTGGACCTAATAAATTAGTTTATGCTACCAGCACATAAATAGCATTCCAATTTGCAGAACTATGTCATGCTCAAATGTTTGTTCTTGTAGAAAACAAACAAAAAATATCATTTTCCAAATGTTTCATACCACTGTTATGCTGAACCTTGCACAGCCTTGAGCAATGCTATTATTAAAGCCCCATATGTTACATTATATCTCTCTGCTGTTCCTTCCTTACTGTTCGCTATACAAAGATACCACAGGAATGGTAATATTATACTGTACCACAAATCCCCTGCATTGCCAATACACAATAATAACAAGACTTACTGTATGGGGAACATAGCGTAAGCAGCGGATCACATTACTTCTCTCCACCTGCTTGTAAACAGGATTTTGTTTTTCCTTAACAACACTCATCACATAATATTCTGTATGCTCTCAAGCGCCATAAACAACACTGTGACCAGCATAACTATTCACCTGTACACATAGTATACATGAAGCCCCAGATATACTTCTACATTCACTTTCTTTTCTCACATACAACCAGCCCTCAACACAAAATTGTTAACAGCAATGCTACCTACAATGTTTTGCCATTACAGAACAATAACAGCAACTAAACCTTGCAATGTAATCCAACAGATGGTAGAAAAATAAAGTAAACATTTACTAGTGTGAAGTGACAGTTCCTCTGGTTTGTGTACTTTACTTTCTTTACCAGGAAAAGTTACTTACCATCTTCCAGGATAAAACTTCAACCCAGGACCACATCATAACACCACAGTCCGTGACTTCTCTTGGTTCATTACAGAGCTGGCACGTAGCTAAACTGTTTGTTTTCAAGTATCTGAATTTGGCAGTTAGTACAGGAAGACTGGATCTATTCACTTGTTGCTATGGAGAACCCATAACAATGACTTCATCTCTTCACTTTGCCCCTCATCTCAATAAAAGCTGTAAGCAGCTGAAAGATTAAAGTTAAAGCCCTCCAACCCCCCCCCCCTGTCACAAACTGCCAGCTCCACCCAGTCCTCTAAGCTCTTTGAAAGCTGTTAGACAAGTATCTCCATTTCATTTGACATGTTAACGGTCTGGAGATTCTACAGACTGCCCCTGCCTGCCTGCAACATGGTCAATAACAAACCTGGACCTGGCTAGGACTAGGACAGTATAACTATAGTAAACCCCAGGTGTCTAATAATGACAGGTGACTTTCTGAGTACTAATATCTGCTATCAGTGGCTGGTTGCTACAGAACATCAGAGATATTTCATTTTTAATCTGGGCATCAAAGCTCACTATCCACACACAGCTGGATAGTAGATTCCCTATCATCTCTACTCCACCACCTCTGTTTAAATGATAATGATAGTGAAGTGTGTGTGTGTATATAAGCAATATTCACTACATGACAGTACAAAGAGATTACATAGATAAATTGCCATTAACGAATCAAGAATTGTGACATTTGTGGATTTGCATACTTTCATCTGCTATCTCTACTTTCACCTGCTATCTCTAAGTGCCCTTTGGACTAATGTGACAAGTTCAGAAACTCAGCATGATTCAGCAAAGGTGACAAAGTTTAGCCCCGGTTCACATTAGAATGCAGTGCGGGAAACCCGCGATCCGTGCGCGTTTCCCGCACCGCTTTAAAAACGCACTGTCCTTGCGATCTACAGTGGGTATCAATGGAATGTTAATGACACCCTAAATGCTGGTTGTAAACACAGTGTGTTTACCTGAACTGGATCGTATGATACAAAACTACCACGCTACCTGGTAGCAGCACGTTTCCAAAAGTAGTGCATGCAATACTTTGGTGTGTTGCAATGCAATATGAGCCCATTCAAAATGAATGACATGTGAACTGCCAATTGATAAGCGATTCGTAGTGTGAACCTAGGCTTATTGTGTATGTACAGCTTAAAGTTTTACTAAACCCAGGACCCTGCATTAACTCTGGTTAACTGTGGTCTCCCACAGTACACTGAACATGGAAGTGCAATTATTTTAGTGAACATAAACTGCTAAAATACCTTTCCTCATCAGCAATTAGAGCAGTCTTGTGACTTCCATCAGTGTCCAGCTGAGCACTAGTTAAAGCTTGCAGGAGCAGTTTTCCATTCTCCTGTAGGATGAGGCAGGATCCCTGAACTCTGGGCAGTGCTGATTGGTCTTGTGCTGATCACATGCAATCCCCCAAGAAAAAAAAAAACCTAGGGACAATCTGCTTTGGGTGGGGGTGGGGGGGCCTGGCATGGTTCAGGAGTGTGGGGAGGACTCACTCACCTCCGCCACCTTTCCTGACCTGCTGGCTGCATGCTCAGATAAGGGTCTGGTAAGGATTTTTTTTTTAATTTTGGTGTGGGGCTTCCCCTTAAAATCCATACCAGACCCGAAGGCGTTTATTTATTATTTTTTAATTGCCGGCAATTCTCTCTTTTACATTCAGCTGTCAGTGGGAACCCCGCTGACAGCTGAAACATTAATGCATGCTTTTCACTACTAAAATAGCGCATGGCTTGATAAAATAACTCATGCGGTATTTTAGAAGCCTTTTTTAGTGGATTCAATGGGTTTTTTTAAAAATGCTATGCGGTATCTTACCGCATACTGGGGTGCAGTAAGATACCGTTTAGTGAATTGTGTCCTGGATATGCACCAGCCAAAAAAAGCTTCTAAACACAAACGCGCATAATTTACATAGTTTACACAAGTTTACAAGCGTTTGGAACTCCCGTAAACTCTACTCCTGAACGCGAAGAAAATGCCTGTAAACTCAACTGCCTGTAAACGAATATGTGTACATGGATACATAGGAAAACATAAAGGAGAGTTCAGGGGCTGCTGAAAAAAATGCACAACTGCTCCTAAATGTCAGTTTAGCAGCTGCAGTGTACATGAGCCCTAAAGCAGAACGAAACCCAACGATTTAAAGATTTCAAAAAACAGTTACATTTCTGGCATGCCCGAAACGCTGTCACATTTGCTTGTTCTCTCAACCAAACTGTCAAACCATCAAATGGCTGGTGTCACAACTGATTACATGTGCAGCATCATGGCAGTTGCATATCAGAGGCTAAGATGGCAGCTTCCTTGGCTGAAAACAAAGCAGGGTTTAGTTCTGTTTTAATTTCCAACTGACAATTTTGCTGAGCAGGAGACCAATCGCTAACTCCTACAGCAGCAGCTTTGCCCGCTCCTCCCACTGCAGCCCACTCACAGACAGCTTTGTATTTTGTGAGTGTTCACAGAATACCAAGCACTCGATTTGAAAAGAGGGGGGGGGGGGCAGGCAGAGCGACTGCATGCAACTCTGTAGCTACAGGAACAGTAAATGAAAAAGATAAGTGCAGAAGATGGCATGCACCTCCTTGGACTAAATCTCTAGTAATCCAGAACATTATATAAAGTGTCGTCTGAATTCCTGGAGTTCAAACTTTAAATATACCAGTAAAAGCGATTTGTTATATCAGTTTGATATGTGCAAAAAAAAATATCTGTTAATCGTGCTACATTATTTGTGAACTGATAACTTCCTATGATTTCTGCCTCTGCTGTTGTCAGTTTTGCTGACCCAATTCTCTTTGTGTACTACAGAAATCCTCCTCCTATGTTATGGACATGAGAATGGGAGGCGTTCTGCAGTTTTAAAATTTTCTTCCTAAGGTGACAGTGCTGCTCCTCCATAGATATAGTACAATGAGTGAGAGTTGTCACCCGAGGACAAGGAGGGAGTTGCTGGCAGGATTGTCAAGTGTTGCCACCTCATCTAAAGTAAGCCATACACTAATAGAATTTCAGTTGACATTATTACATTTTAAGAATGTTCAATTTTCTGTTAGTGGACTCAAATGGACGTTTGTCTTTCTATGGTGGGTAATAACAGAAAAGGAGCCAGGAGCACTGGCAGGGAAAAGGAGGATCAGGGATGCTCTGTGCAATACCAGTGCACAGAGCAGGTACATAAAATATTATTTTAATTTTTTTTAAAAACTGAAGCTTTACTATCACTTTAAAGCAGACGTTTTGCACAGTTACACAGGTCCAGCTTTGAATAATGTATGTATGTGCCATACCTTCAATAGAGCCATGGTAAAATCATGCCATGACTTAATTTTTCAAAATACACTAAAAAAAAGAGTTGAACTCTATCACGATCGCGGCATCAGACCCCAGACCTTCTCACCAAACTCGTGACCGAAGGACTAGCCCATCTAAAACCGCGATGTCACGTGCGTAACAATGCCACACCCAGCTGCACCCTGCACAACGATTTTCCAGCTAATTGAACCACAATCGATGTATCGGCAGCCTGAGCGAGTGTTACTGGGTCAGGTTAATTACGCAATTAAGTCTTCACACTACCACCACCTCCTTTTTGGACAGAGAAAGAGGAAACTTGGCTAAGATATATATATATATATATATATAAATATTCAGAGACTAACAACACAGCAAAGAGATATCAGAGAGAGGTGAAAGGGTTAAGGTACTTGCCAAAGTCCTGGGTTAGCAGATCCAAGTTTCAGAGCAAAAGGGCACGGGTCTCCCCAGGTGGTATTGATGTTAAAATGGGAGACGTCTTCAACTTAACTTTTCTTAGGCCTGACAGCCTAATTTGTAGTTCCCCAGCAGGGGGTGTCTCTGAAGTCAAGGACCAATACCCCGTTTAGGGCCTGGAGGTCTGGGTGTGGACCTAAACTAGAGCCAAAATCTTTCCTAACTCATATTTTGACTCATAACTCTTCATATGCACCAGTGACACTCCACCCGCGGGTAGATTATTATGCAGATACGTCTGAGGATTGATTAGATATGAATTATGAAATTATACACTGAACGGTTCACGAGATCTACTTTTCGGCTTTCTTATGTATTCGTGACAAGGCGAGTGACCTATCAAATTGTTTGTCTTCTCTTTGCCAATCTGACGATATGTCTGGTTTTTATGTAAGTCTCTCATATTCCAAGATATAAGACATAGGGGAAAAATGGATTTTTAAAAGTGTTAGCTGGTCCCGCCTTCCTTGGAATATCTTGAACTCTGGGGAAAGCTTGCCTTATCTTATACGAGGTGTTATATTTTACAGGTTCTTCGGACAGCTAGGCCCCAACTCCCTTGGGGACTTTATAGCTCCTAGCCCCCTGCTGGGCCCTGGCCTCCTGTGACACTCCTAACACACTGGCCAAATGTCGCTGTGACTCTCAGAAAGGGGAGAATGAGGGGGAAATATGTTTGTCAGGATGGTTAACCCCTTTGCCAAGATGGAGGTTGAAGCCAAAATGGTTGAACCGCGTCCATCTCTGTGTGTACGCGGCTACAAACTCTGGTACCCATATTGTTATGCAATACACTGATCTAAATGCTTGAGTTAGAGAAATTATCACCGAATTCTGGCCTCTTAGGCTCCATGCACACTGGGCATTTTAATAACACCGGTAAAGTTAGCTGTGTAAAGTCACGTTTTTGCATTAGCGTCTAGCGGCCGGTTTGCCGCGATTTACCGCGTTTTTCAGCATTAGAGTGTTTTTACAGCTATAAAACTCCTCTATAAACATACTAGTTCTGGAGGGGGGGGGGGTTTCCGGCCAAAAAAACGCCCATGCCAGAAAATGCTGATTACAGTCTAGATAACATGCTGGGGAGTTTACTGGCTGTAGAAAAAAAATGTCAAAAGCCAAAAACAGCTGATGTAAAAATGTCCAGTGACCATGGGGACTTAAAATCAGATGGTGAGGTTGGAAGATACATGTCACATAAATCTTTAATCACATTCCAAAGGGCCCCTTTGATCCATGATAAAATTGTTCACAGTGAATACAAGGGTGAAAAACGAGGAGACCCTTGCATCCTACGAGGCACTTTTTGCTGTGGTGGTTGCAACTACTGCCAGTTCATTGGTACAGATAAGTCAGTGCTGTTGTCGAATGGAAAGAACTATTCTCCTAAACATTTTGTGAACTGTACCACAGCTGGGGTCATTAACCTCTTCCTTTGCCCCTGGGGTGCATTTTGAGTGGGCAAGACGGGAAGACCCTGGTGGAAAGGGCTATATGATCACATTGCTGCCACGAGCAGAGGGGATTTTTACAATCTGCTCAGAAAATATATTGTAAATGAACATAAATATACTGTTCCTTTAATCAAATTTCTAGCCCAAGCAAATTGTGTAAAAAAAAAAACAAAAAAAAAACTGATCACTTTCCCAAAGTAGTACGTTACTATGGTAACATTGTACTACTTTGGTCATAGTGAAATAAGAAAAAAAAATCTTAAAAAAAAAGAAAAAAAATTTAATAAAAAATATATATATATATATATATATTTTTCCATACTGTCACCAGTCAGTGTCCCTGATCACCACCATGCCAGTTATATGATGATGCTGTACTGCACTTGTGACAGTATGTAAAATAAAATAGTGAAACTAATTTTTTTAATTTTTTCATTTTCCGAAAAATTATGACAAAAAAAATACAACTTCAAAAAACTCGCCATGCCTCTTATGAAGTACGTCGGACTGTCTACTCTGCAAAAAGGGGTCATTTGGGGATATCTGTACTGTTCTGACATTTTTGGACCTCAAGAAATTAGATTGGCCGTCAGTACTTCAGGATTGATCAATATTCAGATCTATACCATAGTTTGTGAACTCTATAACTTTCCTACAAACTAAAAAATACATCCTAATTTGGGTTATTTTCACCAAAGACATGTAGTAGAATACATCTTGGCCTAAATTTATGAAGAACAATTATTTATTTGCAAACTTTTATAACAGAAACAAAGAAAAACTTTTTTTTTTTCAAAATTGTTGGTCTTTTTTTGTTAATTTAGCAAAAAATAAAAACCCAAGCGATGATTAAATACCACCAAAAGAAAGCTCTAGTTGTGTGAAGAAAATGATAAAATTTTAGTTTGCGTACAATGTTGTATGACCGCACAATTGTCATTCAAAGTGTGAGAGCGCTGAAACCTGAAAACTGGCCTGGGCAGGAAGGTGTAAAATTGCCCGGTTTGGAATTGGTTAAGGTAGGTTTATGCTCTTCAAGCAATATGTCCTCCTGGACTAAACAATAAAATTAATTTTGCTCCCTTCCTAGATAGTTTTGGTGCTGGTATCTGGGATATTTAAAATGTCTGTTCAATTGTCCAATCCATATGGTTCTTGTTCTTTAATAATTATATGGAGATCTGATGTATTTTTCTAAATGCATATCTAAATTGTTTGTAATGTAATAAAGTTGAAAAATTACAGTTCTGTGATATTGTTTTTAATACCGCTCAGAAATTTTTTGTGGTATGTTTTAGCAATTCATATTTTTCTTGTGGATTTTAACTTAGTGGTTTATTTTTTACTCTTTCCCCTCTGGGAGGCACTGCTAGCGGAGGCTCTTAATGCTGTGTCCCTTTTTGATGATAAATTTCCTCTTCCCCTTCCTGTTATTCCTCTTCCCACTCACACGCGCGTGCGCAGTGACGTTATGTTTTGCACCATTTTTTACTTCTTTGTTTGGCATGGTAATGACAGAGATTGTTTGACATATGGTGAATGACTTCCTATGGTCTGCTACCTGATTATTCACAGCTGCATTCTATCATAGGGATGAGTGATAGCTTTCTATTGGTGGTCTGAATCATGTGGTCCTATATGAGAGGACTCTTATACTGGATATAAGGCAAGCCTGTAGGATCTGACCTTGTGACTGCTCACTGGAAATCCGTATGTGAAAGGAAGGATATCCTGGTGAGAATCTTTATTTTGGGATATGCTCTGTGTTTTTATCATAACTCCTTTTTCTTTTCCCTTCCTCTCCTCTTTCTTTTTTCCTCCTACCCTTTTCTCTTTCTTCTTCTTCTCTTCCTTTTTTCCCTTTCCTCCCCCTTCACCCCCCCCCCCTTTCCTTTCACCCCCTTCCCAATCTCCCCTTTTTACTCTTATGGTTTCTTCTGCATGGATATTCCCCCATAAATTTGACTTTTTTTCCTTGTAGGAAATGAGTCCTTACTCATTCAAGCTCTGCTGATCTTTGGCTGCCTATGCCACAGGCATTAAGAAGGGTTGGATTATAGGATGTAAAAAAGCCTTAAATCCTCTATGTTCTGCTTGAAATATGGATGATTAGACTTCTTATTTTTCATCTGATGTGTCCTTTTAATTGGGTAACTATCAGGATTTATTTATACATGCATTATAGGTATCTTATTTCTCACTTTGATGCCAGTTTTTTTTTGCTGGTAGATTATGAATGATAACTGACCACATATCGTATGAGAGCTTCCTAGCCTCCCTTTTCACTCCCCACCATGGCAAAGGAGACGACATACACTTTGTTTGAATTCCAGTGAATATATGGTTTTATCACAATGTGAATCGTGGATCTCATCATGCTGGTATAAACAAATATTGTTTCTATAGATATGCTTGTATAGTTATATGAGCATTTCAAATTAGAATGTGTCTATTATTTATATATGTTATATCTCTTACACATACACCCCTGAAGAAGATTTTTCCATCAAAACCATCAAGTCTGCATGAAGTATATTGGACCTAAACACTAACTGAACCCTATACGCAATATTTTAATGCTTGGTTTGTGTTTTGTTCTTTTATTGAATGTTCCAAAAAAATGTATGGTTTTATATATGCAGTGTTCTCTTATATGTTCCTCAAAAAGTCCCTGGCTACTACCACTTTTTGTTTGTATATGCCTAATTTAAGGATGAGGACATATAGCACACAGTATACTGGATAACTGGATTGTCCATGTATGTGCCATACCTGTTGGATCCCTGTGGAAGCTGGAAATCATTCTAGTAGGCACCACTACTATAATGATCTCCACTAGCTTTCTAGTCCTGTGCTGAGCAACTGACACAGGAACACAAGAAAATGGGTGACATTCAAGTAACACTCTACAGTCTCTCAATGAGTGCAAAGTGTTCTCTGACTGGGTGAGGGGGAGAGGTAGGTTGGTGATGTCAAAGTGTTCTCTGGATGGCACACATGCCAAGCAAACAACCCCTTGTCTTCACAATGCAGCAGCGCAGCTGATCTGTATGGGACACAGTGCCTATCACAGTGACTTCCAACTTGCACAGGGATCCGCTTCAAAGCGTTTCTAAAGTCAAAACATTTTTTTTCCTTTTGTGTCACCTCCAAGAGCCCAGCGCTGAGCCACCCTACTTGAATATAAGACCTCATGCACACTGGATGTTTTTACAGCTTTTGGTGTTTTTTTTTTTTGTTTTTTTTACAGCCAGTAAACTCCCCAGCATGTTATCCTATGTGTCCATGCACACAGACTGTAATCAATGTTTTTTGGCTGGAAAAAGCCCCCCAGAACTAGTGGGTTTCTAGAGAGGTTTTTTAGCTGTAAAAATGCTTGAACGCTAAAAATCACAGAAAAACGCGTCATACGCGTTTTGGACTTTTGTTTAGCAGAAAAAAATATTTTTTTGGTACAAAAAAAAATGCTAAAAACCACAAACGTGAAAATAATGCGGCAAAACATCAATGCAAAAATGCTAAACGCTGAAAAACTCAGTTTTAATGTGACTTTACACAGCTAACGTTACCAACGTTATTAAAACGCCCAGTGTGTATGGAGCCTTAAACAACAAATAAACCATTTGTGTAAACAAAGTATCAATGTAAGAATGATACTGTTACAAAAGTGAAAATGTCAAAAGTGTTCATGCAAAATGAACAAAACGATGCCCATGGTAATAAATAGCCATCAATGGTCTCTTCACCTGTAAGCATACCGCACTCACCAAATTTTTTGGCTGAAAAAAGACAAAAGTCCATCCAGTTGAACCATTAAAAAAAAAAGTTATCCTAAATACAGAGAAAGGCAAAAAAAACCCCAGCAAAACATAATCCAATTTTCTCCTGCAGGAAAGAAAATTCCTTCCTGATCCCCAGAGAGGCAATCGGATATTCTCTGGATCAGCTTTACCTATAAATGTTAGTATCCAGTTATATTCTGTGTATCTAGGAAAGAATCCAGGACTTTTTTGAAGCAATCCACTGAGCTGGCCAGAACCAACTCTTGAGGGAGTCTATTCCACATTTTCACAGCTCTCACTGTGAAGAAACCTTCCCGTGTTTTGAGATAAAATTAAATTGTCATCTCACTTAATCTAAGCCACAGATCTGCTCTTTCCGTATCATCACCATAATGTGTTCCGCACGGTCACAGCTCACAAAGAAGAAAGAATACTAACATAATGTAGCAGGTCACAACTAAAAATGTTATTGGAAATCTTCAAATCTACTCACAAACATCTACCTTTAAATTGCAGCAAGTAAAAGCATAACCACTATTACTCCCGAGCAGACTCTCATTTGTCTCCAGTGTGAAGACACACTCCTATCACCGCTCCAACTTGAAACCTGGCTGCCATCGGCAGACCGTAAGGAGATTTTTATTTTGTATTGTTGCTTTACCCCTTGATGTGTTTTGTTGCTATGGCAAATTCTTCAGAAGGACCCTATTACATAAGTTATGTCTACTGAATATGATGGTGTTAAATCTTTGCCCTGAGAGGCTGCATGTTCTTCTTCAGGTGGGCAGTCAGGGGACTATAGAACCGCAGCCCAATCGCCTGTTTTACCATCACCCTACCCCACTTCCCTCCCAGGTCATTAAATCCTCAGAGGGGATTTTCCTCATATAAGAAAGCTATCTCTATACTGTTGAGTCTATTAGGTAACCTCCCTAAATAGACAAAGGTGGCAAAAAAAAGAGGTTTTGGCTTTAGAATTACTTCAAACACAACTTTAGCAGTAATGAAATTAAAGATGTCCAGAGAAGAAATACAAAATCCCTTACCTTCTCTAGTAGAAAAGTATGCCTATACCCAGCAGCATAAACAGGGAAAATATGAGTTAGAGAGGTTTTTTTTTTTTTGTTTTTTTTTTAAATCTAATAGAAGTTGAAAATACTGAAACGTGCTTTTATTGCTATCTGCATCCCCATTGAGAGAGAGATTTTCCCTCACCTCCTGTGTTGTGGAGAATGGACAGCAATCTGAAATCCCAAATTGTATTTAAAAATGTTATTTTTTAGGTTTTTTTTTTTTCAATTGTTGATTTCCAAACTTCAAAAGGAGCAGAGCAAACAGTTACAGAAGATTCTTAGGAATAACATACAAATCCAACAGCATTCTTTGAAAATAGACAAAGATATACAGTACAGAGGTGCTTTTAGACTCGTATAGGACAAAGTCCAAAGATGATATTGTCATGATCGCGGCGTCAGACCCCAGACCTTCTCACCAAACTCGTGACCGAAGGACTAGCCGATCTGAAACCGCGATGTCACGTGCGTAACAATGCCACACCCAGCTGCACCCTGCACAACAAGTTTCCAGCTAATTGGACCGGCAGCCTGAGCAATTGTTACTGGGTCAGGTTAATTACGCAATTAACCCTTCACACTGCCACCACCTCCTTTTTGTACAGAGAAAGAGGAAACTCTGCGATATCAGCTAAAACACTATAATGGTTGAGATAATCGTCTGCATAATATGGTCACCGCAGGCCGATTATGCAGAGGGTTAAACAAACACAGTAGCATTCTCTTTAGAGGCAGGAATTCGTAAATTGCAATAAAGCACTATAGAAACAGTTCAACACTTTCAGAAGGAAAGATTTATTACTAAAAGGTCAAACGTTTGCAATAAAAATATTTACAGAAAAAGATGTAACTAAGATATCTATATATAAATATACAGAGACCAACAGCATAGCAAAGAGATATCAGAGAGAGGTGAAAGGGTTAAGGTACTTGCCAAAGTCCTGGGTTAGCAGATCCAAGTTTCAGAGCAAAAGGGCACGGCTCTCCCCAGGTGGTAGTGATGTTAAAATGGGAGAAGTCTTCAACTCAGCTCTCTTAGGCCTGACAGCCTATTTTGTTGTTCCCCAGCAAGGGGTGTCTCTGAAGTCAAGGACCAATACCCCGTTTAGGGCATGTAGATATGGGCGGATACCTCAACTAGAGCCAAAATCTCCCATAACTCATATTTTGGCCCATAACTTTCCATCTGCACAAGTGACATTCCACTCGCGGATAGATTATTAGGCAGACATGTCTGAGGATTGATTAGATATGAATTATGAAATTATACACTGTACAGTTTGCGAGATCTACTTTTCTGTTTTCCTATGTATTCAAGACAATGCGTGTGACCTACCAAACTGTTCGCCTTCTCGTGGCCAATCTGACGATATGTCCGTTTTTTTCACCAAGCGCCTGCGAGTATTCACCGGCCAGGACCCGGTGATTGATTGGCGGTGCGGGTATGGCAATCGCGCCCCGCTACATGGAAATGCAAAATAGTTTTTTCACATACACTTTAAAGTGATTCGAAAGTATAAACCTGTTTTACCTTAATGCATTAAGGTAAAAAAACGTTTAGATACCAGTATTGCCCCATCATTCCCCCTTAAACCTACCTGAGTCCTCACTTGGTCCAGGTCTGTGCCTGTCTTTAGTGGTTCTCCCCCTTTTCATAGGCTTTGCTACGACACCAGAAGCCATTGGTTTTTGCTGCTGCCAGTCAAATACAGTGAAAAGGGAGCGGTGTGCCTATAGATCGAGCCCGCAGTTGTGCCACAATAGGAAGTAGCTTCCTATGGAGGAACACCAAGAAGAGCAAGAGCCAGGAGCACTGGCGGGGGACCTGAATAGAGGAGGATAGGGGATACTGTGCAATTCAACTTCACAGAGCAGTTAATTATATCAGGGTTGTTATTAGAAAACTACTTTACAATCACTTTAACTCGCCTAACAGGAAATGCACGAGTAAACAATGATATGCAATAGCAAATACAGAACTTCAAAGACTTTACCTTAGATAACAGTGAGCTAGTTGTGACTTACCAACTGAAGAGCTTCTATTCTATCCTTTACATAGGTGGGTCCTGTTCCCAAATGTCACTTCTACTTCCCCTGTAAACAAGAGAAATTTAATCAAATTACAAACTTCTTAAGCAAAGAGCTACATATTGCACTGCTATTTACATAAAAGATATAAGATAAAACCAAATACTTATTTTTAAAGCAGAATTTGAGCTTACACCTAACTAGCCTTAAAAGTGTTACTAAACCCACAACAGTAAAATCAGTCTGTATATGCAGTAAAGCGTGCTTGTTATACTCACTGTGGAACCTAAGGGGTTAATCCTATGCATTGTGTAAAAAGGCTGTTTCATCCTCCCTTCTCTGATCTTCTCCTTCCACAGTCCCCAATCCATCTGCTAATAGAACAGAGCATTGGGGGCAAGCTGCACATGCTCTGTTTAGTGTGTATTGCTAGAGAGTTTTTTCCTTTTGGAGAGTACATGTGATCAGCACAGGGACAATCAGCCCTGAAACTTAATCAAATTTCATCATAAATTTAGGCCAAAATGTATTCTGCTGCAAGTCTTTGCTAAACAAAATCCCAGTACGTGTAAATTAATTGGTTTCCGTGAAAGTTATAGCGTTTACAAATGGCAGTATAGATACTGGAATTTTTTTTTGTACCAGAAATGGCGGTGATCAGCAACTAAGAGGGACTGCGGCAGGCATTCTGACACTGGGGGGAACTGACTTGGTGTCACTGACATCCCCAGTGACACCAATACAGTGATCAGTGCTATAAAAAAACACTGACACTGTACTAATGGCACTGGGCAGGAATGGGTTAACATGAGGGGCGATCAAAGAGTTAACTGTGTGTTGGGTGTGTTTTACTATGGGGCACTGTGTTTGTGTTTCACTGTAATCAAACTGCTTTGCATGGCTGTGCTGTGCACAGTCATCCAAAGCAGTGTGCATGATCTGACAGGGAGAACTGTTTTGTTTGCAAACAGCTCTCCTCCCCGTCGGAGATGCTCGGCAATCACAGGCCGGGACCCGGTGATTGACAGCTACGGCCAAGAATGACGGTGCGGGTAGGGCCTACGTCCCCTACCCAGAAATGCAAAATCACGTGTATATATACGTGATTTTGCGCACCCGTGCCGCCCTGTAGCAGTATATCTGGTATAGGGCGGTCGGGAAGCGGTTAAGGACCCTTTCACATGGGTGGACTTCACCTGCAATCCGCTTGTTTAGCAGGGGATCTATCCACTGATCCACACTGGGCAAAGCAGAATGGGTAGATGACAGGTCCTACATAAGCAGAGTGCAGCCCGTTCTCCTATATGGGCAGTCAGATGTAAACAAACTGCTTGTCTATTTACACCCGACTGCTGTCCAATTCGATCCATCCAGACACAGGGGAACAGATCTCCTGTTTGTTTTTAGTGGAACAGACTGGATGCAGACTGAAAAACGGACAGACACACCTGATTGGACCACTCATGTGAAAGGAGCCTAATAGTTCCTGTATTCCTCTTGGCACTTGTAAATTTACCTTTGTTTTTCTTTCTCCTCTTCCTACTTTCTGTATTTTGGAACTTTGTAAATTTATTAAAAATACAATGAAAACATATTATAAAAAAAAAAAAAAGAACCATTCAAAAGGAACAGGCAGCATTCAGAAAGCAATGAGCCAATGGGGAGAGATCTCCCCTGACCAGCCCTGCATTCGTCTTGCCCTTGACAGGATCAGCAGAATCAGGTGTCCATTCGCTGACACCAGTTGTCCGTTTATGTGATGCCTCTTTTATTGCTGTCTGTTTTGTCTAAGCACAGATTAAGATCCCTTGTCTGGCCAGGCTCCATTTTTTCTGCCAGGGTCACCGTCTCTCCTCCATATAGTTGTGACTCTCTGTGAATTCCCAGAAAAACCTGTTAGGAGTCCAGTGCTTATTGTTCGAGGATGTATGTAAGGCAAAGGGATCTGGTGGAGGCTAGGCCTCGTCCCCACAGCACACACAGAACATTCAGGGAAGGGGTAATATGCCCTAGAACCATGTGAGCATCTCAAGATGGTGGCACTGTTGCAGAGATTCTGTTCCAGTGTGATGGACAAGCTCTGGTACAAGGACATTTGTCAGCTGCAGGTCACACACAGCAAAGTGGGTGTGGGCGCTCCGGGGTCATATGCAAGGGATAAAACATGTAAGTGTGCGCAGATGGGGAGACTGTGAGACTCACTGCTAGTGCTGGAGTATGCTGTGAGTGACAGCATGAGGGCAGAGCTAACATTGTCAATGTGTGGAATAGGGACAGCAGATCCGCTTCTGCTGAGCGTTAAGAGAGATTGACATTCTCTTTCCTGATGAGAACTCAGTCAGTGCTCATCACAATGCAAGGTCTATCCCTTCCCCGCTTGTCCCCGGGTGCGGTGCTAGAGACAGGCAGGGAGGTGTTAAAATGATTTATCAGGACAAGTAGATTGTCATGAGGGATTGTGACCTCGATTTAGTCCCTGGACAAGTAGTTTTTTAAAAAATGTCCACACCCCTGATAGTGCGAGGCCAATTTGTATTCCGTCAGGATGTCCCTCATACTGCATAGTTGTTGGTAAATATACCCACTTCAGTACCAACATGTTCAGGGATGTGCAATTCATATCGCCCAACGCCCGGGACATGCAGTTCTGGACATCGGGCACGTGGTTTTTATTTCCATTTAGCCCTACTGTGGGCAAGCAGAAGGGTTTACTTTTTTTCTTTTTGCGGAGCGGACACCAGTGAAGCATGAACAGATCTTCATGCTACACCAGAGTTAGCAACCTCTCCACTCATCCATGCTGCTGTCTGCATGCCACCTCAGACCATCCTCACGCTTGGCACGCCACCTCTGACCATCCCCACGCTCCACACGCCACCTCTGACCATCCACTAGCTCCGCATGCCACCTCTGACCATCCCCACGCTCCACACGCCACCTCTGACCATCCACTAGCTCCGCATGCCACCTCTGACCATCCCCACGCTCCACACGCCACCTCTGACCATCCACTAGCTCCGCATGCCACCTCTGACCATCCCCACGCTCCACACGCCACCTCTGACCATCCACTAGCTCCGCATGCCACCTCTGACCATCCCCACGCTCCACACGCCACCTCTGACCATCCACTAGCTCCGCGCGCCACTACTGACCATCCACTAGCTCCGCATGCCACCTCTGACCATTCCCACGCTCCGCATGCCACCTCTGTCCATCCCCAGCCACCTCTGACCATCCCCGCACTCCGCACGCCACCTCTGACAATCCCCGCACACCACCTCTGACTATCCCCACGCTCCGCATGCCACCTCTGTCCATCCCCAGCCACCTCTGACCATCCCCGAACTCCGCACGCCACCTCTGACCATCCCCGCACACCACCTCTGACTATCCCCACGCTCCGCATGCCACCTCTGTCCATCCCCAGCCACCTCTGACCATCCCCACTCTCAGCAGGACACCTCTATAGGTATGGTCAGAGGCGTGATTGCTGAGTGAAGGGAAGGTCAGCCTTATTTAAATACGGTTTTAGTTTAAAACATTTTTTTTATCAGGACAAGTAGATTGTTGTGAGTGACAAGTAGATTGGGACCCCGATTTAGTCCCTTGGACAAGTATTTTTTTTTTTTAATTTCCACACCCCTGATGTTTAATCCACCCCTCATCAGTGGATCTGTCTGCTCAGTGGGGATCTCTCTGCTGATCCCCACTGAGCAGGCGAATGATAGGTCTGTGTCCTCTCCATTGCTGAAGAACGGACAAAGACACAGCCTGCTGACTTCTACGGGGCGGTCGAAAGGAAACAGACCGCTTTTCCATTTCCACCCACTGGTCCATAGAGATCTATGGATGGTCCGATCCGGTCCACCTGAAAAACTGATCAGACCACCAGTGTGAAAGGGACCTAATAGTTTGACTGACAATTGCTCTGTCATGCAACACTGTACCCAAAGGAGAAAAAAAAGAAGACCTATCTGAAAAAACAAAACAAACAAAAAAAATCTGTTACCCTTACCCAAATATTAAATACAAATAATGTGCAGGTAACATACAGTGGGAGGTGAGGGGTTAATATACAGGTCAGAGGAGTCAGTTCCAATACAGTTGGCACGGTTACTGGATTGCTAGTTTGTGGCCAAGAGGCTTTCTTTCCTCTCCTATACCAATCAGAAAACCAGAGCTTTCTGAGTGAGACACAACTTTAAATGACAGCCTTTGTATACACAATATGATGCTGTGATTGGTCACAGCAATCATGCCAGACAGAGATACTTTCATTGGCTCTGTACTTTTTACCTGTGATCCACCATGTCCAATCACAGGACCGTTAACTTTGCAAGGGACTTTTGCCTAGAACTTGGAAGTCAGCATAGCTTCACTTCATTCACCACCATCCAATCATGTGCAAGTAAAAATTCCTTTTTGTTTTCTTCATGGCACGTGATCAGGTATTCTTTGCAAAGGGAATTTTCACCTCATTCTCTAAGATCTGGAAAAAATTCCCTTGCAAAGTGAAAAGCCTATTTACCTTTAGTAAATCAACCCCATTAAAGTGGTTGTAAGTCTTGGACATAAAAACTGAACAAAGCACATCGCTGTATGGTAGGTACTAGCCTGAATCCAAAGCACCAAGTGAAGTTCTTCTCTAAACCCTCTGCTGTCCGGATGAGTCACTTATAGAACTCTAAGCTGACACCTCTAAGAAGACAACCCCTCCCTGCCCCTCCTTCAGCACACAGCAGGTATCCGCATCTTTGAATTTTTCTCTATGAACCTGTTAGAGTGGGGTGTGTTCCTTCCTTCCAAGGAAGATCTGTGCTCTAGGTCTGCAGTGTGTGATGTCATATCTCTCCGCCCACTCCTTTCTACTGCTGAGAACAATCCTTTGGGTTTTAGAACAATAGAGAAATGGCTAAAGATACACAGGTACAACTTATGTAGAAGGAATTGTTTAATCTCTTTAAAGCAGTAGTAAACCGCGTCCATCATAACAAAAAAATCCCCTGCAAGGTAAAAACATAATGTGCTAGTGTGCATTACAATGGAATGACACGGTTATGCCTTCGCTACAGAGCGCATGTACCGGATTACATGAAGAGAGAATATCTCCTAACAGGTGCACGTTCAGGAGATGTACATTTTACCTACAGGTACACTTTATTATAGGCTTGCCTGTAGGTAACATTAAAAAAAGTTTACAACCACTTTAAGTCCCCCCCCAAGGCCCCTCAATGGGTAAAGGTAATGCCTAGTTTAGATGAAGCTTTAATTGATAAAACTCCCAACCAAAACTTCTCTTGAATGTCCTTAATGGCATCCAATTGACAGCTATATTCAACAAAACAAAGCAATTATGCCAAGGAGATCAGTCATTCAGGCTGGGCTCACACTGATGCGGTGTGGAATTTGCAGCGTTTTCTGTGCGAATTCTGCACCGCATCAGAATCGTACCCCATTCATGTGAACCAATACGGGGGTGTATGTTAACAACACACTAGAATTGGTCCGCAAAACGCAGTGCGATGTGCAGAATCGGATCGCATAGGTGTAATACTGAACTCCAGCCAGACATAAAGTATCTTACCCTAGGTTTACACCTAAGCCTTTTCTGCAGTACAGTCCATTTAACATGATTTCCTATGGGACATGTTCACATCCGTGTGTTTTCACCCAGTGCGTTTTTTGGAAAGGGTCAGGGACTTTTTTGGTTCTATAGACTGCAATGGAAAAGCTACAGAAGCCAATGGCTCCTGCTGATGTCAATTAAATACTGTGAGCAAAGAGCAAGGGAAGTGGCCAAGTAGTGCGGTGTTTGTTAATAGACGCACACAGCCCGACTTAGGGTCGAGCCCCCAGATGATCCACCATAAGAAACAGCTTTCTATGAGGGGGCACCAAGAAGAGGAGCCTACAGCACTAGTGGGTGACCCGAGAAGAGGAGGAGCCTACAGCACTAGTGGGTGACCCAAGAAGAGGAGGCTTGGAGCTGCTCTATGCAAAACGATTGGCAGCACAATGGTTAGCACTTCCGCCTGGCAGTATTAGGGTCGTTGGTTTGGATCCCAACCATGGCACCACCTGCCTGGGAGTTTGCATGTTCTCCCTGTGTGGGTTTCCTCTGGGTACTCTGGTTTCCTCCCACGCTCTAAAGACATGCTGGTAGGCTCACTGGCTCCTGTCTAAATGAACCCTAGTATGTGTATGTATGAATGTGAGTTAGGGACCTTAGAATGTACACCCCTTGAGGGTTAGGGACTGATGTGAATGTACAATAAATACACACATGTAAAGCGCTGTGTCATTTCATGGTGCTATCTAAATACCTCTAATAGTATAATATGCTTTTTATTTTAAAAAAAATGGTTTGCACAGAGCAGCCTTGATCCTTTTCCTTCTGGGTCCCCCTGCTGGTACTCCTGGCTCCTCCTCCCTGCCAAGTGCCCCAATAGCTAGCCTCTTGCTCTGGGGGCACTCAAGCAGGCTCACTCCTGAGCTGTGCTCCTGTGAATGACCACTGCCCATTCACACACAAATCTGGAAGGCCAGGACTTGTCTCTCCCCATCAGTAGATATATTATCTGTGTGCCTGGAGCTCACCTTCCCCCTCATTACATTTATCACCCCTGACTCAGTCACCTCACAATGACTCCTCCAGCGAGGAGATGGAGTACACCAGGAGCCTGTGTCTGGGGGCTTCATTCCTAGTAGTGGCCCTGTAATGTCCTATAGAGTCTGGGCTGCAATGTCCCACCCTACTCACTGACCATGTCCTGCACAGGTGTACAGAAGGGAGACCACCCATCCTCACACCCTCTCATTCTGCTTCTGCACACTAATCCCACATTACTACAGACACAGCCGAGGCACTGAGACAATGCAATTATTCCGTCCCGTATCAGTCGGCCCTATACATCAGTACCCCTCAGGTACTCACCGTGCCGACCGCGCATGCGCCAGCCAAATTCGCGGCTCCAGCAGCTGAGCGAGATAAGATTTTTCCCGCGCATGCGCTGTTCCTGTCCTCCCGCCTTCTACGGGATAACCGCGCTGGGAGGGGAAAGAGGCGCGCTTGAGCGGGAAGTGTTTCCGGGACGAGGGTCAGGTGTGTGTGTAGTAAATAGAAAGAGGACGGAGAGGCTTGGGCTGGTGTATCAGAGGGAAATAATGTGCTATGGTTCCCAATACCACGTCTTCTTGGAGTACACCGTACTATGTGTCATTCGTCCGGTGTAGAGGAAAGCACATGAGCTGTTTTATATATATATATATATATATATATATCTACCGTATATACGGGTTAGACCAAAAAAACTACATAATTGCAGGTGTGAAAGTGATTACATGTTTTGTATTGAAAGTGGAGGTGATGTAACATTCTTTTGCTTCTGCTGTGTGATGAGACACCTAGGTAACAGGTGGGAAGCCTCACTTTTATCATTCACTACTTGCTCTGCTAGTAATATGGAGTCATGTCAGCGCTTACTCAGCTAGCTGGTGCCTCAGAGTTACCAATATATTTGCCGTGTTGTGAGGTAGAATATCAGGTTATAACGGCATATCCAGTTTCTGGGAAAACATTGTCTGATACTTGCGGATGACATGGTCAGCTGACCCAAAGAGACAAAAGGACATTGTGACCTGGGATAGGAGTCCAATCTCCGTCTTCATGGGACTGAAGCTGAGTTCTGCAGTAATGCTGTACCTCACGACATGGCAAATACGTTTGTAAGTTTAGTCGCTGAGGCATCAGCTAAGCAAGTAACAATTTGCCCTCTTTGAAGCTCAGTAAGCTCTGACATGACTCTGTTTTACTAGTACTGAATGACCAAAGTGAGGCTTCTCACCTGTTAGTGTCTCATCACACAGCGGAAGCAAAAGAATGCTACATCACTTCTGCATTCAACGCAAAACATGGCACTTTCAAACCTGCAAATCGTGATGTTTACATTTGTTTTTTGTCTAACCCATGAGTGCGCACGCACACAGACACACACACACACTCACTCTCTCACCAAAAGTATTGAGACACCCATTCAAATCATTGGATTCAGGTGGTCCAATCACCTCTATGGCCTCTGGTGTACAAAATAAAGCACCTAGGCATGCAGACCTCTTCTACGAACATTTATGAAATAATGGGTCAACTGGGAACAGCAACTCAGCCACGAAATGGTAGGCCACGTAAAATGACAGAGTCCCCAACTTTCTGCAGAGCGAAGATCTCCAAACTTTGTGTGGCCTTCATAATAGCACAACAACAGTGTGTAGAGGTCTTCATGGAATGGGTGTCCATATCTAAGCCTTATATCACCAAGTGCAATGCAAAGCCTTGGATGCAGTGGTGTAAAGCACACTGCCACTGGACTCTAGTGGAGACATAGTCTCTGGAGTGATGAATCATGCTTCTCCGCCTAGCAATCCGATGGACGTGTCTGGGTTTATCTGTTGCCAGGAGAACGGTACTTGCCTGACTGCATTGTGCCAAGTGTAAAGTTGGTGGAGGGGGGATTATGGTGTGGGGTTGTCTTTTAGGGATTGGCCCCTTATTTCCAGTGAAGGGAACTCTTAAAGTGTCAGCATACCAAGACATTTTGGACAATTTCATGCTCCTAACTTTGTGGGAACAGTTTGGGGATGGCCCCTTCCTGTTCCAACATGACTGCATCAGTGCACAAAGCAATGTCCATAAAGAAATGATTGAGCGAGTTTGGGGTGGAGCAACATGACTGGCCTGCACAGAGTCCTGACCTCAACCCAATAGAACACATTTTGGATAAATTAGAGTGGAAACTGCGAGCCAGACCTTCTCGTCCGACATCCGTGCCTGACCTCACAAATTCTCTTTTGGAAGAATGGTCAAACATTCCCATAGACACTCCTAAACCTTGTGGACAGCCTTCCCAGAAGAGTTGAAGCTGTTATAGCAGTAAAGGGTGGGCCAACACAATATTGAACCCTATGGATTAAGACTGGGATGCCATTAAAGTTCATGTGTGTGTAAAGGCGGGCGTCCCTATACTTTTGGCAGTATAATGTATCAGTGAGGTGGAAATTGATTGAGAAATTGGTGTCAGCATTAGAATTTTTTGCAAGTGTTATAAAATGCAACCCCATCCTGAACTCTACTGGAACTTTCTAACCTGGGGGAGATGTGCACATTGGGGCCCAGCTGTTATGGTGGTGCACGCAAGGTAATTGTCCCTTTTTAAGAACTTAAGCAAGCACAGTTACTACAGTTCTTGAATACGACTTTGTCTCACTTTAGTAAGATGTAAGGTAGGGTTGAGCAGCCTCCTGTTACCAGTCGGTGTCAGCAGGAGACTTCCGTCCACTTCCTGGCAAAGCGTACCCTGGTCAGTGTCCTTAGCACCTGGTGCCCCGATCAAGCGGCAGGGTTACCCAGCATTCAGGGCATCCTCTAATACTCTAGAATAGCGTCCCCCAGTACTTTGGAATAACTGCCACTATGTGTCTTTCTCTCCCAGGTGCAATAGTCCACTTCCAGCCTCAGCCTCCTTGCCAAAATGCCCCTCTTCCCAGCACTGGAACACAGTTATCACACTCCCTTTCCTCTTCACCACATTGCAGCTGGAAGTTAAAGTCCAAGAGCAAAATTGTAGGACAGGCCAAGTGCAAAAACATGCAACAAACGTGGCAAAATGCTTGGTAAAAACAATGCAAACTGCAACATGCCAAAATGCCACATGAGCAATGTGTGTTTTCTTCTGTGTTTGGCGTGACATTAGGTGGCAGTACACAATACGATCTGTTTGTACAATCTCTGTACGATCTCTTAGATTTACCAAAACTATACAATAAGAGGACATGCCTATCTATCCAATCACTCTGTATCCAATTAGGCAGGCCCTTGCAGTACATAGTTGATGGTAGATCTAATGGAGATTGTACAATTAGTTTGTATACTGTAGGGTGAGCTTTACTGACTTCCAGGACATACTGTTTTCAGTACTACCATTCTGCATATAGGCTGTTATGTGATCACTCTGCCAAATGAACAAGCTATGCAAAAAGATGGTAAGGTACAAAACAATCCATCAGCAAAGGAGGACACTGGCTTTGTATTCAGGGAGAACACTGCTCACTGACAATGGAGAAGCATGAAACTGCTGAGGTGGGTGGGAGAAATCTCTTGGAGGGGGAGGGCAGGTGTGGAGTGTGTTTTAAGGAGGTCAGCTTTTGAATAACGTCCTTGCTCTAATAATGGTTTTCCAATCCTGCAGCACGTATATAAGAAAGTCATAAACCACTTGCCTATGGGGCACTTATACCCCCTACCTGCCCACAGCAATTTTCAGCTTTCAGCACTGTCAAACTTTAAAAATTACTCAGTCATGGAACACTGCACCCATATGACATTTTTGTCCTTTTTTCACACAATTAGAGCTTTCTTTTGGTGATATTTACTCAGCACAGGGTTTCTTTTATTTTTTTGCGCTATAAATGAAAAAATGACCCAAAAAATTAAAAGCCCACACTTTTCTTGGTTTCTGTTGTAAAATGTTGCAAATCCAAAGACATGCTGATAGGTAAATTGTCTCCTGTCTAAATTGGCCCTAGCATGTGTATGTATGAATGTAAGTTAGGGACCTTAGATTGTACGCTCCTTGAGGGTTAGGGACTGATGTGAATGTACAATATATATGTAAAGCGCTGCTTACATTGATGGCGCTATATAAGTACCTGTAATAAATAAGTAATTTTTCTTCATACATTTTGGTCAAAATTTACACTGCTACATTTCTTTGGTAAAAATAACTTAAATCTGTCTATATTATTTGGTCTTCGTGAAAGTTAGTCTACAAGCGATGGTACCAATCATCGAAAAATGATCTCACCTGATGTACCGATGTCCTTTCTCATTTCCTGAGACACTAACAAGCCAGGACAGTACAACTACCCCCCTTTTGACCCCTTTTTGGAAAGTAGACAATCCTAGGTATTTAGTTTGAGGCATAGTGAGTTTTTTGAAGTTGTAATTTTTTTTCCCACAATTCTATTGAAAATTAAGATTTTTTTTTTTTTGTTTCACAAAATTGTCATTCAAAAGGTTATTTCTCCCAAACGGCATATGCATACTTGTAACTACGCCCCAAAAACACATTCTGCTACTCCTCCTGAGTATGGGGATACCACATGTGTGAGAGATTGTTCACAGCCTAGCCACATAGAGAAGCCCAACATGCAAGGAGCACCGTCAGGTGACCTTGGGGTATAAATTACACATTTAATTTCCTGACTACCGATTACACTTTTGAAGGCCCTGGAGCACCAGGACAATGGAATTACCCACAAAAGGACCCCATTTTGGGAAGCAAACACCCCAAGGTATATTCTGTGAGGCATAATGAGTCTTTTGAACTTCATTTTTTTCCACAAGTTTTTGGAAAATGGAAAGAAAATGAAAACTTTTTTTTTTTTTAACACAAAGTTGTCCATTTATAAGATATTTCTCACACATAGCATGTACATACCAAAAATTACACCCCAAAATACATTATGCTACCTCTCCTGATTATGGCGATACCACATGCGTGAGACTTTTTCACAGCCTAGCCATATACAGAGGCCCAATATCCAAGAAGCAAGGGCAAAAATTATACATCTAATTTCCTGGCAACCTATCACGTTTTTGAAGCCCCTGGAGCAACAGGAAAGTGGATATACCCACAAAATGACTCCATTTTGGAAAGAAAACACCACAAGGTGTTTTCTAAGAGACATGATGAGTCTTGAACATTTCATATTTTTTCCACAAGTTTTCGGAACGTGGAAAGAAAATGAAAATGTATTTTTGTAGCCTCCCTGGCGGTATTCCCGAGTGTAGCTCTGGGTAAAGTTTCAGTACCACAAGTGGTAACCCCAAGCTACACTCAGGCTTACCATGCGGCGCTGCTCTGCGATCCCTCGGTCACTTACCTTGTCCTGCGCTCCCGCGATGTCCCTCCTGCAGTGTCCCCGGCAATGTAATCCGGCGGATGCCGGGATCTGTCATCTGGGTTCCGTCCCCTGCGAGCGTCAGGACGTACAGGGGACGGAACAGTGGGAAATTTGAAAATGACAAAAAGTGACATTCACAAAAATCACTAAAATCACATAGTAAAACATTACTGTACCAAACCATTTCACATACATTTTGTCCTGTACCCTGCCTGCATTTTTACCATTCTTTCTGCCTGGAAACTTAGAAAAATCCATGGCGTCCAAAAAGCGTCCCTTTAGGTCAAAAGCGGTTTTAGACCAGCTAGAGAACAGCGATAGTAAATTAGAACCACTTGCAGAATTGAGTGATAATGATTCGTGGGGAAATTCATCATCAGACACTGAAAACGATTTTGCGACTTTGCTCAGTGATGTGCAAACTTGGCGCTATATTTAACATTTCAGTGTTTTTGGTTTGATTATATTATTGAATTAAATTGTTTATTATATTATTTTTTAGGATTATTTATTAAATTATAATTTATAATTTTGTGTTTCAAGTTTTATCCTACCCGGGATGTTTACTAGACTCTTGTTCGGACAGATTTCAGTGAGTTATTCCTAAGAATTACAGGCCTACAATATAAAACGCCAAATTTCCATGCAAAATAATAATACCGCTTTCAGCACCAAAAATCTGAAATAATCATACCACCAGGGTGGTTAACACAAAGTTGTCAATCTATAAGATATTTACAAAAAAAACAGCTTGGACATACCAAGAATTACACCTCAAAATACATTCTGCTTCTCCTGATTATGGGGATACTACATGTGTAAAACCTTGTCAATGTCTGTACAGATTATGTGCCCAGCATTGCAACAAGCCTAACACAAATATCAACAAACACTGTATAGAAAACAAGATAAACAAAAGATTACCTGTGGCATGAGGAGAGCATTGGTCCAGGTCAGTACAGGCATCAGGCTGATGAACAGGCAGGAAGAAGGTCCATAAAAAGTCCTAGGTCAGTACAGGCAGCAGGCTGATGTACAGGCAACAGGCAGAAAGAAGGTCCATAAAAAGTCCTGGGTCAGTACAGGCAGATATGTGGTCAGCACAGCCAAAGTATGGTTAAGGCAGCAGGCAGGAACATGGTCAATAGAATGTCCTAGGTCATTACAGGGAACGGGCAGAGATATGGTCAGCACAGCCAAAGTATTTGTCCAGGCAGCAGGCAGGAACATGGTCCATAAAAGTTCCTGGGCCAGTACAGGCAGTAGGCAGAGATATGGTCAGCACAACCAAACCATTGGTCCAGGTAGCAGGCAGGAACATCAGGCTTAGGACCAGGGCACGGGTAGAGGCTTCGTCCCACCCAATCTCTTCGAAGCCTCCGGACAAACAGACCCTGTTCTGGGAATTACAAAACCCAGAGAAAACCAAACTGGTTTTCTCTACTCAAAACTCTACTCTGAAGCCCCTCACATATGTGAGACCCCTGTGTTATCTTGAATCCTACTACTACAGTAGCAAGGCAAAAGATGAATCTAAGTGGCAGGCAAAAACATGGTCGATTAACAGGCTTAGGTCAGTCCAGGAAGAAGGCATAAATGTGGTTGATCATCCAGACGGCAGGCAGAAGCATAGTTGATAAACAGGCCAGGGTCAGTTCATGTGAAAGGAAGAATCGTGGTGGATAAACAATGCAAATGGCAGGCAAAAGCATAGTCGATAAACAGGCTGGGGTCAAATAAGGTCGAAGACAGTGGCATGGTTGGTTGAGGCAGCAGGTAAATGATCAGCAGAGATATTGAAACGGGGAAATGGCAGGCTGTTTGAAATCTGAGATAATATTTTTGTAACGTGAAAATGTTAGAAGCACTCTCCGATACACAGGCCTGGTTGGGAGGGACACTGGGGACAGTGAAAACTTGTGTCTCTTCTAACTCCTCTGCTGCATACCTGATATCTTTTTTTTTGGCATCTTCAGCCTGCTTCTGTTGGTGGAATGCTCTCAGGGAAGTGTCACTCATGAAGTCTGCTCATAGAATTGGAACGAATGCCTCCTGTGGGGGGATCCTTGCTGATAGATAAGGGACGTGACAACTTCTATAAAATTGAGGATGGCAGTGAGTCTTTCTGTAGATTTGGTGTAGGTGACATACCCAATAGCCAAATGAATAAAATAGCTTGCAATATTTTTTATACCAGAAACGGGACCTTCTTGTTGCTAAATAGGGCTGCAACATCTGATCGTTGAAATCCACCCCCCCCCCCCATGTAGAGATTATAATCTCGGATGGCCACTGGCTTTTGAATTGGACCATGTCTTCCAGTAATTTCCACCGTGGTGTCATTGTGGATGGTGGACAGGACTTAAACGTCTCTTATCCTTACACTTCAGGGCCACCAATTGTTTCTTAAGCTTGCTGATTCCCCCTTTTTGTAGTCTGGTATTCACTAGAGATTGTGGGAAGCCATTCCTGTTTTCTCAGGAGGTACCACAGACCAAGGTTTTCTCACAGTACAAGTGTTGGAAAAGGGGCGGACTGGTATAGAAATTATCCATGTAAATGTGATAGCCTTTTTGGAAACGTGGATAAGCCAGGTCCCAAACTATTTTTCCACTTGTTCCAATGTAGGTTGGGCACTCAGGGGGCTGGAGCTGGGATTCTTTGCCTTCATATATACGCGGAATGCATACAAATATCCCGTGGCTCTTTTACAAAGCTTATAGAGCTTTACTCCATATCTGGCCCTCTTTGAAATATATTGCTTAATTCCTAGCCGGCCAGTAAAGTGGACAAGGGATTCGTCTACACTATGTTTTTATCTGGGACAAGAAGTTCAGCAAATCTTTGGGAATAAAATTAAGAAGTGGGTGAATTTATATAATTTGTCATAGTTGGGATGATCTCTGGGAGGGCACTGGGTATTGTCGCTAAAATTAAGGAATCGCAGGACCTGTGCAGTACAGCAGAATAAATTGGCATGTGGTGGATTGGGAGTGTGGACTAATATGCATATCCTTCATTTTCTTTTGTAAGCCCCATGTTAAGGATGAGGCCCAAAAAGAACTTAAATTCCTCCAATGTAAGAGGTCTCCAAATGAACGGGCATAGGATGAACTGGGGCTGTTAGTAATGAATTATGTGGCATAAAGGTTTGTCTGGTCTACAATAAAGTGAAGTAAAGTGTTGGGTAAAAATAAGTTAAAAAAATTAATTTCTAAAAAATTCTCAGTGTTGGCCTGCACACCTGGCTGTGCAGTGAAAGGGGGAATGCTTGCTGATCTGGAGTTGGAGGGCAGCCATAATGGGTTGGCAAGAGCATATGGGAGGTATGTTTGGGCCCTGATTCTTGGGGGTTGATGGAATATTCTAGTGCTGGTACTGGGTCTTTCATCTATGGGTCTAGCGCCATTGGCGTTTGCAGATTGACGATTGGGATGTATGGTGCTGCTGGTGGCTGCTTCGTTTTCAGCGCACCATATCCTTTTAGAAGGGACCCTTTCCTCCTCTGATTCAGTCTCGAATCCACTGCTTTCAATGGGTTCATACACTGAATCAGAATCGGACAGTGAGAGCTCCCCGCTGTTCTCATCTGTCATACTAATTTTGACCGCCTCCTCACTAATGTAAACTTTTTTTGACATGGCTTGCTCTGGTGGCACTGGAACAGGTAGACTGCTGATGTTGACTGTAGGACGGGTACCCTAGTGAGGGTGCCTGTGTAACAGTACTCTGCTGGTGGTGGCACTGATGGATGCTGTACGACAGGTGCACTGCTGATTGGCACTGATGAGCACTGATAGGCAACAGGTGCACTGCTGATGGGCAACAGGTGCACTGCTGATGGGCGACAGGTACACTGAGTGACGGGTACACTGATGGGCACTAATGGGCAAAAGGTGCACTGCTGATAGGCACTGATGGGTGACAGGTACACTGATAGGCACTGTGATGGGCTGTGATCTGTGTATGCACTGTAAAAAACTGTAACTCACTGTTAGAAGATTCTTCTCCTCACACAAGATCTGTGTGTGAGGGGAGGAAGCTGGTAACTGTGAGTTACTGCTCTGTGTTTACATTTGTGCCAGGCTGTGATTGCACACAGCCTGTCACGTGGTAAAGAAACGCAGCCAACAGCTCTTTACCATGATCAATGAGCTTTATCCAAGGGACACACTTTACCAGCGATCGGCGCACGGACCACCTCGGGACCACGCATGTGTGGTTAGAGTGGGAGGACATCATATAATAATGTCCTCCCAGAACGAGAGAACCGCCGCCCGTCTGTCAATTCCTTATATGGCGGGCGGGAGGCAGTTAGGAGTTTTCAATAGTAGAAATTGGAGGCTACCCTAGAATATAGGGAAAACTTTTACTTTTCTGCAACAAAGGTACACTAATGGTATATTGTGTGAAAGTGTGAGGCCCTGCCGCTATGTGAATTTAGGTAAGAAGGTGAAAATGACACAGGATGTGCATTAAGGTTTAATGGGAAGCTCCCGAGTGTTATGAGCAGAGAAAGCTATGTTCTGCGCTTTCTCTGGGTTTTGTATTCCTGGATTGGGGCCTGCAGTTTGCAGGTTCCATAGAGTCTTGGGTGGGACAGCACCTTCAATCCTATGTCCGGGCTTTGCTAGATGTCTGCAGCCTGTGTGAGTGCAATTTTTAAGTTGGTGCTGTCACGTCTATGATAGTGAGCTCTAAAAAACCACAGCTTGGGGTTCCCCAGGGCACGTAATCTAAGCCCCAGCCTGCTTGTTCACCAGGGCCCCTGATGGTGGGGATGGACTTGGAGCAAGCTGGAACCAGGTTGCGGCCCCCAGGTACACCCAGCTGAGGTAGAGGAGACAGTTAGAGGGAACAGGGTACACCAGGAGTAGACACAGGAGATCCAGTTGGAAAGCCGAGGTCAGGACATGTGGAAAACTAGCAATGTCAGGAACGAAGCAGGGGTCGGTACAGGGGCAGACAATACAGGAGGGATGTCAGGGACGAAGCCGTGGTCGGTAAACAGATATACTAACAGATACTCATTAGAACACGGGAGTTCCAACAACAAACGTTGCTCAGGCAATGTGGCCCAGTCTGAGCACATCTTAAATAGATAGGCAGACAAGGAAGTGGGACAGGAAGTGATGGAAGGAAAGGACATAAAACCCAGGGAATAGCATACAACATCCATAGGTGAGTACAGAACAACACACGTGAAGGAATCAAGAGCAGCAATGGAGCTAAGTGTAAACACACCAGAGGCTGCAAGCTAACTTGTGACAGTACCCTCCCCCCCCCCCCCTTATGAGGTCTCCCCTGGAGAGCCAAACCTTGTCACCTGGGAAATATTTGGGACTCACCCAGTAATGACAGTCTGCAGCTACTTTGTACTTAGAAGCTGACAGATGTAAGCTCTTGGAAACATTTGCCTCAGAAGAAGTAAGAATAGGAGAACATACGACAGGAAGCTGGATTGGAGCAGACACCAATAACCGGGATGAAGGGTCTGGTGAGGAGGCTGCCAGGGAGGGCACAGGGGGGGCGTGAAGGCTTTGATTTGTATAGTGGGCAAGACAGGCTTTGTGGAACAGGAACCTGGGGTAATACAAGGAACAGAGGGCACTGTAGGATGTATGGGGACAGGACAGGGGACAGAAGGCACAGTAGGGGGGCAGGGCAGGGAACAGAGGGTTCAGTAGCTACTAATGTGGAACCCACGACTGGCTCCAAAACAGCTGAAGAGAGTTTTGGGGTCTCAGCATGCAGGGCACATGAATCTGGGAACTCAGATGGTACAGGGGTCACAGATTTTGGAACCTCCACCCATTGTATTGTTATTGTACTGTTGCATGTTCTGTCTCCATTGTAATGTACAGCACTGAGCGAACCGTTGGCACGTTATAAACACTGTATTATAATAATAATAATAACCAGAGAATGGCATGAACAATTTACAGGCTTGTATGGTAAGCCTATTCATTACCTGAGGATTTTGCAGAAAATTCAAAATTACATAACATTCAGAAAGGAACAAGTTTCTCCGGATACTTCTATATCAAATAAGCACAGCTAACAGAGAGAACACAGTAAGGTAATTCAAGCATAGGTAAGACACAAGGTCAACTAGAATGTATCCTAGTCTAGCTAGTATAAACAGAGGTAAATCCCATAAGGCAGTCATTGAATAGGGAAAGGAAAGCCAAGTATTCCAATGATGCAGAAAATCTATGTAATAGTCATTTTTAATGGCAAATATTTCTTCCTGTGAGCATTGAAAATGGACGTCTCCAATGACATCTGCAAATCCTGGAGGAGTGGAGGATTTCCAGTTGTGGGGAATATTGAATTTAGCAGCATAGAAAATATGAAGAACAATTGTTCTGGATGAGATAGGTTTGTTATCTATATTCATGTTTAAAATAGCCAATTCAAACAAGGGATTCATGGGGGTGGAAGTGACTTCTGATATATAAGTCTAAAGATAAGGTGCCAATGTGAACTCAGGGATTTGCAGTGCCAAAATAAATGACTCAAAGAGTCAGTGTGACCACAATCTCTCCAACAATGAGAGGTAACGGTGGAAGACACGAAGAATATAGTGTAAAAAAAACAACAGGAGGGTGTTTGTTTAGTAGTTTATTTTTTGGGTCACTAGGGGACAGTGCAGCACTATTCTTGGGGAATTTTATTGATGTGGGAACACATTTAGGTGCTTGCAGAAGCTTATCATTAATTTGTGGCTGCGCATGGGTATTATATCCTTCTAAAAGTGTGAGTTAGAGAGTATGTAAGGTGTAAGATACCATTTATGGATCACTTTTTGAAGGAGTGTCCAGTGATTAGCACATCAAGTAGCCTTATAAAACATTAAATGCTCTACGCCACTGGGTACCGGAAAACGTTTTCCCAAGTTCTTATTCCCACTGGAGCATTGCAGGAGTTTTTGAAAAGTCATTTTGGTTTCCAAGTTTTTGGTAAATAAAAAGCTATTCCTTTACAATTTGGATAGGAAGAGTCGTAAAAGTGAAATAGTTCCACATCCATTGGATGGGATGTGTGGAAATGACTTTGTTAAAATGTGTGAAATTTGTAAGTATCTGTAGAATTCTTGCTTAGGGAGATAGTATTCATCTACCAGAGAGGTGAAAGATTTTAAACAATTATCTACAAGAATGTCACCAATAGAAGTTATGCCATGGAGATATCCAATATGTAACTTCAGATGAGGGGTGAAATTTAGTAAATAATGTAAAGGTAGAGGAACCTCATGCAAGCACGGAGAAGGAGTCGTTAATGTAGGAAACCTTTTTAGATCCTAAAGTGTGGCTTGGTTTGTTGGGTATTTAGGATGCAACATGTTTTAATCCAGAGGACGGAAATTGAAAGTGTTTGTAAAGTAGTATGTGGGGACAGCAAGCATTCTAAGCAAGACCAAATTTTATCTGGATAGGGTTTCCACCAATATTGTGACTGATCCAAGATAGTAGCTAGATTATAATTATATAAATTAGGAAGGGAAAACCCCCTGCTTTTCATTTTTTTATTTATAAGTGTAACTTCATATATGGGTTTTTTAGATTTCTAAGTATATCTATTAAGTAAAATATAGAGTGTTTTGGTGGAAAAGGAAGAAGGGATAGGAATTGTCCTATAGAGATACAAAAGTTTGGTAAATGTAACATTTTGAAGGCTGCCATCCTGCCTATAGATCAACGGTCTCCAAACTTTCTAAACAAAGGGCCAGTTTACTGTCCTTCAGACTTTACGAGGGCCGGATTGCGGTCAGCGGGAGCAGAAAAGGTCCTAACGTCAATGGGAAAAAAATAATGCCCCTTTGGTGTCAGTGGAAGGAATTATGCCCCATTATTGATGTCATTGGACCCTATCATTTGTGTCACTGGGAGGAATTATGCCTCATTATTGGTGTCATTGGAAGCAGTTCTGCTCCTTTTATTGGTGTAAGTGGCGGAAATTATACCCAATTGGTATCAGTGGATGAAATAGTGCCCCAAGGGCCAGATAAAAGCAAGTAAAGGGCCGCATCTGGCCCCCGGACCGCAGTTTGGACACCACTGCTATAGATGACAGTTCAAACCTGGTGATGCTATTTAATTATTGAGTTAGGGAGTCAAGAAATTTCTTGTACTTAAATAATTGAGAAGAAGTAAGCAGGATGTTGATACCTAGATATTGTGCAGATGTAGATATCCAAGTGTAGGGGAAATTAGTTTGAAGAGAATTATGAGGCATAGGAGGGATATTAATCCCAGAATTTGGGATTTTGAATCCTTTATTTTGTAATACAAGACGGAGCTAAAGGTCTGTAAAACATGTCAAATAGCTGGCGAAAAGTTAAAGGAGTTGGTTATCATGAGAATGACATCGTCTGAAAATAGTTTGAGTTTATCAAAGGTGCTACCTATACTTTTAACAAACTCAGACAATCTAATCAGACTAGCCAGAGGTTCCATCATTAGTGCAAATATGATGAGTGATAAAGGACACCCTGCCTGGTCCCATTTGATATACAAAATTCTGATGACAAAAAATCTGATTGAAAAATTTTGGCGGAGGGTAGAGAGTAAAGAGCCAAAATAGCTGTCAATATAGGGTTTGAAAAACCAAATTTATGGAGGACTGCCCCAATGCACCCAGTCAAATGCTTTTTCATCATCAAGGGCTGGTGTATTGTAGAGTCCTGCAAATTCAGAGATATTACTCAGTCTTTTTTAGACCAAACAATGAACCAAGATGGCCGCTGGATAACGGCCTATGGGAGGGGCGAAACGCGTTGACGCTGGATAACGCCCTATGGGAGGGGCGAAACGCGTTGACGCATTTCCGGTCCACACTCTATGCGCCTGACGTCATTTCCGGTGAGTGGAACAGACGCGGAGCGGTGCGTTCCAGCGGCCATCTTGGTTCATTGTTTGGTCTAAGAGGAGTTTTGTCCTTGTTCCATTGTGGATGTGAGAGTCCTGGAAGGAAAAGGTTGTATATCTGCTGGAACTGAAGCCTGTTATACATAATAAACATGCCTTTAGCAAGTGATTAACATGTGAGTGGCCTTAATCTCTATTTGGAATAAGTTACTATGGTGTGACAATATTATGCTATGTGAGTTTTTTTTCTTTTGGTTGGATGGTGGAGTCTATTCGGAGGGTGAAGATTTTCCCTAGCGTGGCACCAAAGAGGGTTTAGGATCCCTAAAATTCCTTAAAAGGTCTTTTACTCACCAAGTTCTGGTGAGTGTATTCAATGTTGGTGTGTGCACTGGTGGAAGGTGAAAATATTTTTTGAAGAAAAGAAGTTGGCACTTTCATTTTATTATTTTTTATTTCTACAATTTAATTATGTCTTCAGCACATGGACTTTTGGGTGTTTTTGTTTATTATTAAGGGGAAACACGAATAATTTATGCACTTATTTTAATGATTTATTATATTGATTAAGAATATTTAATAGTCTTTGGGCTAAGGACTTCTCACATATTTTAATATCAGAGTTAAGTAATGATATTGGCCTATTGTTGTTTTGCATACTAGCATCTTTATCAGGTTTAGGAATAGTAATGATGACTGCTTGTAGCATTGCCTTAGGGAAGTTGCCACTAGACATAGCTTTATTATAAACTGGTGGTAAGAGGGGAGCTAATATGTCATAAAAGTGATGATAGTACTTGGGAAATCCATCCAAGCCTTGACGATTTAGAAGAAGGTAGAGATTAATTAATAGTAGAGATTTCCTCTGAGGTAAAAGAAGTTGTTGTTCTGTAATTATTGGTAGGTGAATGGAATGTAAAAAATGGCTAATCACTTGCTTAGAGTTGGTAACTCTATCATTATTGATATGATTAATCATATGAGTTATTCTGTTTCTTCAAACGCAGGCTTTAAATTTCCAAGCTAGGTAAGCTCCAGCTTTATTGTTGAGAGGATAATAATCTACTTTCATAAATTTGAGGTGCTTGTCTGTTTTGTGGAGAAGTACATTTCTAAGGGCTTGCCTATCTCTAAAGATATCCTCTGATAGTTTAAAGGAGAAGTTCACCTTTGGAACGTGTTTTTAGGGTGGAACATATAGCATGTTCCCATAGCCCACATGGTCGCATCACACATTCACAGAGGTCTGTGAATGAGTGCCTACAAGTCCCGACAGCCTTGGCGGCTTTCAGCTTGTAGTTTTTAATGAACTACCACAGCGCTGTGGAATGCCATGATAGTTCATTGAAGCTTCCTGTCAGTATATCTGCTTGACCATACATCCGGTACGGCAAGCAAATATTCTGACAGGTCTGCAGGAGACCAGCATGGCATCAGTGATCTACTGATCTATGGTGCAATGCTTTTCAATGCTCCTTTGGACAAAAATATAAATGTACATTTTTTTACCTGCAAAAAAATGTGCATTTATTATTTTTGTCCAAAAGGTGAATTTCTGCTTGAAGAGAGGGGAATTTATTTTTTATTATGTTCCTCATTCAGTCTCAGTTTCCAAGTCAGCTGATCAAATTGTTGAGATCAGAGTTTTTTTTGTTTTTTTTTACATATGCACTAAGATTCAAGCATATGCCTTTCATAAAGGTTTTATGAGCCAACCATAGTGTGTGGCAGTCAGTATCACCTTTATCTATTTTAAATACTGGTTCAGGGCCTGTAATATTTGGTATTCAGAACCTGGTTTAGCCAATAATGAGATGTTATGTCTCCAAAGATTAATGAAGGGAATGTCAAGAGATTCCCCGATACTGATAGTCACTTGGGCATGGTCTGACCAAGTGATCTATTCAGTTGTGGATTGCATTTTGTTTTTGTAGCGACCATTTATTCAAGAAACAAATAAATTCTGGAATATATGCGATAGGAAGCAGACAAAAAGGTATTATAATGCTCCAAACTGTGTTGCCACCGCCAGTTTAAGAGTAATTTAAAGATCTGGATAATTTCCTGTTAGGAGCTGTTTAGTTTAATGCAGGACCCAGTACCTTATCGAAATCTCCACCTATTGATTTGTCAGACATTTGGGGCATATATATTAACCAAGGTGTATGCAACTTTATCGATTTTACAGATCAATACCAGCTATCTACTAAGTTCATCCTCAACTAACTCTTCCAGCTGAAAAGAATGTAAGTGACTAATTGCAGCAACAGACCCCTGCTTTCATTTTAGGGAAGCAGGAGGTAAAAACATGAGGAAGAGATTGCAGGTCATTGTGGTGATCAGTATGGGAATCACTTTATTTTCCACATGTGGTACCCTTGAGTCAAGATCCTGGACTAAAGAATCAAGTTTGAACAGTATGAGAGAGAGATCTGCCTGGAGAGAATTTTTCAGTGAAATCAGCATGTCTTTCATAGCCACTAAAGAGGCAGGCTGAGTAAAGACAGGGAAATCTTCTAATGTGACAGGGTGTGCTGCTTGTGTGCGACCTGTAGGGTTGTCAAAGGAAGCATGGTTAGCCTTTTTGCTGGGCTGCGTGTGGAAGGACTTTCTGGTGGAGAGGACTCCCCCAGAGCTGGCATATTCCTGTGGTAGATCATAGTGCTGATGGAGGAAGCTGAGCCAGATCCCGAGGAGACATCGGAGCGGAGGGGAGAGCACTAGATCCCCCAACATCTTGGCTGTCCTGGGCTGCAGAGATCGGGAAGAAATGCATTAGTTTCTGTGGCCCAGAGCAAGGGTTGCCTCTCTTAGGCATCTCAGAGAAATAGGGCAAAGGATTTGGCACAAAAGCTGAGTGTCTGCAGCTCCCGCTGACATCTGGACACGCCCCCCCTCCCTTCTTTTTTTAATCACTTTTTATTAGAATTATGTACAAAACAATAATACAAAAAGTACAAAAGGCATTAAGAAAACTAGTGGTACATAAGAAAATTCCACAGAATGTCATAAGACAGAGGGACCAGCTATCATAAGAGCAATATAACTGCTTCTATAAAAACTAGGCAATGTACAGCATGTGCTACAGTGGACAATTACTGACCAGCAAGTAGGAAAAGCAACTGATGAGGAATGATAACATACACCATGTTCCAAATTATTTTGCAAATTCTATTTAAGTGTCACAAAGATTAAATATTTTGTTTTTCAGTGTAACTCATGGATGGCATTGTGTGTCAGGGCTCTTTTGATCACTGAAAACAATCTCGGACACCTGTGATAATTAGATTGGCCGGTGAGCCCAATTTAAGGAAAAACTACTAAAGGACGGTGTTCCACATTATTAAGCAGAGCACCGATTTCAAGCAATATGGGGAAGAAAAAGGATCTCTCTGCTGCCGAAAAGAGTGAAATAGTTCAATGCCTTGGACGAGGTATGAAAACATTAGATATTTCACGAAAACTTAAGTGTGATCATCGCACTATTAAGAGATTTGTGGCTGATTCAGAGCACAGACCAGTTCATGCAGATAAAGGCACATTGAGGAAGATTTCTGCTAGATCCATGCATCGGATCAAGAAAGCAGCTTCTAAAATACCATTACATAGCAGCAAACAGATATTTGAAGCTGCTGGTGCCTCTGGAGTCCCACGGACATCAAGGTGTAGAGTCCTCCAGAGTCTTGCAACTGTGCATAAACCTATTCGGCCACCACTAACCCATGCTCACAAGCAGAAACGGCTGCATTGGGCAGAAAAATAAATGAAGACTAATTTTCAAACAGTCCTGTTCACTGATGAGTGCCGTGCAACCCTAGATGGTCCAGATGGATAGAGTAGTGGATGGTTGGTGGATGGCCACCCTGTTCCAACAAGGCTGCGACGTCAGCAAGGCAGTGGTGGAGTCATGTTTTGGGCCGGAATCATGGGAACAGAGCTGGTCAGCCCCTTTAGGGTCCCCGAAAGTGTAAAGATGACCTCTGCAAAGTATGTGGAGTTTATGACTGACCACTTTCTTCCCTGGTACAGAAGGAAGAACTATGCTTTCTGTAACAAAATCATCTTCATGCATGACAATGCACCATCTCATGCTGTAAAGAATACCTCTGCATCAATGGCTGTTATGGGGATAAAAGGAGAGAAAGTCATGGTGTGGCCTCCATCCTCCCCTGACCTCAATCCTATTGAGAACCTTTGGAGCATCCTCAAGCAAAAGATCTATGAGGGTGGGAGGCAGTTTACATCCAAACAGCAGCTCTGGGAGGCTATTCTGACATCTTGCAAACAAATTCAAGCAGAAACTGTCCAAAAACTCACAAGTTCAATGGATGCAAGACTTGTGAAGCTGCTATCAAATAAGGGGTCCTATGTTACAATGTAACCTGACCTGTTAAAATGTTTAAAAAGTTAAAATGTTGTTAAAAGTTTGATTGAAATAGCTTTTGATTTCAGTAAATATGCTGCAAACACAACAAATGACAGTTTTCAGTTCTTTACAACCTATAAAGTGTTTTGAAACTTACTGTGCATAATAATTTGGAACAGTGCATTGTAAGAGTTTTATGTTTAAAAAAATACTGTTATCATTAGGAGGTTTGTTCAATAAAATTTGAATTGTACTCTTAATAGCTGATAACATGAGAATTATGCTGACTGTTATTTACATCAATTATTTGGGTAAATGAGAAAAATATCATTTGCATAATAATTTACAACACGGTGTAGACTGTCCACATGTCATCCATCAGTACACAGCAGTCCCTACAGAACCACAGGAAATCATAGGAAAAAAAATAGCTCAAAAACAAAAGCATATAAACGAAACAAACAGGAAAACATTTTCACCAGTATATTACCATTAAGGGGATATTGCTGTAAATTGCTCAACTGAGAATAGCTTCCGGTGTGAGTTCTGTTGATGTGTGTAAAATGAGTAAAGACTGCATGTACTCCTTACACTTTTTGGGGTTTTGTTTCATGAAATAAAAACACTCCTATGCTTTCTGATTTTAAAAATTGCTGGTGTGGGTCTTGCTTAAAAAGAGGTTGTAGGTAAGTAGGATTTAGGGAAGATGGTTTGGATTCCACAGTCTTGTCGAGAGTCAGCTAATAGTACCAATCCACTAACAAGAAATGTTTTTAGACTTTGGAATGGCAGGCAGGCAGGCAGCACAACTTACCCTTTATTTATTTGCTTGACACAAATTATTTTAAGCCAGGGAAAGAGGATTATTTATATTTCACTAGGTGGGCAAAAAAAAGAGGTGATACAGTTGAAATATGTAATAAAAGGGGATAGATTATTCACTTTTCTGAGCTAAGGCAAAAATGGGGTAGTATGCCACTAGATAAATGGAGATATGCACAGATATAACATTTTGTACAGACACTGCCATGGCCATTACTGGATAGCAAGTTATTTAGCTCTTCTTCCAGTAATATAGCACAGTATTACAAGAATATACAATACAATGTTTTGGTGAAAGAAGTGGAACCTATGTTCCCTTCCTACCTTAGAAAATGGGAGCAGGATTTGGGTTCAAATTGGATGAACAGGTGTTTTTTATACAGGTGACAAAATGAGATTAGCAGCACTCCCTTTAAGAGACTGTTTCTAATCTCAGCTTGTTACCTATATGAAAAACACCTGGTAGCCAGAAATCCTGCTAAACGATAGGGGATCAAATACTTATTTCCCTCATGAACATACATATCCGTGCGTAATTTGTTAGACATGTATTGCTTTTGAATTTTTTGTTGCTATTCTGTCTCTCAGTGTTACAATACACCTACCATTCGATTTTTAGACTGATCATTTCTTTGTGAGTGGGCAAACATTCAAAATCAGCAGGGGATCAAATGCTTATTTCCTTCACTGTATATATTATAATATACAGACACACACAGTGCGTGAACATTTTCCACATTTTGCAGATTACAACCAAAAACATAAATGTGTTTTATTGGGATTTTATGTGACAGACCAACACAAAGTGGCACATAATTGTGAAGTGGAAGGAAAATTATAAATGGTTTTCAAAATTTTTTAAAAATAAATATCTAAAAAGTGTGGCATACTTTGTAGAACCACCTTTCGCTGCAATTACAGCTTCAAGTCTTTTTGGGGATGTCCCTACCAGCTTTGCACATCTAGAGAGTGACATTTTTGCCCATTCTTCTTTGCAAAATAGCTCATGCTCTGTCAGATTTTATGGAGAGTGTCTGTGAACAGCAATTTTCAAGTCTTGCCACAGATTCTTAATTGGAATTAGGTCTGGACTTTGACTGGGACATTCTAACAAATGAATATGCTTTGATCTAAACCATTCCATTGTAGGTCTGCCGGTGCGTTTAGAGTTATTGTCCTGCTGGAAGGTGAACCTCCACCCTCGTCTAAAGTCTTTTGCAGACTCTAAAAGGTTTTCTTCTAAGATCTATATTTGACTCCATCCATCTTTCCATCAACTCTGACCAGCTTCCCTGTACCTGCTGAAGAAAAGCATCCCCACAACATGATGCTGCCACCACCATGTTTCACAGTGGGGATGGTGTGTTCAGGGTGATGTGCAGTGCACATGGCTTCTCACAAACTGCAAGCAGGACTTCTTATGGTTTTCTTTCAACAATGGCTTTCTTCTTGCCTCTTTCATAAAGGCCAGATTTGTGGAGTGCATGATTAATAGTTGTCCTGTTGACAGATTCTCCCACCTGAGCTGTGGATCACTGCAGCTCCTCCAGAGCTACCATGGGCATCTTGGCTGCTTCTCTGATTAATGCTGTCCTTGCCAAGCCATTCAGTTTAGGTGGACGGCCATGTCTTGGTAGGTTTGCAGTTGTGCCATACTCTTTTGATTTTTGGATGGTGGATTGAACAGTGCTCCATGAGATGTTCAAAGCTTGGGATATTTTTTTATAACCTAACCCTGCTTTAAACTTCTTCACATTATCCCTGACCTGTCCAGTGTTTTCCTTGGCTTCCATGATGCTGTTTGTTCACTAATATTCTCTAACAAACCCTTGAGGGCTTCACAGAACGGCTGTATTTATACTGAGATTAAATTACACACAGATGGACTCTATTTACTAATTAGGTGATTTCTGAAGGCAATTGGCTCCACTAGATTTTAGTTTTGGGTATCTGCGTAAAGAGGGCTGAATACAAATGCACGCCACACTTCTCAGATATTTATTTGTAAAACATTTTTTAAACCATTTATCATTTTCCTTCCACTTCACAATTTTGTGCCACTTCGTGCTGGTCTAATTCAAGAGTTCCTGCACATTATGGATGTTTTCTTTTTATAGCTTTTTATTATGGGAGTTTATTTTTGTTTTGTTTTCAAGTTTATACATTGCTTCTTTTAAATATTTATTATAGCGATTACTCTCGTAGGAGCTGATGTTTTTCAGGTCCCCTGTTCCCAGCACCCACGACTCTCCAAGCAGCACCACATTCTCCAGCAGCCAAATAATAGATAATAGCAATAAACACGTCAACCAGTATGAGAAACAGTTACAAAATAACATATACACTTGGTAATAAACAAGCAGACCAGTGACTGAGCCCTTATCCCTAAACTATGGGAGGTCCTGTCTAAAGGGCAATGGTCTAAAAGTCTTGGGTGAATCTCCCCCTACTGGCCAATATGTTAGGACTTAAATCTGGCATTGGAGTGCTCAAACTTAAGCCCCCACGGAACCCAGATACCAGTTGCCCGAATGGTGTCCCAAGTGGGCAATACTGTTTCTTCAAATAGGGTGCAGTAGGGTATGGCCAGCAGCCTCTCACAGATTTCTAGGATGATGACTTGTCTCTTCCCGCTCTCCATCCAGGGCTCAGCAGTGTCAGCTACATAAAGTTCTCTCCATAATCAAGCAGCACCACTAAGCTAAACACTGGTGCTTCTGCGGACTATGATATGTCCTCAATGTAGCCTCCCTGCACCTCCAAAACTGTGACAAACTGGGGTTGATGTACTAGAGCTGGAGATCTGGTGGAGCTGTACATGGTAGCCAATCAGCTTCTAACCTCAGCTTCTTTAATTAAGCTTTGACCAAACAACCTGGAAGCTGATTGGCTTTTATGGAGAGTTGCACCAGATTTTGCACTCCAGTTTTAGTAAATCAACCACACTGTCTCGTCAGTAGCCTGTTACCTTGTATGTTTTCCACAACGTCCTCCCAATGGCTGCCATTTTCATGCCAATGGCAGCAATTTTTATACCTTTCTTGAAGAGATCCATGTTATATGCCACAGGTTACATTAAACCTTGATTATGGATTTCAGTCTGGATTCTTGAATGTAAAAGGAGTTGGAAATGCAATAACAAAAGAGGTAAAGAAATATATCAAAGAGCAGTGGGCTTCCAGCACAAACCTAGGGAAGACAATTTTAACAATAGTAGTTCATATAAGAAAACAGCTAACATTGTTGGGTTTAAAGAAATGGTATTTGGTGTTTTAAAGTGCACCTGTAAAAACTATAAAGTTGAACTAAAAACTGATCAGTTGGTACAATAAAATGCTAAGGATACCAGGTGATGTCAGGGTCCGATTAGAATGACACTTTATACTGCCTTATCAAAGAACACACTCTAGTTTTATTAACCTTCCTTCAGGACAAGGGACCGTTAAATAGTCAAGAATGGCTATTGGAATGTGTTATTCATAGTTTAACCACTTGCCCTCCTGAGGATTTACCTCCCTTCCTGACCAGGCCATTTTTTGCTGTTTGGCACTGCTATTTCAACTGGTAATTGCGTAGTCGTGCAATACTGTACCCAAACAAACTTTATGTCCTTTTTTCACACAAATAGAGCTTTCCTTTGGTGGTATTTGATCACCTCTGTGGTTTTTATTTTTTGAGTTATAAACCAAAAAAACCCGAAAATTTTGAAAAAAAATATATTTTTCACTTTAGGTTATAAAATATATCCAATAAACTCAAAGTTAGTCATAAATCTAGGCTAAAATGTATTCTACATGTCTTTGATAAAAAAAAATCTCAATACATGAATATCAATTGGTCTGTGTGAAAGTTATAGTGTCTACAAACTATGGTATATATATTGGAATTTACTCAGGTTTTACTTTCTGACTGCCTATCACATTTCTTGAGGTGCTAAAATGCCAGGGCAGTACAACCCCCCCAAATGACCCCATTTTGGAAAGTAGACACCCCAAGGATTTTGCAGAGAGGCATGTTGAGTCCATGGAACATTTTTTTTCTCCACAAATATTTTGAATATGACAATTTTTTTTTACACATAATTGTCGCTTTAATGATATATTACTCATGCATGCCATGGGTATATGTGGAATAACACCCCAAAACACATTCCTCTACTTCTCCCGAGAATGGGGATACTACATGTGAGAGACTTTTTTGGCAGCCTAGCTACATGCAAGCCCCCAAAATTCAATGGCCACCTCCAGGCTTTTAAAGGGCATATTTCCTCATATCACTTCCCCACTACCTATCACAGTTTCGGAGGCTCTAAAATGCCAGGATAGTACAAACACCCCCCCCAAAATGACCCTTTTTTGGAAAGTAGACATTTTACAGATATACATTTTGTCACAGGGTTTTGAAAAAGAAAAAATACATTTTTTGTTTTCTTTCTTTATTTTCCAAAAACGTGTGGCAATAAATTAGATTTGCAAAGCACTCACCATGTCTCTTAGCAAATACCTTGGAGTGTCTACTTTCCAAAAAGGGGTCATTTGGAGGGGTTGCTTCTACTACCTTGGCATTTCAGGACCAGCATTAGAAGCTTATGCCACATATCACCCCTTCTTGAAGACCAAGCCTTTTCTGACATTTTTTGTTCACATGAAAAAACTTTTTTTTGTTGCTAGAAAAATACTTTGAACCCCCAAACATTATATATTTTTTTAAAGCAGAGGCCCCAGAGAATAAAACAGTGGGTGTTGACATTTTTTACATCACACAGTATTTGTGCAGCGATTTTTCAAATGCAAATCTTTTGGGAAAAATACACTTTTTAGAATTTTAATGCACAAAAACACAATATATTGCCCAATTGTTTGATAAAATATAAAAGATGATGTTAAATAGATACCAAACATCACATGCATTAAAATTGCACATGACCGTGCAATGGCAACAAAATACATACATTTTTATTATCGATATGCAACGCTTTAAAAGCCTTTACAGGTTACCAATTTATATATACTCAGGAGGTCTAGTGCTAGAATTACTGCCCTTGATCTGACGTTCGTGGCAATACCTCACATGCATGGTGCAACCACTGTTTACATACCTGCACGGGGTCAAAGCTTGCACACACAGGTGTGCGCGCGCCGGGGGGGGGCAAGGGTGCTTTTTTTTTCTTTTAGTTATTTTGCTTTTTAAATTATTTTTACACTGTCCCTTTCATTTTTTTATCACTTTTAATGCTATCAGGGAATGCAAATATCCCCTATAACTTCAATGTGCATTGTCATATATTCTTTTTTGAGAAATCTGGGGTCTATCAGACTCTAGATATTTCCTCTGCCCTTACATAATTTAATCTCACCAAGATCGGTGTGAGCATATGCTTTCCCAATTTACAAATGGCGCTGTTTATATCCTGCGAAACTGAAGTGATGAAATGCTCGTAGCTTCCGATTTCTTAGACTATAGAGATGATTGGAGCCATTCAGGTCTATGACCAGCTCTATGGTCAGCCAGCGGAACTGCCGGCTGCATTTTCAGATTCCCCTGTGGGACAGGAGAGCCCAGGAAAATTATGGAAGACAGCAGGAGGGGGGAATCTCCCTTCCCTCTGCTCATAAAAACAATTCAGCAGCTAATTGGTCACTAAGATTGTTTTTACAAGAAAGCCGACCACCAGCTGAAAAAAAAGATACCAGGATGATGCCATAAGCTGCAGGCATCATCCCGGTATAACCACTCAAAGTCCAGCTACATAAGAGTGTATTACTGGTCCATGTTAGGCATATATGTATCAGCAGAGAACACGGGCATATGATGAATCGGCTTTGTGGATCAATATGACCGCAATTCATTCTTTTCTGTAATGCCCATGGTGAGGGATAGGCCCAAAAGAGTTTTAAATTCAGAAGCCATGATAGGTTTCCATGCGAATTGTCTGGCAAGAGCTGAATTTGGGTGGGCGGCCATGTATTGTTGTGCGTATAAATTGCCTTGGCCCACAATCAATTGATACAAATCTTCCGTGAAAAACAAGGGGCTAAACGCTAGTGCTGGCAGCGAATGGGGCCGATCCTGCTAACACTGCGTTTTTGTGGACACTATACAAAGAAGGCACTAGTATAGTTCTGTTCCTGATCAATATATTGATCTGTACAAACACTAAACTAGTAATGGCGGTGATCAGCGACATATAGTGTGAGTGTGATAGTGTGTGGGCAATCTAACGCTAGTTGACCCTGGCTGGGAGGGACGCTTACTGACCCTGACATTATCTGATGTCGCTAGAGGCAGGAATACAGTGATCAGTGAAACATTTTATACACTGACACTGTACTAATTGCACTGGTTGGGTGACAGGGTGATCAAAGGGTTAATAGGGGCAATCAAAGGGTTAAATGTGCTAATCTAATGCATGCATGTAAAATGTAGTGGTGCTTTTACTCGTTGCCCTGTTCTCTCTTCTCTCCCTGGACTGACGGGAGAGGAGACAGTGGGGGGCACAGTTGCATTCACACTCCAAAATAGAAAGCGATGCATGATTATGTCGCTTTGCCAAGAGCTGCTGCTGGCCCGCAAAATGTGTGTAAGCGGTTCGCAAGTAGTTAAAAAAAAAACTCTTAAAAAAATTCTCTGTTTTGTTTTCTTTACCTTTTTTATTATTATTATTTTTTAAAATTTTCTTTTTAATACTTTTCACAGAATAGTCGATGTTACCGTAGTTACATTGTACTACTGTGTGTGTGTGTGTTGGGGTGATCAGGGATTTTTTTTTTACACTAAAATAAAGATCATTTCTCCTGCAATGCAAAGCTTTCTGTCAGAGCCAAACTCATTTATGAACTGTCATGAATGAGTTAAGTTTTGACAGCTCAGGATAGTAATCTGTGATTGGCTGGAGCTGGTCACATGGTACAGGGTGCTGTAATTGGCCCCATGTAACACCTGTGGACCAATCACAGGAAGAGAAGCAAAGCTGTTATGAATGACATTGATTCATAACAGCTTTGCTTACACGGTGATCATGTGATCACATAGCGATCACATGATCACCAGGTTTCGTTCACTGGGATCCTCATTCCGCTGTATCACAGTGGACACAGCAGTCGCGGGGGGGGGGGGGGGGGGGGCTTGTGTTAGTACAGCCAGAGTGCAGTACATTGGAGGCGGGAAGTGGTTAAGTGATTTGAATGAGACACTATAACTAGCAGTGTTTTCTATGAAGTCTTTAATACATTCAGCACTCAATGCATGAGAAGAGGAGCACAGGAATCTCTCAAAATTATGTTCTCTAGTGCTGTTGTAACACACTGCACTGTTACTGTTTGCAGGATGTTCCACAGTTTAGCTATTACATACTTGAGTATAGCAAGGCATTGTTGAACTTGTATGCTGAGGTGGGACTGTTGTGCCTGGACAGTCTGAAAGCAGACTACATTTTCTAGAAGAGCTGGCCAAGGGGCAGGAGCCTAAATCAGTGGTGGGCAACCTTTTTTTTCAACTGAGCCAAATCTCGCCAAAACCACGATTGAAATTTATTTTGAGAGCCACATTTTTAAAACTGAAAATACATAGGATGGTACACTGTTTTTAGTTTCAATAAGTTTTTATAGTAATTCATCCCCCATATAGTAATTCATTCCCCATATAGTAATTCATCCCCCATATAGTAATTCATCCCCCATAGTAATTCATCCCCCATATAGTAATTCATCCCCCATATAGTAATTCATCCCCCATAGTAATTCACCCCCCTATAGTAATTCATCCCCCATATAGTAATTCATCCCCCATAGTAATTCATCCCCCATAGTAATTCATCCCCCCTATAGTAATTCATCTCCCGTAGTAATTCATCCCCCATATAGTAATTCATCCCCCATATAGTAATTCATCCCCCATAGTAATTCATCCCTCATATAGTAGTAGTAAGTAAGTAGCAAGTAGTAAGCCAAGTCCCCCCTGTGTCAATTCACTTACCTTTGCTCCGCGCGTTCCTCTCGCCGTGTTCCCGCGCCGTTCCGGTCTTCAGGGCGGACTGTGAGAGGAGCCTAGCTCCTCTCACGTTCGTCACGCTGCCCCGCCTACACACATCCTGACAGCCAATCACTGGCTATCAGGATGTGAGTGGCAGCGAGACTGGCCAATCATTGCATTTGAGCACGCTGCCCTGGCTGTTTTTTTTTTTGGATCACGCTGCAGAGTCCCTGCTGCCCGAGAGGAGGGAGGGGAGCGGGCGCCCGGCACACAAGAGCCGCATTAAAGCGAGTAAAGAGCCGCATGTGGCTCGCGAGCCGCGGCTTGCCGACCACTTGCCTAAATGATCAAAAGTTCAGGAACTTCCTGGAGGGAGGACAGACACTGTGTGAGAATAAGGACAAGCTGTCTCTGCAGGCAGATTGTGGAATTGTGGCCGTTGTCATTCCAAGACCAAGGGGGCCTCCTAAACAAGAGACTGCTCTTCACTCTGCTAAGGCTACAGACAACCCGAATTGTCTCCAGTTACTAGATTTCCCTCTGTTTTTTCAGTTATTTCAGTGTAGAGCACTTTACGTTACAATCTACCACTTGAAACACAGACTTCTTAGCCCAATTCAGTACTGCAGCATACAGCTTTAGTGTCCACCAACCCCTTCCCATTACTCTGAACACAGGACTGCAGCACGTGTCTTTGTGGACAGTGACACTGTTAGTACCTCTTCTCCAATATATTATATCTACAAAGTAACTTGCTTCATCAAGCCAATTCCCTACCTACTGGAATACAAATTCTAGTGGAGTCTGCTCCTGCCCCTTCCTCATCTATACTAATCTTTGCCTTCACCTACTTCCACAAAGGAACCCTTTCTAGTTCTGCTACCATCAGTTAAGGGAAATTTTTCCTACTACTGTGCCTTTTCTTCTTCAAGAAATCTTGCTCTCAAATAAAAAGGACCTTAACTTTAGAGTGCCACAACTAGGGCCAAACAATCGCGCAGAAGAATAGTTTTTTTTTATAATTTGGGGTGGTATTAAAGGGGATATTAATATCTGCATATCCATCCTTGCAGTTAAACCCTGTTCCAAGACACTGAGAACCCAAAAGTGAGTTGGCCCAAATTCTTGCTAGTCTATTTCAGCTAATTTTTGGGAAAATATCTCAGTGCGGGAATTGGCATTTAAATTCTGGTCCTGCAGGACATTTTGGGTTTGTTCTAAAGTGGTACTATGTTTGAACATTTGGCTGAGCCTTTCGGAGGGTCTATCTGTTGTACACGCTTACTGTTATCTCATTTGTGCTTGTACAAAATTTTTTTACTTTGATCTCAATACAATCAGAATATTGGCTCACCATAAACTGTCTGATTACTTTGTGTTTGAGGACCAGGGGATTCTCCTGGTCAAGGTTATGATGGTGTCAGCAGGGGCTGTGTTTCCAAATCTAGCTAAGAACAGACAGGGAACCCAAAAAATTTCTATGTGTGGTCATGAGTTTTCCTGCTGGAGATTGGACTGAAGAGCAGGTCGAACAGATGTTAACCACATAAATTCCTGACCCAAGAGTGAGCATTCTGGACATGAGAGGTGGTTCAGAACTCCTCTATACCCTTGTACTGACCGAATGGAAGAAAGAAGAAACAGATTCCTCTTCTGTTAGAAGACAAGACTATCCAATTTTCTAAAACAGTTGTTGCTCAGGATCTGCAGCCTTGTCCCCTGGATGCTACTATAGGAGGTACTGAGAGGGTATTCCTGATCTTGAACCCTCTACTTCAGCTGATGTCACCAGGGGGATACCTGCCACCAGTGTGGCAGAATTGGGAAAGTTCATAGAGTCACTCTTGTAGAGCTCTACTTCAGTTACCAGTTATAGCTATCGAAACATGAAACTCTTTTCTGGCAAGGTGGCTTACCCCCTGGAGAGTATGACTTTAACACTTGGATGGACTAGCCTTTACAGGACATAGAAAAATAGGAAGTAGTTGATGCCATTAAAAGGCTAAAAGTAGTGGAACGTTTGTGCACTCCTGCTTCGGACATTGTACGAAATCTGTATATGGCTCTGTTATGTGTTCAAAACCTTTGAAATTTCATACGAGAAGAGGCTCTTATTGCAGCCAAAGCTTGGAAGGCTGACGTCCAGCAGAGAATCAGGCCATGGGCCTCCTCCTGTGTCACCGAAGCTACTTCTGGTCAGGGTGAGACCCCTGGGGCCCAGTTCATGGCTCCAAGAGAATCCATACTCCAGACCTTGTCCCAGCTAGCTCAAGTTTAGGCCATGTTTCAGTAGTCCTTCAGTGAAGTTCAAAGGATGATTGGGCAAGCCATGGAGGCACATGCCGCCATTTATAAAGCTATGCCAGAGATGAGAAAGACAGTGAAAGTGTTGGCTGCTGATAAATTGGATCCTGGCAAATGACCTCTCTGATGCTGCTGCCAGTGTGGAGAGCTAGGACACTTTCGGGCACAATGCCCTCAAAATGACTTTACAGCCGACCTTATGGCCAAAGTAATACAAAATTTAAAGAAGCTGTCTCTTCAAAAGCCAGCGGCTTTTACTCTACTACACCTGCTAGTAAATTATTTGCCATGTAGAAATATAATTTCTACCAAAAACAGTGATTGATCAGGTTAGTGATGTCTGACTGCTATTATTTTGAACACAACTGTACATCACTCTTTAAGCTCCAAGAAAAGTGGCAACAACTTGATCAGGAAAGGCTCAGATATGGAGTGTACAGCCTAGCTCAGATTTCCAGATGGCTTGGTGGGTCCTTCACCAGTAGTTTCCATTCAAGTGGAGGGAGTATATGCCAGAGCCTTGCTGGACACAGGAGCAGGTGATGCTACTGTACAGAGACTTCTATGATAAACACTTGAAGCATATACCTTTGCAGAAATATACCTGTCCGTTTGATCCACAGCCAATCTCTTACTTTGAGAGCAGAAACCTTTGACATCCTTGCAATAGTGTGCCCACGTCCTCCAGGGATAAAACAGTGCTCTCTGTTAATTGGTACCAACACCAACCCGGTTTGCAGGTTACTCACTCCGCTGGTTGAGCAGAACACAGTGCCCATCAAGAGCATCCATCCACATCTGGGTCAAGTCTACCAGCAGGTTGTCAGAGAATTGGTTCACAAGGAATGGGGTAGGTTGAAGCTGAGGGACAGGGTGGTCTACTGAAGGGGCCCCTTGAACTGAAGTGAAGACTCATGGCAGTTAGTTTTGCCTGCACAATTCAAGAGAATGCTAAATTCGTTGCATGAGCACAGACATCTAGGGCCAGAGAGACCTTTTCTGTTAGTAAAGGATCATTTCTGCTGGCCTCAAATGAAGTCAGAAGTGGAGAAGTATTGCCACACTATACTATACTGCATGAGTTACATCCAAAGAAAAACCCTGCCCAAACAGACTGCCTCACTGGGCCAGCTCCAGAGCAAGGGACCAATGGAGTTGGTGTGTATTAACTGCCTATGTTTGGAGCCAGACTCCAGCAGATGTGGAAATGGTCTAGTGAAAACTGACCACTTCTCAAGATATGCCTAAGCATTTCCCACAAAGAATCAACAGGCTTCCACGGTAGCTAAGATCCTAGTAGACAAATTCTTCCACTAAGAATTCACTTGGATGAGGGCAGAGACTTTGAGAGTTAGTTAAAGAACTGTTGATCCTATTGGGCATAAAAAAATCTAGAGCTACTCCTTACCATCCCCAGGGTGAACCCCAACCAGAGCGGACACTTCTAAATATGCTCAGCACCTTACCCCTGGGGAAGAAACTTGTGCATGCATACAAAAGCACTGAAAGCGACACCGCTGGCTATTCCCGCCACTGCCTAATATGTGGTTGGGAGGTCAAATTGCCAGTAGACCTAGCCTTTGGTACTGCCCCAGACCACATTACTTCTGCATCACATCAAGGATATGTGGCGAGGTAGAAATACCAGTTAGAATCTGCTTATGAGATGGCACGTCAGGCCTCCAAAGTGGAGGAGCAAAAGAATAAGAGAAACTATGACTCCAGAGTGAAATTCCAAGACTTGCAGCCAGGAGATTCGGTGCTATTGAGGAACGTTGGAGTCCCAGGAAAACACAAAATAGCAGCTCGCTAGAAGGCACAACCCTACCAGGCTTACCAGTCTATTGGATTTGCCCAGAAGGGAAAGAAAGGACAAGTGAAGTCATGGCATCATAACAAAACTATTTTTTTTTTTTACAGAATATATTGCTCACACATGCCATGGGTATATGTGAAATAACACCCCCAAAACACATTCGGCTTCTTCTCCTGAGTATGGGGATCTCACATGTGTGAGACTTTTTGGGACCCTAGCCACAGGACCCCTTTAAAAGCCTGAAGGTGCTTAATTTCATTTCACTTCCTCACTACCTACAACCAGCATAGCACAAAACCTTCCCAAATTACCCCTTTTCAAAAAGAAGACACCTCAAGCTATTTGCAGAGAGGCATATTGAGTCCATGGAAGATTTTATTTTTTGCCACACGTTTTTGGAAAATGACAAAAATATTTAGTTTTTTTACACAAAGTTGTCAATTGATATATTGCTCACACATGTCATGGGTATATGTGGAATTACACACCAAAATACTTTCTGCTACTTCTCCTGAGTATGGCGATACAAAATGTGTGAGACTTTTGGGGAGCCTAGTTGCACACATGAGCCCAAAATCCAATGACCCCTTTGACAGCCTGAAGGTGCATAATTTCCTCATTTCACTTCCTCACTACTAGAGATGAGCGAATCGAACCAGGTGAAGTGGAATTCGTTTCGAATTTCAGGAAAAATTCGATTCGCGTCGAAGCCGAATATTTGCATAATTCGGGTGCGCGAATCGGATTTTTCCCGATCAGCCGGCAAAAGTGTCCCTACAGAGAGCTCCGCTATTTCTGACAGTTCTCTGACAGTTCCTTCACATGTACAGCGGTTGAAACATTGTATCTATTTGTTTCCATTTAGGATACAGATGTTTTTATTCAGAAATAAATAGATACAATGTTTCAACTGCTGTCAACCGCTGGAACTGTCAGAGAACTGTCAGAAATAGCGGAGCTCTCTGCAGATACACTTTTTGCTGTACTAGAATACTTCTTCTTTTCATTCTTCTTTTCATTCTTCTCATTCTTCTTTTCATTCTTCTTTTCATTCTTCTCATTCTTCTTCTTCTTTTCATTCTTCTTTTCATTCTTCTCATTCTTCTTTTCTTCTTCATGAAAAGAAGAATGAGAAGAATGAAAAGAAGAATGAAAAGAAGAATGAAAAGAAGAAGAAGAATGAGAAGAAGAATGAAAAGAAGAATGAGAAGAATGAAAAGAAGAAGAAAATGAAAAGAAGAAGAAGAATGAAAAGAAGAAGAATCTTTTCATTCTTCTCATTCTTCTTTTCATTCTTCTTTTCATTCTTCTTCTTTTCATTCTTCTTCTTCTTTTCATTCTTCCTCTTCTTCTTTTCATTCTTCTTCTTTTCATTCTTCTTTTCATTCTTCTTCTTCTTTTCATTCTTCTCATTCTTCTTTTCATTCTTCTTCTTCTTTTCATTCTTCTTCTTTTCATTCTTCTTTTCATTCTTCTTCTTCTTTTCATTCTTCTTCTTTTCATTCTTCTTTTCATTCTTCTTCTTCTTCTTTTCATTCTTCTTCTTTTCATTTTTCTTTTCATTCTTCTTCTTCTTTTCATTCTTCTTCTTTTCATTCTTCTTCTTCTTTTCATTCTTCTTCTTTTCATTCTTCTTTCATTCTTCTTCTTTTCATTCTTCTCATTCTTCTTTTCATTCTTCTTCTTCTTTTCATTCTTCTTCTTCTTCTTTTCATTCTTCTTTTCATTCTTCTTCTTCTTCTTTTCATTCTTCTTCTTTTCATTTTTCTTTTCATTCTTCTTCTTCTTTTCATTCTTCTTTTCATTCTTCTCATTCTTCTTTTCATTCTTCTTTTCATTCTTCTCATTCTTCTTTTCATTCTTCTTCTTTTCATTCTTCTTTTCATTCTTCTCATTCTTCTTTTCTTCTTCATGAAAAGAAGAATGAGAAGAAGAATGAAAAGAAGAATGAGAAGAAGAATGAGAAGAAGAATGAGAAGAAGAATGAGAAGAAGAATGAAAAGAAGAAGAAGAATGAAAAGAAGCAGAAGAATGAAAAGAAGAATGAAAAGAAGAAGAAGAAGAATCTTTTCATTCTTCTTTTCATTCTTCTTCTTTTCATTCTTCTTCTTCTTTTCATTCTTCTTCTTCTTTTCATTCTTATTCTTCTTTTCATTCTTCTTCTTCTTTTCATTCTTCTTTTCATTCTTCTTCTTCTTTTCATTCTTCTTCTTCTTTTCATTTTTCTTTTCATTCTTCTTCTTCTTTTCATTCTTCTTTTCATTCTTCTCATTCTTCTTTTCATTCTTCTTTTCATTCTTCTCATTCTTCTTTTCATTCTTCTTCTTTTCATTCTTTTCATTCTTCTCATTCTTCTTTTCTTCTTCATGAAAAGAAGAATGAGAAGAAGAATGAAAAGAAGAATGAGAAGAAGAATGAAAAGAAGAATGAGAAGAAGAATGAAAAGAAGAATGAGAAGAAGAATGAGAAGAAGAATGAAAAGAAGAAGAAGAATGAAAAGAAGAATGAAAAGAAGAAGAAGAAGAATCTTTTCATTCTTCTCATTCTTCTTTTCATTCTTCTTTTCATTCTTCTTCTTCTTTTCATTCTTCTTCTTCTTCTTTTCATTCTTCTTCTTTTCATTCTTCTTTTCATTCTTCTTCTTTTCATTCTTCTTTTCATTCTTCTTCTTTTCATTCTTCTTCTTCTTCTTTTCATTCTTCTTTTCATTCTTCTCATTCTTCTTTTCATTCTTCTTTTCATTCTTCTTCTTCTTTTCATTCTTCTTTTCATTCTTCTCATTCTTCTTTTCATTCTTCTTCTTCTTCTTCTTTTCATTCTTCTTTTCATTCTTCTCATTCTTCTTTTCTTCTGAATGAGAAGAAGAATGAGAAGAAGAATGAAAAGAATGAAAAGAAGAATGAGAAGAAGAATGAGAAGAAGAATGAAAAGAAGAATGAAAAGAAGAATGAAAAGAAGAATGAAAAGAAGAATGAGAAGAAGAAGAATGAAAAGAAGAATGAGAAGAATGAAAAGAAGAAGAAGAAGAATGAAAAGAAGAAGAAGAAGAATGAAAAGAAGAAGAATGAATGAAAAGAAGAATGAAAAGAAGAATAAAGAAGAAGAATGAAAAGAAGAATGAGAAGAAGAATGAGAAGAATGAAAAGAAGAATGAGAAGAATGAAAAGAAGAATGAAAAGAAGAAGAAGAAGAATGAAAAGAAGAAGAATCTTTTCTTTCTTCTCATTCTTCTTTTCATTCTTCTTCTTCTTCTTTTCATTCTTCTTCTTTTCATTCTTCTTTTCATCCTACTTCTTCTTCTTCTCCTTCATCCTCATCCTCTTCTTCTTCTTCTGAGGATGAAGAAGAAGAAGAAGAAGAAGTAGGATGAAAATAAGAAGAATTCCAAGCCGGCAAAAAGTGTATCTGCAGAGCTCCTCTATTCTGCAGATACACTTAGAGGAGCTCTGCAGGTACACTTTTTGCCGGTTTGGAATTCTTCTTATTTTCATCCTACTTCTTCTTCTTCTTCTTCTTCTTCTTCATCCTCAGAAGAAGAAGAAGAGGATGAGGATGAAGAAGAAGAAGAAGAAGTAGGATGAAAATAAGAAGAATTCCAAGCCGGCAAAAAGTGTATCTGCAGAGCTCCTCTAAGTGTATCTGCAGAATAGAGGAGCTCTGCAAATACACTTTTTGCCGGCTTGGAATTCTTATTTTCATCCTACTTCTTCTTCTTCTTCTTCCTCTTCATCCTCATCCTCTTCTTCTGAGGATGAGGATGAAGAAGAAGAAGTAGGATGAAAATAAGAAGAATTCCAAGCCGGCAAAAAGTGTATCTGCAGAGCTCCGCTAAGTGTATCTGCAGAGCTCAGCGGTTGAAACATTGTATCTATTTGTTTCCATTTATGGAAACAAATAGATACAATGTTTCAACCGCTGTATGGAGTGAATGTCAGAGAACTGTCAGAAATAGGCTATTTCTGACAGTTCTCTGACATTCAATACTCCATACAGCGGTTGAGGAGTGAATGTCAGAGAACTGTCAGAAATAGCCTATTTCTGACAGTTCTCTGACATTCACTCCATACAGCGGTTGAAACATTGTATCTATTTGTTTCCATAAATGGAAACAAATAGATACAATGTTTCAACCGCTGTATGGAGTGAATGTCAGAGAACTGTCAGAAATAGCAAAGCTCCGCTATTTCTGACAGTTCTCTGACATTCACTCCATACAGCGGTTGAAACATTGTATCTATTTGTTTCCATTTATGGAAACAAATAGATACAATGTTTCAACCGCTGTATGGAGTGAATGTCAGAGAACTGTCAGAAATAGCGGAGCTCTGCAGATACACTTAGCGGAGCTCTGCAGATACACTTTTTGCCGGCTTGGAATTCTTATTTTCATCCTACTTCTTCTTTTTCTTCTTCTTCATCCTCATCCTCTTCTTCTTCTTCTGAGGATGAAGAAGAAGAAGAAGTAGGATGAAAATAAGAAGAATTCCAAGCCGGCAAAAAGTGTATCTGCAGAGCTCCTCTAAGTGTATCTGCAGAATAGAGGAGCTCTGCAGATACACTTTTTGCCGGCTTGGAATTCTTATTTTCATCCTACTTCTTCTTCTTCTTCCTCTTCATCCTCATCCTCTTCTTCTTCTTCTGAGGATGAAGAAGAAGAAGTAGGATGAAAATAAGAAGAATTCCAAGCCGGCAAAAAGTGTATCTGCAGAGCTCCGCTAAGTGTATCTGCAGAGCTCCGCTAAGTGTATCTGCAGAGCTCAGCGGTTGAAACATTGTATCTATTTGTTTCCATTTATGGAAACAAATAGATACAATGTTTCAACCGCTGTATGGAGTGAATGTCAGAGAACTGTCAGAAATAGGCTATTTCTGACAGTTCTCTGACATTCAATACTCCATACAGCGGTTGAGGAGTGAATGTCAGAGAACTGTCAGAAATAGCCTATTTCTGACAGTTCTCTGACATTCACTCCATACAGCGGTTGAAACATTGTATCTATTTGTTTCCATAAATGGAGTGAATGTCAGAGAACTGTCAGAAATAGCGGAGCTCTGCAGATACACTTAGCGGAGCTCTGCAGATACACTTTTTGCCGGCTTGGAATTCTTCTTATTTTCATCCTACTTCTTCTTCTTCTTCTTCCTCTTCATCCTCATCCTCTTCTTCTTCTTCTGAGGATGAAGAAGAAGAAGAAGTAGGATGAAAATAAGAAGAATTCCAAGCCAGCAAAAAGTGTATCTGCAGAGCTCCGCTAAGTGTATCTGCAGAGCTCCGCTAAGTGTATCTGCAGAGCTCCGCTAAGTGTATCTGCAGAGCTCCGCTAAGTGTATCTGCAGAGCTCCGCTAAGTGTATCTGCAGAGCTCCGCTAAGTGTATCTGCAGAGCTCCGCTAAGTGTATCTGCAGAGCTCCGCTAAGTGTATCTGCAGAGCTCCGCTAAGTGTATCTGCAGAGCTCCGCTAAGAAATAGCGGAGCTCTGCAGATACACTTTTTGCCGGCTTGGAATTCTCCTTCTTCTCATCCTTCTTCTTCTCATCCTTCTTCTCATCCTTCTCCTTCTTCTCATCCTTCTTCTTCTTCTCATCCTTCTCCTTCTTCTCATCCTTCTTCTTCTTCTCATCCTTCTCCTTCTCATCCTTCTTCTTCTTCTCATCCTTCTTCTTCTTCTCATCCTTCTCCTTCTTCTCATCCTTCTTCTTCTTCTCATCCTTCTCCTTCTTCTCATCCTTCTCCTTCTTCTCATCCTTCTCCTTCTTCTCATCCTTCTCCTTCTCCTTCTTCTCATCCTTCTCCTTCTTCTCATCCTTCTCCTTCTTCTCATCCTTCTCCTTCTTCTCATCCTTCTCCTTCTTCTCATCCTTCTCCTTCTCCTTCTCCTTCCTCATCTCCAAGGGCATTTAAATTAAAGGTACAGTGTTCTGCACTAATTTAAAGGCTCTCTGAAGCCTAGAAAGCCTTTTTATAAGTTGAATTCGTAGCGAATAAATTCGCATCGAATCAAATTTCTTCCTCAAATTCGGCGAATCAGCCGAATCGAATTTTTGAATAATTCGCTCATCTCTACTCACTACCTATCAGTTTCAGAGGCCCTGAAATGACAGGATAGCACAACCCCACAAAATAACCCCTTTTTGGAAAGTAGACACCTGGAAATAAGAGGCATGGTGAGTAATTTTCAGATCTCATTTTCTGGTAATTCTCTCGAATATGGGGATACTACATGTGAGAAACGTTTTTGCAGCCTAGCCACATACAGGAGCCTGAAATCCAATGACCACTTTGAAAGCCTGAAGGTGCGTAACTTCCTCATTTCACTTCCTCACTACCTATCACAGTTTCAAAGGCTCTGAAATGCCAGGATAGCACCAAACCCCCCCCCCCCCCAAATTACCCCTTTTTGGAAAGTAGACACCCCAAGGAATTTAAAAGGAGGCATGGTGAGTATTATGAAGATCCTATTTTTTCTCACAAGGTTTTAAAATATAAAAAAAGAAAAGAAAAAATATGTTTTTGTCCAAATCCAATGACGACCTTCAGGCTTTCAAAGGGCCCACCCCCCTCCCAAAATGACCCTTTTTTGGAAAGTAAACACCCCAAGGAATTTGATAAGAGGCATGGTGGGTATATTTTTTTTTGTCGCAGGGTTTTGAAAAAAATACATTCTTGTTTTCTTTCTTCATTTTCCAAAAACTTGTGGCAGCAAATTAGATCTGCAAAATACTCACCATGCCCCTTAGCAAATACCTTTTCAAATGCTTCTACTTACCTGAAATTTTATGCCCAACAGTAGAAGCTTATGCCACACATCACCCACTCTTCTAACCACTTGAAGACCAAGCCTTTTTCTGACACTTTTTCTTAATCACATCCCGCCCGCTATATAAGGAAATGACGGATGGGCGGCGGTTCTCTTGTTCTGGGAGGACATCATATGACGTCTTCCCACTCTAACTGCGCATGTGCGCCCCCGGGGGCATGCAGCACGGCAATTGGTGCTGCACTGTGTCCCTGGGACACAGCGGATCACCGGTCGAAGTATGATGATGATGGCTCTGTGATGTGATCAGCGGTGTCCAATCACAACTGATCACATGTAACCAAGGAAATGCTGGTTATCAGCAGACCTCTCCTCAAGTTGACAGCGCATGAGGAGAGGAGAGCTGGTAATCGGCATTCCTCAGAGGGGACATCTACACTGATTATCAGGGCACTGATGATCAGTACCCTGATGATCAGTGTAGCTCCATCAGTGCCCATCAATGCCACTTGTAAGTGCCCATCAATGCTTCATACCAGTGCCCATCAATGCCACATATCAGTGCATACCAGTGCACATCAATGCAACATATCAGTGCCTTTCAGTGCCAAGTATCAGTGCCAGTCAGTTGCGCCTCTCAGTGCTGCCTATCAGTGCCCGTCAGTGCCGCCTAACAGTTATAATCAGTGCTACCTATCAGTGCCCATCAGTGATGCCTGTCAATGCCCACAAGTGATGCCTGTCAATGCCCATCAGTGCCACCTACCAGTGCCTCCTCATCTGTGCCATCTATCAGTGCAGCCTATCAGTGCCCATCACTGCAGCCTCATTAGTGCACATCAGTGAAGGAGAAAAATTACTTATTTACAAAATTTTATAACAAACTAAAAAAGACTGAAAATTGTGAAAACAAAAAAATGTTTTTTTCTTTGTGACATTGATGGGCACTGAAAGGTGGCATTGATGGGCACAGAAAAGTGGCACTGATGGGGCTACACTGATCATCAGGGCACTGATCATCAGTGCCCTGATAATCAGTGTAGATTCTGTTTGCTAAACAAAGAAAGACTGAAAATTTTGAAAAAAAAAATGTTTTTCTTAGTTTGTCTAGCAATAAATAAAAAACCCAGTAGTGATTAAATACCACCAAAAGAAAGCTCTGTCTGTCTCAAAAAAAATTATAAAAATTTTGTTTTGGTACAGTGTTGCATGACCGCACAATTGTCATTCAAAGTACGACAGCTCTGAAAGCTGAAAATTGGCCTGGGCAGGAAGGGGATAAAAGTGCCCAGTAGGCAAGTGGTTAAAGAGAAAAAAGTTTTTTTGCTAGAAAATTACCTTGAAATGGTGGGTGTTGCAATGTTTTATGTCATACAGTATTTGCGCAGCGATTTTTCAAACACAATTAAAAAAAAAAATAACACTTTTTTAAATTTTAATGCACAAAAACACAATATATTGAAAAATTGTTTAATAAAGCATAAAAGAGGATATTATGCTGAGTAAATAAGATACCAAAAATGATATGCTTTAAAATTGTTCACGCCCATGCAATGGCGACAAACTATGTAAATCTTTAATATCTGCAGGTGATGCTTTAAGATTTACAAAGGAGGTCTAGTGCTAGAATTACCGCCCTTGATCTGCTGTTGGTGGTGATACCTTACACGGGTGGCAAAATCTCTGTTTACATACTGACTCTAAACCGACGCTTATGCCAGAAGAGGGGGGGGGGGTTGGGCTGATTTTGTTTTTTATTTTTATTATTTTGCTTTTTTTTAATTTAAACTGTCCCTTTAATTTTTTATCACTTTTTTGTAATCACAGGGAATGTAAATATCCCCTGTGATAGCAACAGGCAGTGACAGGTACTCTTTTCTGAGAAATCTGGGGTCTGTTAGACTCTAGATCTCTCCTCTGCCCTTAAAGCATATGATCACACCAAGATCGGTGTGATCAGATGCTTTCCCAATTTTAAAATGACGCTGTTTATATCTGGCAATACCATAATAATGAAATGCTCGTATCTTCTGGTTTCTTAGACTATAAAAATGATTGGAGCTTTCCTGGTCTTCCATGATCTCTATGGTCAGTCAGCGGAACTGCCATCTGCATTCTCAGGTTCCCTGGTGGAACGGGAGAGCCCCAGAAAGCTGTGGAAGGAGGCGGGGGGGGGGGAGAATGTCCCTTCCCACTGCTTTTTAAAGTGATTCAGTGGCTAATTAGCCACTAATTAACCACTCAAAGTCCAGTGTTGTACCAGTATGTTGTTGGGTTGCTTTTACATATATGTAACAGCAGAGAACATGGGCATGTGATGAATCGGGTCTGTTGACCAATATGAGCGCAACTGATTTTTTGTAATGCCCATGTTGAGGGTTAGGCCCAAAAATGTTTTAAATTTAGAAACCATATTAGGTTTCCATGCGAATTGTCTGGCAAGAACTAAATTTGGGTGGGCTGTGACTGTGTGCAGGCAATCTAATGCTAGCTGACCCTGGCTGGGAGGGGTGCTTACAGACCCTTATGCTATCGATCTGATGTCACTAGTGGCAGTAATACAGAGATCAGTGAAAAATTATATATACTGATGCTGTACTAATGGTAGTGGATGGGTGATGGGGTGATCAAAAGGTTAATAGGGGCGATCAAAGGGTTAAATGTGCTTATCTAATGTGTGTGTGTGTGTGTAAAATGTAGTGCTTTTACTCAATGTATTGTTCTCTCTTCTCTCCTTGGACTGGCATAGAGGGCAGCGGGGGGCGTACGCACACCAGGAAATAGAAAGTGACATAAGGGTACGTCACTTTGCCCAGAGCTGTTCTGAGCGGTTGGCAAGTAATACAAAAAAAAAGAAAAAGAATGTTAAAAAAATATATTGAGAACATTTTTTAATTTTTTTTTTAATGCTTTATAGTAACATTGTACTACTCTGGAGGGGGGGTGATCAGGGATTTTTTTTTTTACACTTTGCATTGCAGGTGCAATAAATACAATGCAATGCTTTGAACTGTCATGAATGGGTTAAGTTCATGACCCTTAAAAATACTGTGATCTGTGATTGGCTCCAGTTGGTCACATGGTACAGGGTGCTGTGATTGGCTATGTACCATGTGAGAGCTGTGGACCAATCATGAACAGAAGCAAAACTGTTCTGAATCAGATTGATCCATAACAGCTTCTCTAGCATTGTGATCATGTGCGATGACATGAGCACCGGGTCCCGATTACCGGGAGCTGCATTCCGCTGTGTCCGATGGACACATCGGTCGCTGGGGGGAAGCATTAGTATAGTGGTAAATGGTTAAACTGTGTGATTACTCAGTGTTTCAGGGCCAGGGGATTCTTGTGGTCAAGGTTACAGTGGTGTCAGCAGGGGCTGTGTTTCCAAATCTGGCTCAGAACAGACAGGGAACCCAAATTATTCAGCAGCTCTGAAGGGGTAGCGCTACATTAAATGCTTCCAGCAACAGAGTATAGAGGTAGGAGAGCCTAGATATTTAAAAAAAAAAAAGACTGTGTGAGACATATTGGGAAAACGTTTAGTTAAATTATTTTTTAAACACATGTAACTACGCCCGCTGAAGTTAGGTAAGTTGCACATAACCACCCCTACTCTCAAACACACATCAGCAGTGAGAGAACTGAGCATACCCAGGGCACCATGATGATTGTGGCTGCAGGAGAGAGGAAGAGCAGGAGCTAATCACTGACAGAGGATACAGCAGCCAGAGCTGAACCTGACTGGGGACCATTAGGAGAATAGGCACAGTGACAAGAAAAGGAAAGATGCAGTCACTCGGAGGAAGGAAAACAGAGTTGGCGATGATCTGGGATAGGGGGATCCAAGAGGCAGAAAAGAAGCTCACTGCTTCAAAGAATTGGAGGAAAGAGAGGTGCAGTAGCTGGTTGTGTGCTATTTGGAGTAAAGACAGATGGATACCTAGGAGGCAGTGGGAGCTTATCATAGCTAAACCAAAGTGGTTGCTGATAACAGATTACTGGAAGAATGGAAGGCAGGAGATGAAGGCGGAGTAGTAGCCGACTGTAGGATTAAGTGGTAGAATTGAAATCTTTTGCTGCAGAGGCTGTGGAGAAGGACAAAATGGGAAAAGGTTATAAGATTTTGACTAAAACCAGCCATACTTGGATTGAAATTTGGCAGGTTCAGCAGGGACTGGACCAATTTTGATGCATGTATTGGCAGGGAGGTTGTACAGAAGTTGATCTACCTATCGACTTCTGTACAACCACCATGTTAGATGTGAGGTTTTTTTCATTCAGCCCACTGGGTTGAGTAGTGTGTACCAGGCTTAAGGGTGGTACAGTAACTGATTGTGGGTTGGGCAGCACAGGGGAGTGATCAAGGTTAAGGGAGGTAGTGCAGGAGCTGACAGTTGCAGGGAGAAAAAAAGCAGCGGTATAAAAGAAAATCATAGTAGGCAGAGTGTGGGTTTGGGGTGGAGAGGGGGGGGGGCATTTATTGGTATCTGCTTGTTTAGGTGGGGAAGGGACATAGCAGCATACCAGATGGGCAGTGCTGCCAGTAGATTCTATACTTATAATACAAGTGTGCACAATATTGAAATGTTACAAAAAAAAGGATCAGAAAAACATATGCAATAGCTTAGATATGAAAATAAATAGTATTATTTAATTTAACAAAGAGCAGTGACAATGCACTTCATTCACAGAAGCAGATAGCATGCGGTATTTAGGTGTCCAGACACATTTTGCCTAAATATCGAATGTGATCCTGAAATGGTCAATTCACTATATTGTTTTGTAGTATTTGTAGTAACACTCAGTAAATACCGAATGAAAGGCGTTAAAATCAATGCACAGAAGGAAATAAATATTTAAATGCATGAGGTAATGGTAGTGGTCCAGGCATGTAGTATTTAAGAAATGTAGAAATATAATAATAGGCAATTTTGAGTAGTTTCTGCCTTTTTGGATCAGTTCTCTCAACAGTAATGCATAGAAACCTAAATATGGAAATTATTGGGGTTGATTTACTAAAGGAAAACCTTTTTTTTAGTTTTGGATAGAGTGGAGGTGGATTAGAACACCTGTCAGGTTTTTACTGTTGTCTGTGCCCCATCTTCCAAAAAAAAAAAAAAAAAAAAGCTGATAGGGGTTATAACCCTCCCTTACTCTATCCAAAAAATGTTTTGCCTATAGGTCTACTTCAAGGCAATTTGCAAGTTACTCCAGAGCTTAGTACATGCAATCACATGCAAGGAAAAAGAAAAAAATTTTTCCTCGCACATGATTGGATGATGAATGTCAGCAGAGCTTCCTCTAATTTACTAAGCTTTGGAGCAAGTTCACTTGCAAAGTGCTCACTCTATGTGCCTTTAGTAAATCCACCCCATTATATGTAGTAAACTTTACTTATTTTCTCATTAGATTTTCAGAGACATTTTACGTGTATATACCAGCACATACATCATTTGCTGCAAAAAAAGCTCCCAATCACTCCAAACATTATACAATGTTCATGCATATCACAATGGTCGAATCCCTTGTTAGAACATACAGTTGTGTTCACAATAATAACAGTCAGACATCACTAACCTGATCAATCACTGTTTTTGGTAGAAATGATATTTCTACATGGCAAATAATTTACTAGCAGGTGTAGTAGAGTAATCGAAATCCAACAGACCCAACAGTCATGACATGCATGCTGCTGATTCTGTTTAATTGAATCACTAATTGAAAGTGGCATGTTCAAAATAATAGCAGTGTGGAGTTCTATTAGTGAGGTCATTCATTCTTTGAAAAACAGGTGACAATTATTGCCCTTATTTAAGGAAGGAAGGAAGGCAGCAATTGTTGTACATGCTGGTTACAGTGCAATTCTGAGGAAAATGGGTCGTTCCAGACATTGTTCAGAAGAACAGCGTACCTTGATTAAAAAGTTGATTGGAGAGGGGAAAACATATAAAGAAGTGCAGAAAATGATAGGCTGCTCAGCTAAAATGATTGCAAATGCTTTACAATGGCAACCAAAACCTGAAAGACGTGGAAGAAAGCGAAAAACGACCATTCGAATGGATAGAAGAATAGCCAACATGGCAAGGACTCGCCAACAATCGGCTCCAGGAAGATCAAAGAAGGTCTAAAGTTACCTGTGAGTACTGTTACAATTAGAAGACGCCTATGTGAAGCCAAGTTATCTGCAAGAAGCCCCCGCAAAGTCCCACTGTTGGAAAAATGATGTGCTGAAGAGGTTACAATTTGCCAAAGAGCACATTGACTGGCCTAAAGAGAAATGGTGCAACATTTTGTGGACTGATGAAAGTAAGATTGTTCTTTTTGGGTCTAGTGGCTGGAGACAGTTTGTCAGACGACCCCCAAACACTGAATTCAAGCCACAGTACACTGTGAAGACAGTGAAGCATGGTTGTGCAAGCATCATGATATGAGGATGTTTCTCATACTACGGTGTTGGGCCTATTTATCGCATACCAGGGATCATGGATCAGTTTGAATACATCAGAAAACTTGAAGAGGTCATGCTGCCTTATGCTGAAGAGGAAATGCCCTTGAAATGGGTGTTCCAACAAGACAACGACCCCAAACACACCAGTTATTGTGCAATATCTTGGTTCCAGACCAACAAGATTGACATTATGGAGCGCCCAGCCCAATCCCCGGATCTTAATCCAATAGAAAACTTGTGGGGTGACATCAAAAATGCAGTTTCTGAGGCAAAACCAAGAAATAGAGAAGAACTGTGGAATGTAGTCCAATCATCCTGCGCTGGAATACCTGTTCACAGGTGCCAGAAGTTGGTTGACTCCATGCAACACAGATGTACAGCAGTTCTCAGAAACAGTGCTTATACAACTAAATATTAAGTGATTCAAAGGAAAGCAAAATCTTCAAACATGTTTCAGTTTATATAGTGAATGTTTGAGTTTGTAAAGAGAATACAAACACTGCTATTTTTTTGAACAGTCTAATATTCACTTTTCTTCAATTTGTGTAGAGGAACAACACAATTTGATCTATTTTTCTTCATGTTTTGATTTGGAATAGAATGTGTAGTGTTCCCAATGCATTTGTGTGTATGGAAATAAAAGCTATTAGAAGGATTTTGAGCTTTATTCACTTTTTTCAACACACTGCTATTATTTTGAACACAATTGTATGTCAAGTGTAGTGGAGATACTTTACTTTTTCACAATTATTTTTAGAGATATTTTCCCACTGACAAGTTCCCACTGCCATCATTGATCTTTTCAGATATCTATAAGGGGGTAAGTCTTCCCATGAGTTGTATATACAGTATAGTAATTTTTAGCAGGGGTTTCCTGAGACTGGAAAGGTATTCCAAGGGTTCCTCTGTGTTGATAAAGTTGAGAAAGGCTGCTTGAAAGTGTAACTAAAAGCAAAACTTTCATTTTCTTTCTGGATGGCGTAATGGGAGGGTTAAACCTCTGTAATGTTTTTATAATATGGGCAGAAACCTATAGCAACTAGTGAGATTTTAGTTTCCTACAACATACAGTATAACCGGATTAGTAAAATATGAATTCTGATTGACTGCTACAGTTTTCATATTGCAATGAGTCTGATGACAGGTAACTCCTTAACGTTTAAAGGAAAAGTATGTAAACATTACAGAAGCACAAACGCCTATTAAGAACGATTCTCTTTATTTTACAGAAATTGCATAGAACTTTAGTTTTCATCAAAAAATATCCTTATAGTTCTTTCATATACAGCGTTATATGGACTCCTGGAAAAAGACAATTTTTACAATATGGGATAGATTTACTAAAACATAATTTATGAATCCTATAAATTTAGTTCATAGTATGACTAAAGAAAAACAAACACCAAGAATGACCTCACTCAATCAGTACAGTGCCCATCTTTCCAAAGGGAACACTTCAAGAGCACCTGATTTACTGTAATGTTGACACATGGTAATGAGACCTTGCAGCACATGAGAACAATTGTCACTTTTCATAAATGATGATGTGGTAAATCTATCCATCTCAATTACACTATGGCAAAGCTATATATTTACATAACCATCTTCAGCGTTTAGATGTCAGAACATTATTTTTGGAGCTGTTTGTGTGGCCAGGATGTATTGTTCATATTAGGAATTTAATTTTTCCATACAAAACATGAATTCTGGAATTCTGACATAACACAGCCTTCAAAAGACACACAGAAAACCATTTAATCTCAACCAAGAAACACATCAAAACTGTCTCTAATTCATTTATGGAGGACAACCTAATTCTTACCAGGACCATATTATGATTTTTGACAAAATGTTCTCTTTATTATTACAAACATTGCAGGTGTTGAAATAATAAACGCTCAGAAGCATGAACGACTTTGAAGGAAGACAATGTTCCTCACAATCCAAGGAAACAATACAACAGTCCACTACTAAATTGGGTAACAACATACCAGTTTTTGTGATGCCAAAGATTGTGATGCCAGCTGAAAATACGCAGACCCATTGTGGGAGATTTTGTTTATAATGTGGGTAATCCAGTACCAGGATTTTACTCTTCTTTAAAAAAAATAGTTTTAGAATTATATGGTCTTAAAAAAAAGACAAAAATAAAACAGCACTGGATGTTTTTGTTTCCTACATTATCTGTCATGGCTCTTTTACTCTGGCTCACTGCTATTTGTAGTCTTTTCCCACAAACTCTCTTCACTTTGTGCTGGAGATCCACCAGTTGGGCGTGTTCTGAGACCCTGAAAACGGCGACACTCCGGGCAGACTCGAATATGTGTACATTCTCTGGCAACTAGAGCTGCTTCTTGTGCCAGTCTCTGTGCCAGCGGGTCGGGGCCACTGCCCCCACACAGTTTACCATTGCTTAGAATGCTAGTATTGCGTCCTCTTTTATCCTCCGGAACAGCTGATCTGGAGCGTATAATGCCTGCCCGTCTTCGACGTGGCAGAAAACTGTCTTTGCAAAGTATAATGCTACTTAACTCTGACATCATTTCTTGACAAACAGAAACCTGCAACAACACAGAAAGCAAAACATTTTAATAAATAATGTTTTATTTCTTGATATTTCGTGTTTGGGGTGCAAATATGCATAGTTTTTTTCACAATTCGAAATCTTGATTTTCATGTGACAATGCAGAATGAAACACACTGAAACTTCAGGGAAAATTAAAAAGCCTTTGCTTTTTTAACAAGGGAGGAATTAAAAAATGAATTTTTCTCTCTGTCTAACAGAGGTAATACCAACTCAAAAAGTCTTATATACATATACTGTATGTAAAAGAACAATTATACCTAATCATTTTGTCATATTGTGCCTTCATTAAATGTTGCCTCTCCTTGCGTATCGCATTTACTTTCAATGACATACAGCATATAAAAATGTAGTCTGAACAACAGATATGCAAGTAGATGGTATGATCTTACCTGAGTATCTTCAGAATTTCTTATTGTCCACAGGAACTCCAGCATGGCCATGAAGATAGCCACTATTAATCCACAGATTAACACAACAAATATGCCTCCAATGTTTTCCATGCCCAAACCTGAGAAAATGAGAAAAGTACAGCAACATTTGATTACTGTACATTTCACAAACCATCATATGTTGTATGTTTGTTTTAGACTCTGCTTTGTTGGGTTTGCACGTGAGCGTGAACATGTCATATTCATGATAACAAACATTGTGTGCTGTCTGCACTGCACTGCTCCCATAAAGCTTTAACTCTAACTTAAAGCTACTATAATGTTTATATAGACAATACAAGATAGCAGGAATATAGCCATCTTTATATAGAAATGGATTTTCCACTACCTCAAATTATCTGTATACCTCTTACAGAAGCCTAGGCCTGCACCCCACTCAAGTGGCTTCTGTCTCCCTCAATAAGTCAGTGGGCTGCAGAAAATCATGCATACATGGCTGCTTCTCTATAGGACCATGTGGAGAAGCTATCTACTAGCAAGCTTTCTATAGAGAATATCCTGAGCATGTGTCCTGCACTGTGACCAACTGTAGGCTTCAACTACTGCAAAGGTTGCCAACTCATCTGAAGCACGTAGTGGAGCATATCTATGGAATGGGGGAGGGGTGGACAAGGGGACAATTAGGCCCCAACTTGAGCTAAAGGTAGGACTATACAGTATTACCATCACTTAGCTTTCACCTGACAGCTCTTATGAGTAAGGAGGAGGTAGTGGTTGCTGGGGGAAAAGGGAAGAAAAGGGTTACAGTTATTCTTCTAAGCAAGATAAGTGATGCTTCAATGGAATATGTTTTATTGGCATGTTTAAAAACGCAAGAATAAAATGGATAATTATATCAAGAAAGAATGAAAATGCAAATTGTAAAAGATGAAATAACAGTTACCTTTTGCTCTGTGGTCTTCTTCTTTTGGGCATTTACCGCCATCCCACCATTTCCGCTTTAGGTCTTCCAGACAGTTGTTTTCCTGTAGCTGCAAGATTGCTAGATCAAATTCATCACGGAAAGCAGAGCCTGTAGTAAACACAAACATGTGGATTGAGGTGTATGCCAAAACTTTTCAAGAGTAAGGGAGTTATTGAGTTATTGTTTAACTGTCTGTGTTCTGCTAGGGAGATTTCCCTTTATCTTCTGTCTTGGAAACACAACAGAAAGAGAGAAGAAATCTCCCTAGTGTAAGTAAAATTTCGAATTTGTACAACTGCTACCAACTGGAAGATTTTAGGTCACCTCTTGTTTTCTTGAAACTATACAATGTAGAATTACCCTTACTTTCTGTCTCATTGCAATGGTCACTCAAACAGAGAGGTGAATCTCCTCAGTGGGGGCCCAAACAGCCATACAAATTGGTAGGGGGTCTAATGGTGCCTCACTCCATCCAAATTTCAGCTCTGCTTTAACATACACTTTCATGTACTCATTATTAAATATAATTCGTTTTGTGATATGTATCCTTGCAGTGAGCTATTTTCAATGCACAACAGAAAGCTAAAAGAGAAAGACAATTTACTTGTTTTGGCATTAGAAGTGCATTATTTTCTGAGAGGGCTAAGATGACCTTGGAAAATCAAAGATTACCAGCTGCTGATCTATACTTATAAACTGTCATAATTAGCCCATTGACACTGCTACACTGGAATATTGACAACAGGCAAACTCACAAATTAAAAAACGCTCATCAAGGCCACGCTTCATCAGTCCGTCCTGCCTATGCACAGCAGCGCAATCCAAGTGTCCTTAGCCACCAAACAGTCTTGCAGTTTTTTAAATTAGCACAAGAAATGCATGAAATGAAACATAGACTAAGAAGAAAGTACATGGATCTGGTACAGCATAAAAAAAATCCCATTCTATACAAAACCAAAGGGATATATTGCCTCAAATTTAAAATGCAGAGAGGATGCTTTGTACACAGCCTGGGTGCACACCCACATCTTGTCCTCATTCACTTCTTCATTTTACTGTCTTAATTAATTACATTATGGGGGTTTCATTATTATTTGTATTGTTTAGTGTAGTCTTGTCTGATACTGTATCATATATACAGTTGCAAGAAAAAGTATGTGAACCCCTTGGGATTACGTGGAGTTTTGAATCAATTGGGCATAAAATGTGCTCTGAAAGTCATCTAAGTCACAATAGAAGAACACAGTCTGCTGAACATAATACTACACAAACATTAGATGTTGCCTTGGTTTAATTGCACATAACATGTAAACATTCACAGTGCAGGGAGGAAAAAGTATGTGAGGCCCTAGCTTAATGACTTCTCCCAGAGCTAATTGGAGCCAGGAGTGAGCCAACCTTGACTCCAATCAGTGTGATGATATTGGATGTGTTGCTGACAGCTGTCCTGCCCTAAAAAAACACACACCTGTTTTGGGTTTACTGTTTTCAAGAAGCACTGTCTGATGTGAACCATGCGTAGCAGAAAAGAGCTCTCAGAAGACCTACGATCAAGAATTGTTGACTTGCATGAAGCTGGAAATGGTTACAAAAGTATCTCCAAAAGCCTTGATGTTCATGTGTCCACGGTAAGACAGACTGTCTACAAATGGAGAAAGTTTAGCACTGTTGCTACTCTCCCTAGGTGTGGTCGTCCTGTAAAAATGACTGCAAGAGCACAGCGCAGAATGCTGCATGAGGTAAAGAAGAATCCCAGAGCGTCAGCTAAAGACCTACAGAAATCTCTGGCACATGCTAACATTTATGTTGACACAACTACAATAAGTTAAACATTAAACAAGAATGAAGTACATGGGAGGACACCACGGAGGAAGCCATTGCTGTCCAAAAAGAATATTGCAGCACGTTTGAATTTTGCAAAAGAGCACCTGGATGTTCCTACAGCACTACTGGCAAAATATACTGTGGACAGATGAAACCAAGATTGAGTTGTTTGGGAAGAACACACAACACTATGTGTGGAGAAAAAAAGGCGCAGCACACCAACATCAAAACCTCATCCCCACTGTAAAACATGGCGGAGGGAGCACCATGGTTTGGGGCTGCTTTGCTGCCTCAGGGCCTGGACAGATTGTTGTCATTGATGGGAAAATGAATTCCAGAGTTTATCAAGACATTTTGCAAAAAAAACATACGACCATCTGTCCGCCAACTGAAGCTCCGCAGAGGATGGGTGATGCAACAGGACAATGACCCAAAGCATACAAGTAATTCAACAAAACAATGGCTGCAACAGCACAGAATTCACCTTCTGGAGTGGCCCAGTCAGAGTCTTGACCTCAACCCGATTGAAATGCTGTGGCATGACCTTAAGAGAGCGATTCCCACCAGACATCCCAAGAATATTGCTACACTGAAACAGTTTTGTGAAGAGGAGTGGTCCAAAATTACTCCAGATCGTTGTGCAGGTCTGATCTGCAACTACAGGAAATGTTTGGTTGAGGTTATTGCTGCCAAAGGAGGGTCAACCAGTTATTAAGTCCAAAGGTTCACATACTTTTTCCTCCCTGCACTGTGAATGTTTACATGTTATGTGCAATTAAACCATGGCAACATCTAATGTTTGTGTAGTATTATGTTCATCAGACTGTGTTCTTCTATTGTTGTGACTTAGATGACGTTCAGAGCACATTTTATGCCCAATTCATGCAAAACTCCACGTAATTCCAAGGGGTTCACATACTTTTTCTTGCAACTGTAGATACATAACTCATCTATAACTCATATGAGAAGGGGGGAAGGGAGCAAGAACTAGGCAGACTTTTAAGGGACACAAGGATTACACATTTCTTGAATGAAAGTACAGATATTTTTTAAAAACTAATAATTTTTATAAATTTTTCAACAAAAAAGACTACAGGGCATTCACATAACAGAAATGCAAAAATCTCCAATACACAGACATATGAGTAAAGGTACAATAAATGAAACAATCCTAACCGTTCTGAGATAAGCAGCTACCAACCAATGGTCACTGTACCAAATGCAAAAAAAAAGTAAGGGAGTACACGGGTGTAAAAGTAGGAGAGAGAAGAGAGGGGAAGGAAGGGAAAAAGGATGAAAAGACTTCACCTACTACGGAGCCCAGCCAAGACCAAAAGACCCCCCACTTCCATCCCACAGCGACCTGAAATATGTCAGGTAAGGGGAGTTTTCAAAAGGTCCCGCAGTTCCCAAACCCAGTTATGTGTAAAAAATAGTTTAGGGAAGCTGTCAATTACTCCATCCAGTACAAATCTTTTTTATTGTTCACCATATCATAAAAATATAATTATTAAAAGTTACAGACATAGAAAGAGCCTCCTTCACATGTCACGATCTTATGTATATCTAGGAGGGAGGCTCTGTATATGACTGTCATTTTTATAATTTTATGATATGGTGAACAATAAAAATCTTTGTACTTTTTTTCAACAAATTGTAATTCTAGTTCTGGCTCCCTTTTTTGCATGAGTCATCACTGTTAAATATGCATACATATTTATCGTAATGTAGTAATATACCTGAATAATTGTATCACTATCATTTTCTGGTGTTTAGGTTACTAATATGTGCTCCCACCCAGAGCTCAAGAGGTTGCCCCTTCTAAGTGTTCGCTGGTCCCTATAAAAAGACCTGTATGCCATACACCTTTCAGGCTTGAAGAAGGCGAACCCGTCCCTGAAAATAGTTGCCTAGCAACCACCAATACAGGAAGTGTGCCAAAACAGTGCCAGATTCCAATTGTAGCTACAGTGAAGCTCTGGTGTGGAATACACAGACAAGACGTTGGTATGAACCTTTCTTCTACCATGGTCCTACTGAAATAAGGAGGTGGAGAATGGATCTCTGTGCAGAGCTGCTATTCCTGGTTACTGCATTCTCCCCTTCACCCAGGCTGTGCACAAAGAGCCCCATCTACATTTTAAATGACAGTGCAATACATCCCTGGGTTTTATATGGAATACAGTGTGTTCTATGCTGACCCAAATCAGTGTTCTTTCTTTCTTGTTTTATGTTTATAAATCACAAAATAACTTCATTAAACAAGCTGCCAAAACTCTGTGCCCTTTTTTTTTATTTAAAATCATTTGTTTTTATTACCAGTATTACAAAATAAATTATTTTAAATCTGAAATGGTAATTTTTTTGGAGGTTTTCCTAAATAGATTTAACTTTTTGAGTTTAAATGGGCTAACTGCAACAATTTATAAGGTTTTGTTATTCATTTTGAGCTCCATTTACTTGGTATATTACATTTAGTAAGCACTACATACAGTAGCAGAGGAAGACTTGAGTTGGACTAATAATTTCAGTTTCTTAGCTACTGATCTATGCCAAAAATCTAATCTCCTCCATAGTGTACATCTCAGATAAGGAAAAAAAAGTTGTAAAAGGAAAATACAAGTAGAGATGCTGTATATCTTGCTTACTAGAACATTGCCAGTCAAAGACTGGCCAGAGATCATGCAGTGGGTTAATCGAAAAAAAAAACACAAATGGATTCCCCTATCTATACAAGCAAGGTGGATGGAGGAATCCTCCAGAATACACTGATTAGAATTCAATGATCAGCCGCTGATCTAGAAAAATGTTTTAACAAGCTCGTTTGACAGAAGTCAATTGTTGAGCAGCAGCAGCCACACATGGATCAAAATTCGGCCACTCCCTGCTGAACCAGCTTAAACCTCTGTACTAGAGATATGCACAAAAAAAGGGTTTAGTTTCATATTCATTTGTTAAGTCAATCATTTTGTTTTGTCATATTCATTATGTTAGAATGATTTGTCTTCAGAATTTGTTTTCGTATATCTGGATTTGTTTAGTAAATTCAATGTTCTGAATCAATTCTTATTTTCAGAAGTTATTTTGGAAGATTCAGATTCATTTGTTATGTCATTGCAACTTGCTTGTGACTTTGATGTGACTTGCTGTTTTGATGCGACTTACTTTGATGTTTTGTTTGACTTTGATGTTTTGCTTGACTTTGGATTTGGCCAATCATACCAATACAGAGTGTGACAATATTATAGAACTTACAACACCCTCTGAAGTCACAAACAAATGAATATGGAATGACTTAGTCTACATTATAATTTATTTGGGATTAGTTGAAATTCATTATGATTGCGATTTGAAGATTCGGATACATTCAAATCTCTGAATAATGAACATTTTGTCAGAATTTCGATTTGTAAGGAAACAAATCCCACATGTCTACTATGTACAAACTAATCCATATAACCATTGTACCTTGCATTAATGTCTTGTAGCAAAAGGTTTCTCTTTACCATCTCAGAAAGCTGGGAAATATACTTAAACTCATGGCTGCACATACCTAGAGGCATTCCAATGCCATAGCCCTTTGTGTCAAGCAGACCTCCAACCTGAGTGAGGTTACAGTTGCGTTGACGATAGTACTCATTCATAGTGGACTCCAGAAGGAAAGCATAGTTTGAGTTCAGCACTCTGGCAATCCCTTCTTCAGTGCTCTTGACAAACACACTGGGCTGTTTTGAATGCATGTAATTCCACATCCGTTGATAGGTCTGGTATCTAGAATTCTAATAATTAACAACACAGCATTATCACATTATGATATTATTAGTTACTGAACAACTGTAACAATATAAGCTTGTGCTTTGAAATTTAGCTTGCATAAATGTTTAATGGAATTCTTGAATTTTCTGTTTTCTATATAAAGAATAGTAAACTTAATATAATATATCCAACAGCCTTGAATCTCTGAAACATCCCGCAAAATCTGCTTACCTGTGTTTATTCTCTCTAATATACTGTGAATGTACTACAGTGTATGCAACAGAATTCAAGCAGATGGAGAAGCGTAGTTGTGTTCTTGTTTTATATTATATGTTACATGTACACATTACTGGATTGAGCTCCATGGTCCTTGATTATCAATGAATGGACACTTTTCTAGCCCATGTGACACAACCAGAGTGATTGCTAATGAAATACAAAATACAACTCACTGGTGCGAGAAATGCTCTGTAAAGATACTGCATGTAAAGTATTATTTATTGGCTATATAAAGTTGGCAATCACTGGTGAAATTACATATTATATTACTTTTAAGTGAAAAGCTGTCTCTGCAGAAAACAAAGACAAACATGGCATAATTCTGCAAATGGGATGCACAGTTATATATTGGCTGAAATTAACAGACTGGGGAACATATAAAATGTTGCTTTGCAGGAAAATGCAGTCTGACATTAATAAGCTGTAATATTTCACCTAGTAATAAATAAAAAGTGAACAGCTACAGCAGTGCATCATCAATATAGCTGGGTTACCTTTATGGTATTAGAGGTAATATTTAATATTTCCCTTTAGGTGCACTATGATGGCAATGTTGTAGGTGCAGGTCTGTTTAAAGCTGACGTTTAGTTAAAAAACGTGTTTCTCTACAGCTTTAATAACTTTACTTCCCGGTATTGAAGTATTTCCTAGAATGTGCAGGCTGCTGGATTCTGTAGAGATCTTCACTGCAGAGCTGCCCTGTCCTCTTCCTCCTGCTAAATTTCCAACACTGTGGAGTTGATAACTCCAGGTCCCGGGGCTCAGCTGATCTGATGGGGGTCCCTTCCTGCCCTCTCCTCCACTGAGAAAAGTTCTTTCTATGATCACAGGCTAGGCTCACACATATTTGGGTCGGGAAACACATGCTAATCGCACACATTCCCCAACCCGCAGGCAAGACACAACGCTCTTTAGCAATCTGTGCTTCTATTAATCCTTAATGGCATCCCCATGCATTGAAAAACAATGTAACATGTTTTTGGATGCGCAAAACTGTATGGTGCAGCCACACCATGTTGTTGCAAAGAGGAGTGTAGAAACTCCAGTGGGAGAAGCAGAGACCGGATCTATCTTAAGAGATCTGAAAAATAGCTAATTTGCATTACATTTAAATTAGCATGTTATAAAGTAGTGTAAAGAAGGCTTGGTCAAGCAAGCAATTAAAAGTCTTCTATGTAGCTGACCTATCTTTGTATACTGTATAGCTGTTTGGTACAATGGGTATAATTACTTGGAAGAAAGTCATGCTGGATCCTCCATGTATGGTACCATACTCAATAGTAGTCTGATCAGCCAAGTCATCCACTGACTCAATGGGTACATCCATTCTCTGTACAGTAAGAAAGGCAGCAAGATTTGCTGTATATGAAGAAATAATTATCAGGGTGAACGCCCACCTGTTAAAACAAACACACAATCTTTGATTATATAATGGCTTGGCATTACTTTTAACATCCCAGCATTAACATGACACTTGATGTTTACACAGCTAAAGGTACCAGGTGGAGGAAGCTCTCTTGCGTCAACCAGTGTATATATATATATATATTCCAATTTTATTTCCTTGAGTTAAAACTGTGTGTTTCCTGGCATATTGATTTTCCAGAAAATGTACTAGGGTGGTAGAATGTCCCTTTGTTTATGGTTATATTAAAATGCACCCATGGGCCAAATATATTTATCAAACCACCATTACATCGCTACAGGAATATCATTTCTGCATTTCTGTAGAGGGGAAGCTTAAAAACTTGGAGCATTCTGTTGCTCAAACAGCTACAAGCTTCTGAGGTTGTGGGCTCTAGTTCACCCCCTGCCATGGTCCACTACTGGTTAATAGAGGCCAATCATCACAGTGATGGGTTTGTAGCGTAGCTTGGTCTCTGGGGGACTCTGTTATGCAACGCAAGTGATAGTTGCATAAATTTATCATAGCGGCAAGCTTTGGTGGAATGTTTGTTGGAACCCCTCATGTTAGGTGCATGCAATTTTTGTATTACAAAAAATACATGGCCATAATGGCCATTTGGACCTGACAACAAAGAAGAATAAATTTTGACATGCAGTTCCCCTCCAGTGCATGATATCTTATCTTGGAATTGTACAGTTTTCTATATATTAAACACAGCACCCTGTAAAACTATATTGTTTACATTTTTTTTGTAAAAATGGTCAAAACTGGGCAGTAAGAAAGGTCATACAACAAACCTGGCACTTGCTAACCAGAGATTCTATTGTCAGCAAGTATATTAAGGAGTATCCAGAGATCTCCTACAGAAAAAACAAGTCCTTAAAGGATCAATTGGTCCATATTCATTTTAAGGAAACACCTGATATACAGGGACAAAGGAAAGACACATTTAGGTGAGGTACCTGTGAATATTGTGAATGGATTTTGGAAGGGAGCTCTACCATGCTACCAAATTGAATGACACATATGGCTAGACACCATGGAGGGGATTTACTAAAGCTAGAACATTTGGGATCTGGTGAAGCTGTGCATGGTAGCCAATCAGCTTCTAACTTCAGCTTGATCAGTTCAGCTTTGACAATAAAATCTGGAAGCTGATTGGTTTCTATGCAGAGCTGCAACCGATTCTGCACTCTCCAGTTTTAGTAAATCCCCCCCTATGTGTACTGCCAGACGAAGGGGGTGGTCTGTATCATGTTTTGCAAATGTGGGGCCTTCTACATAGGATTTATATTCCTAGGGTTACCTCCCCCTGGGTTTAAATGAAGCATTCAGTGTCAAACTATTTTTGTAATGGAATATTTTTTATGCCCCCCTGGTCTGACAGATAAATATATAATCATCTGGCTCGCCTTGATCAATTTGATCTATCATGTATGGGGTGATAAGTATTCAGCTTTATATATGTAAATATTCAGCAGTATAATAGTCATTGACTGTTCTTACAGATTGCAAATGGAAATGCGGTGTTTTGATGTGTCGGCTTCCTTATGTGGTGGTTTGAGCCCTGTGTGACAAATGTTTGGTGTAGAATGGTGCAGTAGGGTGTTTTTTATTACATGAATGAGTTTATTATTTTGGTTCCTGTTTATTATTATTTTGGTGCTTGTGTCTATGACCAGGGTTTTCATCTGGGCTGCCAGTGGATGGCAGATGTCTAGCACGGCGTTTATAGATATTCTCTTACTATCTTTTTGGTGTTGTGGCTGGAGCTGGCTGATATGAGATACAAGCTCTAGTGATGTGTTATCTGTGGGCATTGCGGTGGCTGTGGATTGGGCTGACATTTTGCGCGCCTGGTGGGCGGACCGGGGGCAGTGCTTAAGCCGGCTGGCCAGTCTGGCCCCTCACCTGTGGTACTGCAGAGAATGCGCATGTGTGGCCTGGGTCGGCAGCTTCTACAATGCTGCAGGATATAACTAGTAGAGGATCAGGCATGGCGCTGGCATGTGACATCAATGGATGTAGCCTGGCATTCCTTTCTGTAAAGGCACCATTTGGGGAATTTAAGCTACTCTATCTCTGCTTTATTTGCTGTGGCGTGCACTGTGGTCAGATGTAGCGATTATGAGATAAGTTGAAATGATATGGTGACTTGATGTAGAATGGCGATTATGAGTTAGGTTACATCTGACATCTTTGTCACTGTTTAATTATTTAAAGGTACTGGTAGATTACCATCTGATGTGTTATCTAGCGGATATTGTTTACTTGCTGAGTGGAAATCGGGATGGCAGTATAATAGTCATTGTGCTGAACATATTATCAAACTTCAGTACAGCATTTGGGCTGTATACAGGTATGTGGAGCAATTGTTTGATATGTTGTATTATATGAAGCTTGATAAGCAGCCAATAAAATACCCTGTATTGATTTATTTTAGAATGGATTGGATCTTTGGAAGAACCTAGTCTGTATATGAATATGCATTATAAGTAACAGGTAATGTATTGAGGTTTTTGCTCATATGTATTCATATTTATAGGTTGGTTCCTCTATGATCCCAGTTGTGGCTATCCTTATGTCGGGGGAGATGTCTCATCATCACTGTTTGAACGCATGGTTGGCCACATCTATGAGGAGCTGCCTTATTACTAGTGTGAACCCATAATTAGCTACATCTTCAAAGTCATTTGATTTGAATGGAATGTAAATAAAAACCTATTAGTTATCATAACACCAGTCTGTGGATATATCCAGTTATAATTACTATATAGATCGGTATAATGTAAATGTTTTGAGAATACCTTTTTTGTCTGTATAGTTATAACTAGCACCAAATAGCCATACTTAGGCAAAGTTGGTGTTGTTGGTTGCCTACGCCCGCTCTTTTTGAAGCAATATGTGAGTAGTCAGGAAATTACAAGAGAGAAAAAATATGTTTGCTTCTTTATTTGGCATATTGTGCATATGCTTTATACATGTTTTGCATTGTAAATTGTTATATTTTTTTTAGAGAAACCTCTCACTCGGAAGCTATATATTTATGAGTGATCTATATGTGGTTGTGGCATATGCTTTCACCATTTTGTACCAAAAGGGATGTCTAATTTCCCCAGCATAGGTTTTAACATAGCTTTTTTAAATCAATAAACATATGTCTAATTGTTTTAAATGTGTATACGTCCTTCTTGGTACCAGTAAAGTCCATTTTCTTTCTCCTCGGCTTTTTTCAGTAATGTTTTATTTTTTCTCCACTGAGGGACACAGGAATTAGGGTTATATCATCATCTACATGATAAATGGAAACACAATCTGCTCTCTCCTGACCACCACTCAGCATAGATGCAGCACCATCCAGCTGCTGCTCCTACTTTGCAAAGCATCATGAGGAGAACCACTCTGTTCCTACTGTGGCCTACAGTGACCTGGTCATTACCTGCTCTCTGACCCTTATCAGCACGAGCTGCCAAATCTGTTGAAAAGCACAGATCTAGGGGGTGCTGTGGTGGCCAGCACTTCCCCACAGATTGTGGTCGCACCTCCCCAGGTCTCTGTCAACGAAACGAATCTACTGAGCCATGACCCAGACCCTGTTCCCCAGCGCAGGCCCTCCCAATCACTCTTCTCTGAATTGGTTGGTTGCTGGGACCGCCGATGTCTTAACAACCAATGACGTCACATATTAAACCATGTTAAACTTGTTAAAGCATATTAGACTACTAGACGGATAGAAGGTGTGCTTACCTTTAAGTAGTCTGCTGACCAGTACTTGATATACCTCCTTAAATCCCAGTTTATTCTGGCAGGTTCTCCCCTAGAACCTTGCCTAATTGAACATGTGGAACAAATGCCTGGAGTCTTATGCTTCAGTTGTGATAGCTTATTAAAAGCATCTAAGCTTATGTCCTGTATGGGTTTTTTGATGTCCACACAGATGTGCAGTCCATTCTGGTTGCACTGCTGGGGGCTGATTCCAAATCAAAAGATCAAATTACTCACTTGGATTTCGAGGGGCAATATCCCTTTGGCCCTACACTTGATATTGTGTTATGGATCCCAGGGGAGGTCAGAGTAAACTAATGCCTCAAAAAAGATCTAGAGAGAAGTCAGAGCAATCCCATCATTCTACTTCCGCAGTAGGTGCCCAAAGGCCCTACTACCTGCTTCTCAGGCAGCCCATAGTAATCAAAGTCACAGACTAGCTAAGCCCTCTAAAAAGCCTTCAGCATGAAGTTGTACCCCCACTTCTTAGGGGGGCTGATTGTGACTCCTGGTGGGTTTTTGAGTAGTTCACCTCTCCAATATTCATATGCAGAGTGCCTCTTAAACTCACAGGCTAATCCCTTGCCTCTGGTTGCCTGAGCTACTGCACAAACCAGGCATACCTGCTGTGTCTTGGAGCATTGTCTCTTGTATTCAGCCTATTGCCTTTTCTTGGCATCTCCATTGGGTGATGCTCAGATAACCTGCTGTAAGGAAAGTCAATTTTATGGATCCTTACAGTAAGCACTTTCCCAAAGGTCCTAACACCTTCAAAATCTGGGCCGATTAGGCATCGCTGGGTTCCAGTGTTGGTAACTACCTGTCACCCTCACTAAAATATTCCAAAGTTTGTATACCCTAAAATCTTCAATCTCTGGGTCTACCACCAGGTTCTTCAGACCAGGTAGTCCCTTTCAGGTTGGGCTGTCAGGCCTTTGCCACCAGGAGGTGGGAATACTTCCTGCGACAAGGGAGGTAGTTTGGTCTCATTCTTCTCAACTGTTAGCTCTGTACCAAGAGGAGAGGTTTATGCACCTAGATGTGCTACAGATCCTGTGAAAAATTCAGAGATAATTGCTGTAGGGCCCTTTGCCTCTCTGGATTGCCATCACCCTAGTTTCCTGCTGCAGGTACCCATTGCTGGGAATAGAGTATGTCTGGATGACTTTTTTTGATACTTCGGCTCACACTAAGGTACAACTTTTTAGGGTGTGTGATGTGGATATTCCAGAAGGCTTTGGGCAGCCGATTACTAGGGGAGAAATTAGGCAGTGGATGACTGCACTATTATCGTAGTAAAAAAAAGTATTTACTTAAAAAAGCATGTAAATTATCTGTAACTGCTTAAAAGGGAGAGGTTAGGAAGAGGATGAGAGGAAGTACATTTTTTGGTAAAGGATCAACTTATTGAAACCTACAGACATAAATATATTGAAAACAACTTTTAAATTGCATAAACAAGTTACAGACTATATAGCATTTTATCGATAGGGTTTATGTCAGGTGACAGTGAAACAGTTTAGATGTGCTAAGTATCCTGATAGTTCAGTGATAGCCCACACCACGAGCAGGACTGTAAGCAATGCTGTAAGCAGTGCAGCTGCTTGCTGGTGTTTGTGGTACACCACTGCAGATGTAAGTAGAGCAGCACTGAGACTACTATGCAGCAGGAGCAGGTCAGAGCAGGCCAAGTAGCAATAGCAGAGAGAAGAGAACAAGAAAGCGCTTATCACTGTGTGTCAGCCAGCTATGCCAGCCAGAAGCTGCAGGGAGAGCTCAGGGTGTGATGCCAAGATGGCCACTGCTCTTCTAAGAAGGTGCTTTAAGCATGGACAGCAAGGAGCTGGCCAATCACCGTCATTTCCAGGTAAGAGCTTTTTCAGGTGAATTTTCCTCAGGCATAAGAGGATAGCCCGAATCCTGATACTGGCAGTTTACAAATACATGTATCATGGGTTCAGGCAGCTAAAATGTGAGGGGAAGGTTTAGTGCCAGAAAGAATAACTTTCTGCAATACCTTCTTATTTTAACTAGAATTTGATATGGAACTGTCCATGCCAAGAAATTACAAATCTTAGCTGTCTTTTGCCCTGTGACTTTTAATACTAATACAGAAGATACGTTTTAAGAATGGCTGTTTAGAGGAGAAACAATTTATACAGAAATCCGCAGTACTTGATTTTGAAAGCACGGTGTATACAGTATATTGTTAGTTGCTAGATGGATTACTTTGCATCAGGACTGCAGAATGTCAGTCACTACACTCACTCAGGACAAGCAAGTAAAAAAAAAATCATTGTGCACTATATTTTATGCCAAAAATGAACAGACCAGTAAATTAAATAGGATTTATTATTTTCGAACTGTTATTTTGAGATTAATTTATGAAACTGAACTGCCCACATCATTGGATACTCCCACACTTCTGATTAATAGTAAAACTATCTATCACATTCCACATAGATTTTCCCTATTATATTTGTACTGATTTGTTGTCAGGAAACATTATACATTTTATTTTTAATGACACAATCCTAAATTAGTGTAGCGAATCAATGTAATGTGAATAATAAAATTTATATAAATAAATTCCATAAAATGGTGAACAAACTCCAAAACAATACTGTGCAATTCTTGACACTATATCTTCAATGTTCATCAAGTGCCAAGCATGCCTTCACCTAATAGTTGAAAAACCTGTTCACCTTGTAAAAGATCAAATAATGCTCATCAATACCTCAAAGATATCTGCCGGCTACATTTTTTAGATAACCCCCTTCACGGTCCTCCTTTAGTTCAAGGGTTTATATACTCTTTGAAAACAAGTATGCTCATATGCCATGAGACACGGATCCCATAAAACAAAAAGGCAAAACCACAGTGCTCTACGTTTTATAAAATGTATTAGACACCCAAAGATTAAAAACACTTACAAAAATAGTGTGCAGTAAAGCTTTATGATACTGTGACAATCCCAGCTTACTACATTACATTCTAAGATGGTACTGGACAGATGGTACGATGTCATGGCTCGGGCTTGGCTTCTCCCTCATATGCGCGTTGTGCCCTGTAATATGGCTTCTTCAGTAGGTCCTACTGAAGTTTGTTTTATGGGATCTGTGTCTAGTGTCATATGTGTAGACTTATTTTTGAAGATTATATAAACCCTGGACCTAAAAGAGGTTTGTGAAGGGGGTTATCTAAAGCAGTCTTTTTTGACCAGGGTGCTCAGGCACCCTGGTGTGCATTCAGGTATCTTCGGGGCTGCCTTGGCAAAATGCCCAAAAATTGTATAGAACCCAGCAAGTGGATCAAGCCTGCCTTTTAGTTACACAAAGCCACAGGTTTTCATTGTGCACCATTAGAACTTTCTAATCACCGCCGACATAAAAAAACAATTATGTCATCAGTTGATAAAAAGGACATTGGGTCTCTGCACAGCATCCTTCCTTGCCCCTCCCCAACCCCTCTCCATCAGCACTGGGGTCACATTAGCAGAGTGACAGACAAAAACTGAGGGAGAAGAGAAACAATGGAATACTAGTGAGTACCAGTGTGCAAAGGTGTATTTGCTTTGGAAGAATAAATCACCTCTGATGTTGGGTATCCCACATGTGCAGATGTTGCTGCATTCTGCAAAACTATTAGTTTAGTTTTCACATTTTGTAATGGGTACCTCAAGATTGTGCAGAATTTTAAAGGGTGCATCAAGATTGTGCAGAATTTAAAGGGTACCTTGACTGAAAAAAGGTTGAGAGACACTGATCTAAAAAGTATAACCAGCAGATATCTTTGGGATTTTGATGATCATTATTTGATTTTTTAGGAGGTGAGCAAGTTTTTCACCTATTGGGTGGAGGCACGCATGGCACTTGATGAAAATTGAAGATATAGTGTCACGAATTTCAGAGTGGTGTTTTGGAGTTTGTTCACCATTTTATGGACTTTATTTATATGTTTTTTATTATCCATATTATATTGTTGCGCTACACTAATTTTGGATTATTTGATTAATTGAGGAGGTGTTGTGGAATCACCTGCACAGTGTTTGAGTGAGCAACAAGTTCTTCAGTAATATAGTTTATTTGTTCATTTCATTCATTATTTTAGAGGTTGTGCTGATTGAATCTAGATATAATTTTCAATGACATGACTGTGCCAACTATTCAAATACACAGAATTCAGTGTTCTGTCAGCAACATTAAGATTTTAAGCAACAGTCTATACCTATTAACAGAAACATCTAAACTATTATGGACATCAGGAAAATGCAGATACCTATGATTCAGACTTTTGGACAGCTACTGTGCACTATAGAAAACTTTTGCTGGCTTCTTTTTGGATAAGTTGGTGGCGAATGGCAAAACATACTCTGTGGTTCCAATCAGAGTAGCAATTGTGCTGTTTGTTGTTAATCTATATTTATAGGTCAGTTACAGCCTAACACAAAAATAATTTAGAACACAACTTTTAATATGTACCGTACTGTTTATTGTCTTTACTAAAATGTGCCTGCAGAATAGCTATGCTGCAGTATGGGGGAGCAGGTACTGGAACACTTTTAGCGGCTGTTCGTATGTTACTTTAGAATTTTACCTAATTTTGTCATTATGTGAAAATTGATATCAGTACACAGAGACATTCAACGTTGAAACATTAGCTGAAGATTGTTTCTTTTCTTACCATACTCCACTAACACATCGCGTAGACAAAGCTCTTGGCGCAATGGTAGATCCCTGCTGCATAAAACCACCAACTGGAAACCACAGACTGTTACCAAGAGAGTACTGATTAATTAGAAGATTGCACCGTCCTTGAACACATGGGTGGGGACTGTACCATTCATATGGAGTTAACCTAAAGCAAGGAAACAAAATAAAACGTAATTGGCTTATAGTGTGTTGAATGTTGTATAATTTATGCATTGTGGAACATCAAGTTTTAAAGTGGTTATAAACCCTTACCTATACCCAGTAAATGTGAGTAGCCTCAGGTGATATACAAAGATGGAACAGACCCTCCTACATATGTTGTACATGTTTATCTGCAGCCATTTGTTCTGTACATCCTGGTAAAACTCAAAGATAAAGGGATTTTTCACAGACTCAGGGGGGAGTTGGGGGCTGCAGTTACACACTGTAAAAGAGCTCTGAGAGCTGACTGGAGGGAAGGGCACCTTCCCTTAGCAGACCGGAACAGAGTTGAGGCTGTTAATCACAGGCTGTGTGCTGGGGATCCCTCCCCTGTCACCTTTTTAGCTCTCGGTGTCAGGAAACCTTATTAGAAGTGACTCACGCAGATAACAAAGGAACTATACATCAAATAGAAATGACGCATAGGGGCAGACTATAATAAACCCCCACCTGCAGAACCCCATAACCACAGGGACAGGGTTGTGAGGAAGAGGCCCATGTCCTTATCAACCAGGGACCCCCTGCACTGAACCCTGGCACATTCATCCCATCACTATCCGGGAATATATATTTACATGTTGTGAGGATACTTGAGCTGATGGACCCTCAAGCACCTGACAAACACCTACTCCTTCAAAGTGCATACCACCACCAGTAGCATACATTTGAATATACTGGGCAACTTCAGGAGGAGAAAAGAGATGACTAGAGCAACTTGAGTTTTAGACTCTTTGGGATTTTGGAAATTAATTTGAAGATACAGTATATGCAGATACATAAGGAAGCTTGCTTTTCATTTATATGGTGTCATTTTATGTTGCTTTTTGAAAGAAATTATTTACTTTAAACTGTAAGATGATGATGATGATGATGTGATTTGTTCAAACAGGATGATAATCATAATAATAAGCAAAAATACTAAACACTTACAAAAACACTAAAATTCATTTTAATAATACTTATATACTATAATTGCAAAACAAAACTAGAAAATGAATGTATCCTTCAGTAGCACTTAGAGATGGGTCAGAATGGGGTAAAAGGTGCTGACTTGTAAACCTCATGATCTATTATGTCAGACGTCAGAATGCAGCAGGGGAGATTTACTAAAACTGGAAAGAGCACAATCTAGTGCAGCTCTGTATTGAAACCAATCAGCTTCCAGGTTTTATTGCCAAAGCTTAATTGAACAAGCTGAAGTTAGGAGCTGATTGGCTACCATTCACAAGTGCACCAGATTCTGAGTGTGCCAGTTTTAGTAAATCTCCCCCACAGAACTTTGGAGAGAGGCAAGTAAACATTTTGCTGTGTTCAGATTTCATGTCTGAGGTTTACAACCACTTTAAAGTGGTTGTAAACACTAACTTTTTTTGCCTTAATGCATTCTATGTATCAAAGTAAAAGACAGTGCACAGTCTGTTACCCCCCCTCCTCCTCCCTAACACTTACCTGAGACCTTTATCAATCCACCGCTGTGCCTGGCTGTAAGTCTCCTCTCCAGTCTTCCAGCCCCACACTTTGCTGATAGCAGTGGCAGACATTGGCTTCTGCTGCTTTCAATCAAATCCTGTAAGCGGAGATTGCCGAGCCAGGCCTTGTGTATCTATGAATACACATAGACCAGCTTAGGTGTAAGTTCGCATGTCTGAGCCCATAGCAGGCGGCTTGTTATGGGGCAGACACAGAAAAGGAGCAGCGGAGACAGCAGGAGGGGGACCCAAGGAGATGAGGTTCAGGAACGCTCTGTGCAACCATTGAACAGGGCAGGTAAGTATACCAAGTTTACAATCACTTTAAAGAAAAAGTCTCACCTCAGAAGTTTTTACTTGCTCTATACCCCTATGGTACAAAGTGCTTATACCATACAGTTTGTGCTGAAGGAGCGGAGATACGGTGTGGCAGCAGCACCTGTTCTCCACTGATTTCTGAGCACACTGAATTGAAACAAATAGGTAATGAGGGATAGTTAACAGTACTTTTCTCTGTCTCTGTGCACTTGCCTGAGAAAAGCACTGTCGTATTGAATGCAGGGGGAAGGGGTATGTCCAATATTCACTGTACATCACAGGTGCATTCACAGCAGAGCTCTGCCTGTGCTACTCACATATGCCCAGTCTGTAAACATGCAGGGAGAGGCTATGGTGTCAGGATGAGGCTCCGCTTGTCACTGCTTCACACAGAGTGCAAAACAGGGAATTAAAAAATAGGCCCAAAGAGGCACACTTGCTATACAGGGGGTGGTGGCAGATGTGCTCTGTCATGCCAAGCCAGAATACCACCCAAATCTGCCATGATTAGGAGGATAAGCAGAGAAGTAGCAGATGAAAGGACAACACAAGCAACAATGCCACTCCATACAATGTAAGATCCAAAATAGGCACACAGGTGATATCCAGACATGATATAGGCCATTCATAATCAATAAAAAAAATGAACATTTACAGAACTCTTAGCTTGGAAAGTCAGACCTAGCCTGTCTTGTGACAAGGTAAACTTCGGGACCAAACCTTATAACCTGCCCCTGTTCTTTCTTTTGCTTTTTTGAACCCTAACAGTTTGGGAAAATCTGAAGCCTGTCCCTATTACCTATGAATTTCCTCTCTAAACTCTATATAAGTCAAGTTGATTAGTCATTTTGTGGTTTGGAGTTCCTCAAAATCCTCTGCAGAGGTAAAGTATAAACTGCTTAAAGAAAGTGTCATATTGGTCTAGGACAGTGGTGGGCAACCTTTTTTTTCAACTGAGCCAAAACCACGATTGAAATTTATTTTGAGAGCCACATTTTTAAAACTGAAAATACATCTCCCATATAGTAATTCATCCCCCATAGTAATTCATCCCCCATATAGTAATTCATCCCCCATAGTAATTCATCCACCATATAGTAATTCATCCCCCATAGTAATTCATCCCCCATATAGTAATTCATCCCCCATATAGTAATTCATCCCCCATAGTAATTCATCCCCCATATAGTAATTCATCCCCCATATAGTAATTCATCCCCCATAGTAATTCATCCCCCATAGTAATTCATCCCCCATATAGTAATTCATCCCCCATAGTAATTCATCCCCCATAGTAATTCATCCCCCATATAGTAATTCATCCCCCATAGTAATTCATCCCCCATATAGTAATTCATCCCCCATAGTAAGTCCCCCCATAGTAATTCATCCCCCATAGTAATTCATCCCCCATATAGTAATTCATCCCCCATAGTAATTCATCCCCCATATAGTAATTCATCCCCCATATAGTAATTCATCCCCCATAGTAATTCATCCCCCATATAGTAATTCATTCCCCATATAGTAATTCATCCCCCATATAGTAAGTCCCCCCATAGTAATTCATCCCCCATATAGTAATTAATTCCCCATATAGTAATTCATCCCCCATAGTAATTCATCCCCCATATAGTAAGTCCCCCGTGTCAATTCACTTACCTTTGCTCCGCGCGTTCCTCTCGCCGTGTTCCCGCGCCGTTCTGGTCTTCAGGGCGGACTGTGAGAGGAGAGGAGTTCGTCACGCTGCCCCGCCTACATCCTGGCTGCCCCGCCTACATCCTGACAGCTGCAGAGTCCTGACTTTTGGGGCGGCCGCCCGAGAGGAGGGAGGGGGGCGGCCGCCCGAGAGGAGGGAGGGGAGGGGGCGGCCTCCAGAGAGGAGGGAGGGGAGGGGGCGGCCTCCAGAGAGGAGGGAGGGGAGCGGGCGACCGCCCGAGAGGAGGGAGGGGAGCGGGCGCCCGGCACACAGAAGAGCCGCATTTAAGTTTGTAAAGAGCCGCATGTGGCTCGCGAGCCACGGCTTGCCGACCACTGGTCTAGGAGATGCTATGTCTCTGGGACCAATATGACAGTTTCTTTAGTATTTGGGCAATATGAAGATGATATGTTTGATTTTGATTTTCCATTATTTCATTGACTTTAGAGAACTGTACCCCACCATGGGAGCTCTGTTGGTTTTTTATTAACACAGGATGAGGCATTTAGCCCTATTCAAGAGGTGAGGCACTGGAGACTTTTTGTATTGTTAGATGTATAGCACAATGCAAACGTTTTAGGCAGGTGTGCTGTAAAGTAAGCATGTTTTAAAAAATATATATTTTAATAGTTTACTGTTATCAATTTACAAAATGCAAATTGAGCAAACAGAAGAAAAATCTAAACCAAATCAATATTTGGTGTGGCTCAAACCAGCATCAATTCTTATACTTGCACACTTTGTATGCTTGCACAAGTCAGGGATTTTCTAGGATTAGTGTCAGGAGTATGATTAATGAATTATACCAAGCAGGTGCTAATGAACATTCATTTCATATGTAGGTTGAAACACATTTATCACATGAAACAGAAACACCTGTGTAGGAGGCTTAAAACTGGCAGAGGAACAGCCAAACTGCTGCTAAGGTGAGGTTGTGGAAGACCGTCTCATGTCACAGGTTATACACCATAGCAAGCACAGCAACCAGATATGAGATACTGCATCAGCAAAGTTTCTCCCGGGTAAAGATCTCAATGCAGACTGGAGTTTCAAGTGTACTGCTCAAGCTCCTTGAAGAAGCACAAACAAAATGGTCAACATTGAGGACCACAGATGTAGTGGTTGGCCAAAGAAATAACGCAGCACATGTAAGATACACAATGCTCTACTGTGCAGAAAACTCTGGCCAGAAGTGGTCTTCATTAAAGAATTATGGCAAAAGAGCCATATCTCCCATGTGGAAACAAAGTGACTCAACTATGCACGAAAATATAGGAACTGGGGTGAAGAAAAATGGCAGCAGGTGCTCTGCACTGTTAAGTCAAAATTTGAAATATTTGGCTGTAGTAGGAGGCAATTTGTTTACCAAAGAGCTAGAGAGCAGTACAATAGTGAGTGTCTGCTGGCAACAGTGACGGATGGTGGAGGTTCTTTGCAAGTTTGGGGCTGCGTTTCTGCAAATGGAGTTGGAGATTTGGACAGGATCAATGGTGTCCTCAATGCTGAAAAATACAGGTAGATACTTCTCCATCATTCCATACCATCAGGGAGGCATGTGATTTGCAGCAAATGTATTCTGCTGCAGGACAACAACCCCAGGGTGCACTGCTAGCCCAGGTGGATGTTGTAGGACATCCTCCCACTTGCGTGTCTCATGTGCATCCTAAGGGGTGCGCAGCGGTGCAATCTGTGACCTGCTGTGTCCACCAGACACAGCAGAACACAGGTAGTTGTACAGGACCGCTGTGCGTGGCCCTGGTAATATGTGATTTCTGTGACCAATCACAGTGATTGCATGTCAGTTGTAAACAATGGCGTTCATTCATTCATTGTGTACTACTGTGATCTATGTGATTGGTCACTGATTACATAGTGCAGGGCTAATCACAGCAGACCTGTACCATATGATAGCTGTGGCCAATTAGAGCTATCACAATTGTACACCATGGCATATGAACGGATACCATTCAAAATTACAGTGTAAAAATGATTGCTTATACAGTGATTATCACTGCAATAAGCAATCAGTGTAAAAAGAAATCCTGATCACCTCTATGGTGATATTGTACAGCTCTGGTAAAAGTATGTAAAAAAGAACAAAAAGATAAAAAAAAAATTTAATAAAAATTATACATATACAGTATATATTTGTTTATATACTGTGAACAGTCAGCTTCCCTGATCACCACCACACCAGTCATATGGTGATGCAGTGTTGCAGTCACAGTATGTGAATAAAAAAATGTGAAATAAATTACAACTTCAAAAACCCACCATGACTCTTACTAAGTACCTTGGGGTGTCTACTTTCCAAAAAGAGGTTACTTTGGGGGTATTTGTATTGTCCTGGTTTTTTCAAGCGTCAAGAAATGAAATAGCCAGGCAGAGTGCATCAGGACTAATCAAGTTTCAAATATATACTGTACACTATAGATCAGCCTTTCTCACCAGGGTTCCATGAAACCCTAGAATTCCTCCAGAGGTTGCTAGGGGATCCTTGAGCAAGAAGCAATTTCTGCCTCTCATATAAGTTCCCATTGAAACTAATGATTTTTTTTATCTATCTGTTCTTCTTCTTGAGAATTCTACCAATGTACTATGAGCTGTAGATATGGTAAATAAAAGCTGGGGTTCCCTCAGAACAGAACATTATTTTAGGGTTCCTCCATGTTAAAAATGCTGAAAAGGGCTGCCATAGATTGTAGAAGCTATAACTTTCATACAGACTAAATAATATACACCTCTTTGTTTTTGGGGGTTTTTCACTAAAGAAATGTAGCCGAATATCCATGATGTTATATGATTGTTAGGCTCATGATTTTATTAGTCACAATTACATATTCACATTATATTTTACTTTGTTGTAGCCCTGATGAGGGAGGAGTTCCTTTGACCCCCGAAATTTATTGGCTGTCTTTTAGCACAATTCCAATAAATAAGTTTGGGCTCTCATCTTTTTGTCTGGCTCTCCTTCCATGTATGCAAGCTTTTTTTTTTCTGGTAATCTGCTGGGGTACCCACTGGAAGGTAGCCTTGTCTGTCATTAGCAGCCAAACCTGAGCCAGTGGGCTCTTCAAATGTTTTTTCCCTCTTACCACTATGTATAACCCCAGCGTCTCTTGGATGACTTTTTTTTTCATTTACAGTTTTAACTACTGCCACAGTGGTGAACACACCTAGAAAGGAAGTTGTCTTAGTTGAATCTCAGTGCATGATAATTTCTTAATACAACAACATTGTTTGCAGATAAGTTAGAAGTCATAATGTGTTTTCAGTATAGTACCTAGACAAAGACTAACACCAAAGCAGTAGGTTTTCATAAAACATAATAGTGGGGTTTTCTTTTCAGATAGAAAGAGGGGAAACAAGGGGACACTTTAATTATTTGCATTATGACTCCAGAAATAGTTATGCCAGGGGCGGACTGACCATTTGGAAACTAGGGCACTGCTCGAGAATCCGGGGTCAGTAGGGGGCCCCATGAGATGCCCCTGGTACCTTTTTCATAGGCTTTTTTGAGTTTGGGCAAGGACACAGGGGCCCCATGATCCCCTATTGCCCAGGGGCCCCATGAGTTGTCAGTCTGCCCCTGGTTATGCCTCTGACTATTCTCTCAAAATCAAACACACAAAATACAGTCAGAAAGCTAATGGAGGACAGATTTGGCCATTAACAATTCTCCATTTGAACACTGTCAGTACAAGAGATGCTGTGGCAAATTCCAAATGACTATGTCAGAATGTACAAATGTAAGCTGTTCTTTTTATGTGTCTGTTTCATTGTTATTTTCTACTCCTTTTCTTGTTCCTATTTATTCCCATGTTCATGTTTAAACTGCAGAAAGACTGACTTCTGTCTTTGTGCTTAACAATTAATTTCAGTCTGAAAAACAGCTGCAGAAAAGTAATAAAAGCTTATGTAGACAGGAACAGCCAAGGTGGTTGGCAAATTGGTTTGGGCCATAACCACCTAGTTACAGGCATCTGTGACATATACCTCAATAAATGGCAGTGGAAATGTAATAACTTCAAACATTACCTGGCTACTAAGAATAAAACACAGCTGACAGCTAAGTAGCCAAGAAGCATAAACAGCCATACTCCAGGTGAGAATGGATCTAGGAAGGAAAAGTAGCCTGGCTTTCTGCCCTGCAATAAAACACAATTGATTAATTGAGAATATAAAACAATTACACTGTAAATATAAAAGCAAGTTCAATGTTATCAAACAATATGCCATAGCATCCATATTACAAAGTAGTTAAAGGTGATATATAATGGTTTTATACACATGCACACAATATACAGTGCATATATATATATATATATACAGTTGCAAGAAAAAGTATGTGAACCCCTTGGGATTACATGGAGCTTTGCATGAATTGAGCATAAAATGTGCTCTGAACGTCATCTAAGTCACAACAATAGAAGAACACAGTCTGCTGAACATAATACTACACAAACATTAGATGTTGCCATAGTTTAATTGCACATAACATGTAAACATTCACAGTGCAGGGAGGAAAAAGTATGTGAGGCCCTAGCTTAATGACTTCTCCCAGAGCTAATTGGAGCCAGGAGTGAGCCAACCTTGACTCCAATCAGTGTGATGATATTGGATGTGTTGCTGACAGCTGTCCTGCCCTTAAAAAACACACACCTGTTTTGGGTTTACTGGTTTCAAGAAGCACTGTCTGATGTGAACCATGCCTCACAGAAAAGAGCTCTCAGAAGACCTAAGATCAAGAATTGTTGACTTGCATGAAGCTGGAAAGGGTTACATAAGTATCTCCAAAAGCCTTGATGTTCATGTGTCCACTAAAAGACAGACTGTCTACAAATGGAGAAAGTTTAGCACTGTTGCTACTCTCCCTAGGCGTGGTCATCCTGTAAAAATGACTGCAAGAGCACAGCGCAGAATGCTGCATGAGGTAAAGAAGAATCCCAGAGTGTCAGCTAAAGACCTACAGAAATCTCTGGCACATGCTAACATTTTTGTTGACACATCTACAATAAGGAACACATTAAACAAGAATGGAGTACATAGGAGGACACCACGGAGGAAGCCATTGCTGTCCAAAAAGAATATTGCAGCACGTTTGAAGTTTGCAAAAGAGCACCTGGATGTTCCACAGCACTACTGGCAAAATATACTGTGGACAGATGAAACCAAGATTGAGTTGTTTGGGAAGAACACACAACACTATGTGTGGAGAAAAAAAGGCACAGCACACCAACATCAAAACCTCATCCCCACTGTGAAACATGGCGGAGGGAGCATCATGGTTTGGGGCTGCTTTGCTGCCTCAGGGCTGGATGGATTGTTGTCATTGATGGGAAAATGAATTCCAGAGTTTATCAAGACATTTTGCAGGAAAACGTACGACCATCTGTCCGCCAACTGAAGCTCCGCAGAGGATGGATGATGCAACAGGACAATGACCCAAAGCATACAAGTAATTCAACAAAACAATGGCTGCAACAGCACAGAATACACCTTCTGGAGTGGCCCAGTCAGAGTCCTGACCTCAACCCCATTGAAATGCTGTGGCATGACCTTAAGAGAGCGATTCATACCAGACATCCCAAGAATATTGCTACACTGAAACAGTTTTGTGAAGAGGAGTGGTCCAAAATGACTCCAGATCGTTGTGCAGGTCTGATCTGCAACTACAGGAAATGTTTGGTTGAGGTTATTGCTGCCAAAGGAGGGTCAACCAGTTATTAAGTCCAAAGGTTCACATACTTTTTCCTCCCTGCACTGTGAATGTTTACATGTTATGTGCAATTAAACCATGGCAACATCTAATGTTTGTGTAGTATTATGTTCAGCAGACTGTGTTCTTCTATTGTTGTGACTTAGATGACGTTCAGAGCACATTTTATGCCCAATTCATGCAAAACTCCACATAATCCCAAGGGGTTCACATACTTTTTCTTGCAACTGTATATATATATATATATATATATATATATATATGTATATATATATATCTTTCAAGACCCTGTGTATATACAGTTGTGTTCAAAATAATAGCAGTCAGACATCACTAACCTGATCAATCACTGTTTTTGGTAGAAATGATATTTCTACATGGCAAATAATTTACTAGCAGGTGTAGTAGAGTAATAGAAATCCAACAGACCCAACAGTCATGACATGCATGCTGCTGATTCTGTGTAATTGAATCACTAATTGAAAGGGGCATGTTCAAAATAATAGCAGTGTGGAGTTCTATTAGTGAGATCATTCATTCTTTGAAAAACAGGTGGCAATTATTGCCCTTATTTAAGGAAGGAAGGAAGGCAGCAAATGTTGTACATGCTGGTTACAGTGCATTTCTCTCTGAAATTCTGAGGAAAATGGGTCATTCCAGACATTGTTCAGAAGAACAGCGTACCTTGATTAAAACATTAATTGGAAAGGGGAAAACATATAAAGAAGTGCAGAAAATGATAGGCTGCTCAGCTAAAATGATCGCAAATGCTTTAAAATGGCAACCAAAACCTGAAAAACGTGGAAGAAAGCGAAAAACTAGCATTCGAATGGATAGAAGAATAGCCAAAATGGCAAGGACTCAGCCAACAATCAGCTCCAGGAAGATCAAAGAAGGTGTAAAGTTACCTGTGAGTACTGTTACAATTAGAAGATGCCTATGTGAAGCCAAGCTATCTGCAAGAAGCCCCCGCAAAGTCCCACTGTTGAAAAAAAGACGTGCTGAAAAGGTTACAATTTGCCAAAGAGCACATTGACTGGCCTAAAGAGAAATGACACAACATTTTGTGGACTGATGAAAGTAAGATTGTTCTTTTTGGTTCCAGTGGCCAGAGACAGTTTGTCAGACGACCCCCAAACACTGAATTCAAGTCACAGTACACTGTGAAGACAGTGAAGCATGGTTGCGCAAGCATCATGATATGGGGATGTTTCTCATACTACGGTGTTGGGCCTATTTATTGCATATCAGGGATCATGGATCAGTTTGAATACATCAGAATACTTGAAGAGGTCATGTTGCCTTATGCTGAAGTGGAAATGCCCTTGAAATGGGTGTTCCAACAAGACAACGACCCCAAACACACCAGTAAACGTGCAACATCTTGGTTCCAGACCAAAAAGATTGACGTTATGGAGCGGCCAGCCCAATCCCCGGATCTTAATCCAATAGAAAACTTGTGGGGTGACATCAAAAATGCAGTTTCTGAGGCAAAACCAAGAAATAGAGAAGAACTGTGGAATGTAGTCCAATCATCCTGGGCTGGAATACCTGTTCACAGGTGCCAGAAGTTGGTTGACTCCATGCAACACAGATGTACAGCAGTTCTCAGAAACAGTGCTTATACAACTAAATATTAATTAAGTGATTCAAAGGAAAGCAAAATCATCAAACATTTTTCAGTTTCTATAGTGAATGTTTGAGTTTGTAAAGAAGAATACAAACACTGCTATTTTTTTAACAATCTAATATTCACTTTTCTTCAATTTTTTTAGAGGAACAACACAAGTTTGATATATTTTTCTTCATGTTTTGATTTGGAATAGAATGTGTAGTGTTCCCAATGCATTTGTGTGTATGGAAATAAAAGCTATTAGAAGGATTTTGAGCTTTATTCACTTTTTTCAACACACTGCTATTATTTTGAACACAACTGTATATATATATATATATATATATTTTTTTTTTCCTTCATGTTTATTATTAGTATGGAGTAATAAATAAGTGTTTGATTTTCAAAAAAGCCTCCATATGGAGTTATGTAGTTGAAATAAATTTTGAAGAGAGGAGTTAGAGGACAGGAGGGGGTAAAAGAAGAGGGAGGGAACGTGGCTGAACTAATCTTTTATCATAATTTGTTATACTTGAAGGGTAACAAGTTGTATTTGAGTTTAAAACTATCTAGACTGACTGACTATCAAGAGAGGTCATACTGGGCTTTAATGAGGTCAAGTTCTCTGAAATAATTGCAGGCTCCTGAAGTAGCAATGCAAATATGTCCATGGTTTTAATAAATTGCAGTTTCTGCTTGATCAGATCCATTGTGGGAAAATTAATGTCTGTCCACTTTTCTGAAACAGAGCATATGGCAGCAAGTATGGCTAAGTACACATTGGATAAAGCTCTGAAAGCCTGGAGCTAACAAAAAATAAAATAGTCCTAAAGTGCAGTATTAAAGGAATCAGCTATAAAAAAAACATACAAATTGATGGAAGAGCTGTATCTGCAAAGACAGCTTCTTCATCGGCGATGGGGGGCTACCAGTCCTTGTCTCCTGCTGAACTCTGGATAAACTGATTTTTTCTGTTAGTCTTGTAAGTGGGATTGTATGTGTATATTAACTACCTGCCGACCGCAGATAGCCGAATGACGGCTGCACTGCGGCCGGCCAGTTCTGAGTGGACGTCACAGCTGATCACGTGATGTGGTAAAAGGCCAATCACAGCGGCCTTTTACCACGTGATCAGCGGTGTCCAATGACACGCTGATCAGAGGGAAATGCAAGTGCCGGTTCTCGGCTGCACTTTCCTCACGCTGTCAGATCGTGAGGAAAGTACTGCCGAGAACCGGCAGTTGTCAGAGCGGGGATGATCAGTGCCCTGATGATCGGTGCCCAGCAGTGCCACCCGCAAGTTCCGCCCACCTGTGCCCAGCAGTGCGCCCACTAGCTCCGCCCACTTGTGCCCAGCAGTGCACCCACCTGTGCCCAGCAGTGCACCCACCTGTGCCACTCTGCAGTGTCACACACCTGTGCCCAATAGTGCCACCTACCTGTGCCCACCCACCTGTGCCCAGCAGTGCCACCCACCTGTGCCCACCAGTGCCACCCACCTGTGCCCACCCACCAGTGCTGCCCACCAGTGCCACCCACCAGTGCAGCCCAGCAGTGCTGCCAGTCAGTGCCACCAGTCAGTGCCCAGGGGTTGTGCCAGTCAGTGCCGCCAGTCAGTGCCCAGCAGTGATGCCAGTCAGTGCCGTCTATCAGTACCCATCATCAGTGCCGCCTATCAGTGCTGCATATTAGTGCCGCCTATCCGTGCCACCTCATTAGTACTGCCTATCAGTGCCCATCAGTGCTGCCTCATCAACACACATCAGTAAAGGAGAAAAAATACCTGTTTGAAAAATGTTATAATAGAAACAAAGAAACTTTTTTTTTTTTTCAAATTTTGTGCACTTTTTTTATTTATAGCGCAAAAAGTAAAGTGCCCAGTGGCGATTAAATACCACCAAAAGAAAGCTCTATTTGTGAGAAAAAAATGATCACAATTTCATATGGGTACAATGTTGCATGACCGCGCAATTGTCAATCAAAGTGCGGCAGCGCTGAAAGCTGAAAATTGGCCTGGTAAATAAGGGGGTATAAGTGCCTGGTAGGCAAGTGGTTAAAGTGGATACCTTTACTACTGCACTTAAAAGTGGTAGTAAAGGCTCAAGGTTTTTTACCTTCATGCATTCTATTGTTGAGACACAGCCAGTGAGCCAATGAAAAGAGAGAGGGGACAGGGCTGAGCCATGCCTCCATGTGTAAATGGACACAAAGAGTAGCGGGTGCCCCTAGAGCAAGCTGCTTGCTCTGGGGGCATCCAACAGGAGGGAGGGGCCAGGTGAGCCTTTGGGGGACCTGAAAAAGAGGAGGATCCAGGCTGCTCTGTTCAAAACCACTGCACACAGCAGGTGAGTATAGACATGTTTCTTATTTTTAGAAAAGAAAACAAATAAGCCTTTAGTATCGTTTTAAAGTGAAACTAAACCATATCTGATGATTTTAATTTGTTTGTTTTAAATTTTCAAAGCAAACCCATCCATCCATGTCTCCATGCTTTATTATGTTAGGAAATCACTTTGAAAACACCCGCATAGCATTTCCAGCTGTGGTCATCTTAAGTAAGGGAAGATGACTCATGTAGCATTTACTTCCTGGATTCCATTTGCCCTTAGGCAGGCAGGAGGGTGTCACAGTCAGGGGTAAAACTCAGAGACCGGTAACTTTAGAAGAAGAGAGGTTCACACCAACCAGCAGGATAAGTACACGAGCAGGTAATCCTGGCGGATGACGCGGACTCACCCAAACACTAACTGGCCTTCACCAGAGCTCCTGATGATGGAGATGGGTTTTGCTACATGCTAGTGCCAGGTCCTGATGATGGGGATGAGTTTTGCTACATGCTAGTGCCAGGTCATGGCCCTCAGGATCTCCTCATCAGGAGGTGAGCAAGCCAGGGTCTAGTGGCAGATGGAGCAAGTAGGGATCAAGCAAAAGTGTAGTCAGTAAACAAGCCAAAGGTTGGTAACATATGGTTACAGGTTAGAATCAAGCTAAAGCGCAGCTGAGGAACAAGCCACAGGTCAGCAACAAATTGGTTGTGAAGGTACAGATGGTAGCAGGAGTGAAAGGAGCAAAATAATCTGGTAAACAGGAATTGAAGAAATGGCTAAAAAACAGGAAGTTCTTTGGAGAAGCAAAGGGTTCAAGGTTCACCAGAAACAAAACACGAAGCAAGGTTTTCCATGGAATCAGGCAGGGAGCTGTCCAGCACTTCAGGTTGCACAGCAAGAAGAAACACAGACATCACAGAGGTTCCAGGTTCAAATCTGATCCTGACAGAGGGTGTGTTTAGCTGAAAAAGCCCCTCTTCCTCCCCTACAGATGATAGAAAAAAATGCCCATGAAGTGTCCCGGGATGTTTGACATCATTTTGGTCTAGGCCAGAAACCAGGACACAATTACTGAAATGTAAAAAAAAAAAGTAAACAAAACAAGTAAATATGATATGCTTTCTGATCAATGTACTAAATCTTGCAGCATAAGGATTAAAAATAGTTAACGTGGATTGAGAGAGTTTAGCGCCGCTTTAAGACTCTGTGTGCCATTTTCTCTTTTTGTATTTTTCCATTTAGACTGCAGATTATCCCTGCCCTGCTAGGGTGCTGCAGGACCTGTGCTTTCCTTGTGCTTCAGTACTTGAGATATAACTATAGGAAAAACTTTTTTTTTGTTTTCGATAGAGTAGAGAGAGATTAGACCTGTCAGGTGACCCTGATTGCTGTATATGCCCCTGTTAGGGAGCTTCACCCTCTCTATTTGTCTTGCTTACCACAATCACTAAGAGTGAAAGTGAAACAAAATCCCAAATTTTGGGTTGTCACTAGAACATGAGTAGAGTGGGAACTTTCCAATGGGAACACTAGTTCTGGTGAAAACCAGGGATTTCTTCACTTTGGAGGGATATACTCCCACTTCCTGTTTTGGCTATGGGACATGAAGTGAGGGGAAATCTCCCCAGTAGGAGACACAGATGGCAAAGAAAAAAAAATCTGACAGGGGTTTTAACCCTATCGTACCCCATCCAAAGTGAAAAAAAAAGTTTTGCCTTTATATCTACTTTAAGATGTGGAAAGGATGTTTGTTTTCAGCATATCTGGTAGTGCAAGTCATGACTCTTTCTTTTATTTGTAAGTCTAAAGCTGGTATTGCAAGCATCAAGACAAATTAATTCAGTTCAGTGATAGACAATTTCCCCCAGAAACCTAAAGCTGGCCATAGATGAATCAAAATTCGTCCAGTTTAGCAAGTCCGGCCAAATTTCATTTCAAATGACATTTCCTGTTCAAGAGGAGTCACCCTAGTGATCGACACTTCTCAAACAGGAATGTTGGAAACTCTGATTTCTATCAGTGCATGCTGCCAAACAGATGTAGTGTCGATCAGTCTATTTTGACAGCAGTCGTGTCCTGATGCCATCTGTTTAGTTTTTTTAATCAGCCCACTGGCTGATCAAAAAAATTAACCATGAAAGGCAAGCTTTAGGGCAAAATTAACCAGTAACAGCACATCCCCTCCAGAAAAAGGAAGAGGAACCCAATAAAAGGCAATCTCGGGCTTATTTTATCATTTGAATGAACTGCATTGTCCTGGAGGACAAAGGTGATAGTGCACCCAAATTCAGGATTCCATTATCTAATATAATTTTTTGGATGGTCAAGGTACCCATGAAGTTATAGATTTTTGAGATTAGCCCTTTGCACACTGAAAATTTTTGGACAATTTTCCTAAATGTTGTGGAGGGCTGTATACACGGTAGGTTTATCAGATTTTAGATAATCAAAATGTTTTATTTTTAATAATACAATCAGGAAATTGAAGGGACACAAAATTTGGCCTGCTTGAGTATGAAATTTACAGGTTTCTGGATATAAGGGATCCTAAAAGGTGAAGTTCACCTTTTAGAGCAGGGGTAGGCACGTTTTGAGAAGTGGAGATCTACCTGAACAACATGAAAGAGATCAAATATCATGTGCTGAAAACGGGTTGCAGAATGAACTGCACTCCTGTGATCCACAAGAGAAGTACAGCCAAAAGAGCTGTGGGTGTACTTCTCCTTTAATAGTAATTGCCATTGCAATTGCTTGAGCAATTATTGAGCTTCTTTAAAGCTAGAAACTATTTTAGAGACTGGCTTCTAATGCAGCTACTTAAGCCCAGTACACACAGTGAGCAGCACGCAAGAAGGTCTTTAACCTCTTGCCGACCGCGCATAGCCGAATGACGGCTTCACCGCGGCCGGCCAGTTCTGAGTGGACGTCATATGACGTCCTCCCAGAACGCGCTCTCCTGCGCGCCCCAGGGGGCTCGCACCCGGCGATTTCCGTGATCGCTGTGTCCTATGGACACAGCTGATCACGTGATGTGGTGAAAGGCCGATCCCACCGGCCTTTTACCACGTGATCAGCGGTGTCCAATGACACGCTGATCACAGGGAAATGCAAGTGCCGGTTCTCGGCTGCACTTTCCTCACGCTGTCAGATCGTGAGGAAAGTACTGCCGAGAACTGGCAGTTGTCAGAGCGGGGATCGGCACCGATCATCAGGGCACTGATGATCAGTGCCCTGATGATCGGTGCCCAGCAGTGACACCCGCAAGTTCCGCCCAGCAGTGCGCCCACTAGCCCCGCCCACCCGTTCCCAGCAGTGCCCCCACCTGTGCCCAGCAGTGCCCCCACCTGTGCCCAGCAGTGCACCCACCTGTGCCACTCTGCAGTACCACCTACCTGTGCCCAGAAGTGCCACCTACATGTGCCCAGCAGTGCCACCCACCTGTGCCCACCCACCTGTGCCCACCAGTGCCACCCACCTGTGCCCACCAGTGCCACCCACCTGTGCCCACCCACCAGTGCTGCCCACCAGTGCCACCCACCAGTGCAGCCCAGCAGTGCTGCCAGTCAGTGCCACCAGTCAGTGCCCAGGGGTTGTGCCAGTCAGTGCCGCCAGTCAGTGCCCAGAAGTGATGCCAGTCAGTGCCGTCTATCAGTACCCATCATCAGTGTCACTTATCAGTGCCGCCTATCCGTGACCCCTAATTAGTGCTGTCTATCAGTGCCGCCTATCCGTGCCACCTCATTAGTACTGCCTATCAGTGCCCTTTAGTGCTGCCTATCAGTGCCCATCAGTGCCGCCTATCAGTGCCGCCTCATCAACGCAAATCAGTGAAGGAGAAAAAATACCTGTTTGAAAAATTTTATAAAAGAAACAAATAAACTTTTTTTTTTTTTCAAATTTTTTGCACATTTTTTAATTTATAGCGCAAAAAGTAAAGCGCCCAGTGGCGATTAAATACCACCAAAAGAAAGCTCTATTTGTGAGAAAAAAATTATCAAAATTTCATATGGGTACAATGTTGCATGACCGCGCAATTGTCAATCAAAGTGCGGCAGCGCTGAAAGCTGAAAATTGGCCTGGTAAGGAAGGGGGTATAAGTGCCTGGTAGGCAAGTGGTTATACTAACTATTCCATGTTAGAACAGTGATCTCCCTGCTGTGCTATTGTGTTCTGACAGGGGTACTGCTCCCCCCCCCCCTCCAGAACGCACCAGTCAGTGCTTACAGCCATTGGCTACAGGATTTCCAGCATGCCTGTTCGATAGAGGCCGGTCATGAGAACGACTTCTGTCAAACAAGGACCTGTACACATGGGCTGTATGTCAAACGGTATCTACTGTACCAGCTGATTTCAGCAGATATTTGGTACAGGTGTATGGGGCTTAAACCACTTACCGACCTCTCACAGTACTTGTACTGCAGAAGGGCAGCATGTAAAACAATCTGATTCATAACAGCTTTGCTTCCCTTCTGGGTGAGCTGTGATTGGCTCACAGCTCTCACATGGTACATAAGCCAATCACAGCACCATTTACCATGTGATTAGATGTAGCCAACTAGTATTTTGAACTGTCATGAACCCATTGATGACAGTTCAAAGTAAGCATTGCATTACAGGTGCAATGATCTTTATTGCACCTATAGTAACATTGAACTAATCTGATGAAAGTATTAAAAAAAATAGAAGAAAATGAATAATGTTAAAAAAAATTAAGATATTGAGAATTTTTTTAAAAACTTTTTTAAAGTTTCCTTTTTAACTACTTGCTGACTGCTGCCCCGCAATGGGCGTGTGCACAGCAGCTCTGGACAAAACGAAGTACCCTTGCGTTACTTTCTATTTCTGGGTGTGAGCATGCATGCACATGCTCCCCGCTGCCCCTCCTGTCGGTCCAGGGACAGAGAGAACACTACACTGTGAGTAAAAGCACATCTTAAAACACGTGTTAGATTAGACATTTTACCCCTGAATTGTCCTTATTAACCCTTTGATCACCCCTGTCACTGAGCCAGTGCCATTAGTACAGTGTCAATATATACAATTTTTCATGCAAAACCGCAAAAGCCTTTCACACAGTTCCCCACACATGGCTAATGTGTCTACGGGTCTACGGGCTTGGAAAAATCCATATGTAAATGGATAGAAAACTGGCTAAAAGATCGTATTCAGAGAGTAGTGGTTAATGTTTCATACTCTGAATTGTATAGGGTTGTCAGTGGTGTAACCCAAGGTTCAGTGTTGTGACCTTTAATTTTTTATATATTTTTAAACAATATAGGGTCTGGGATTTAAAAATATAACTTCAGTCTTTGCAGATGACACCTAGCTGTGCAGTGGAATAACGTCCTTACAAGATGTCTTCAACTTACAAGCCGACCTCAATGCACTGTTTAATTGGGCAACTATGTGGCAAATGAGGATTAATGTTGATAAATGTAAGATGATGCACTTGGGGTCTAAGAATATGCATGCATCATACATACTAGGGGGGGTACAACTGGGGGAATCAATGGTGAAGAAGGATCTGGGGGTTCTTGTAGATCACAAGCTTAATAATGGCATGCAATGCCAAGCTGCGGTTTCTAAAGCGAGCAAAATCCTCTCTTGTAGTAAAAGAGGTATAGACTCCAGAGAGAGAGATATAATTTTACCCCGGTACAAATCATTAGTAAAACCTTATCTGGAAAATGCAGTTCAGTTTTGGGCACCAATTCACAAAGAGAACATTGGGGAACTGGAAAAGTGCAGAGAAGGGCAACCAAGCTGATAAGAGGCATGTAGGAGCTCAGCTATGAGGAAAGATTAGAGGAACTGAATTTATTCTCTCTTGAGAAGAGGAGATTAAGGGGGGAAATGATCAACATGTATAAATATATCAATGGTTCATATAGTGAACTCGGTGTAGAGCTATTCACCCTGAGGTCATCACAGAGAACAAGGGGCACTCTTTATGTCTGGAGGAAAAGAAATTTAATCTCTAAACACAGAAAAGTTTCTTCACAGTGAGAGCCGTAAAAATGTGGAATAGACTCCCTCAAGAGTTGGTTCTGGCCAGCTCAGTGGATTGCTTTAAAAAAAGACCTGGATTGTTTCTTAGATACACAGAATATAACTGTATACTAACATTTATAGGTAAAGTTGATCCAGGGAATATTCGATTGCCTCAGGAAGGATTTTTTCCTCTGCAGGAGCAAATTGGATCATGCTTTGCTGGGGTTTTTTTTGCCTTCCTCTGGATCAACTGTGGGTATAGGATTATAACTTTTTTTTTAATGGTTGAACTGGATGGACTTTTGTCTTTTTTTCAGCCAGACTATCTATGTAACTGATCACTTTATTACTGCTACTAGCATCATCAGATAGTGTCAGGGTCAGTAAGCACCCCTCCCAGCCAGGGTAAGCTAGCACTCACGCTATAGGTTGCTGATCATCGCCATTACCAGTATAGTGCTTGTATGGATATATTGATCATGAACAGAACTATATTAGTCCCCCCTTAGTATAGTGTCCCCAAAAATGCAGTGTTAGCAGGATCAGCCCTATAAGCTGTGAGCACTAGCATTTAGCCCCTCCACTCTTTTTTCTGCAAGATTTGTATCCATTGATTGAGGGCCAAAGCAATTTATACACACAACTATACATCACCGTCCACCAAAATTCAGCTCTTGCCAGACAATTCACATGGAAATTCTCATGGTTTCTGAATATATGTAATGTTCTTTTTTTTTTTCATGAGATTATTAGTACTGAAATGAAGCGCATTGTTGTCTCATATCTATGTCTGGCTATGGCAGCAGAGAACATATGGTGAATCGGGTTTGAGGACAAATATGACCGCAATTCATTCTCTTTGGTAATTCCTGTTTTTGGGCCTAACCCTCAACAATTTGGCAATATATTGTGTTTGTGTTCATTAAAATTCAAAAAAGTATATTTTTTCCCAAACAATTTGCATTTGAAAAATTGCTGCGCAAATACTGTGTGACATAAAAATTTGTAGCACCCACTGTTTTATTCTCTAGGGCCTCTGCTTTAAAAAAAAATCACATTTGGGGGTTTTCATGTAAACAAAAAGTGTCAAAAAAGGCTTGGTCTTCAAGTGGTTAGAAGAGTGGGTGATGTGTGACATAAGCTTGTAATGTTGGACCTGAAATGGCAGGATAGTAGAAGAACCCCTTCTCCAAATGACCCCTTTTTTGGAAAGTAGGCACTCCAAGGTATTTGCTAAGGGGCATGTTGAATATTTTGCACATCTCATTTGTTTTTGGAAAATGAAAGAAAATGAACATTTATTTTTTCTTTTTTTTCTCTTCTTCAAAACCCTGTGACAAAAATATATACAACATACTCAACATGCCTCTTATCAAATTCCTTGGGGTGTCTACTTTCCAAGAAGTGGTCATTTGGGGGGTGGTTGTATTTTAGGGTCTCTAAAACTGTGATAGGCAGTGAGGAAGTGACATGAGGAAATATGCCCTTTGAAAGCCTGAAGGTGGTCATTGGATTTTGGGGGCATATATGTGGCTAGGATGCCAACAAGTCTCTCACATGTGGTATCCCCATACTCAGGAGAAGTAGCAGAATGTGTTTTGGGGTGTTATTCCACATATACCTAGGGCATCTGTGAGCAATATATCATTTAATTGACAACTTTGTGAAAAAAAAATAGTTATTTTCTAAAAATTTGTGGCAAAAAAATAAAATCTTCCATGGACTCATCATGCCTCTCAGCAAACTCCATGGGGTGTCTACTTTCCGAAAGGGGTGGTAATTTGTTTTTTTTTGTACTGCCATGGCATTTTAGCACCTCAAGAAGTGTGATAGGCAGTCAGAAAGTAAAAGCTGTGTAAATTCCAATATATATATACTATAGTTTGTAGACGCTATAACTTTCACACAAACTAATTAATATACACATATTGGGATTTTTTTTTACCACAGACATGTAGCAAAATACATTTTGACCTACATTTATGACTAAATTTGAGTGTATTGGATATTTTTTATAACAGAAAGTGGAAAATATTGTCTTTTTTTCAAAATTTTCAGTCTTTTTTAGTTTATATCACAATAAAATAAAAAACCCAGTGGTGATCAAATACCAAAAAACAAAAGCTCTATTTGTGTGAAAAAAACTCATACATTTTGTTTGGGTACAGTGTTGCATGACCGCGCAATTACCAGTTGAAACAGCGCAATGCCGAATAGCAAAAAATGGTCTGGTCAGGAAGGGGGGAAATCCCTCCGGGGCTGAAGTGGTTAAACTTGGCCTCATCCTTGAAGCCTGTGTGGTTGTTTGCGAAATCTGGCACCATACTGGATTAAAAGGTCCACTGTACAGACTTGTCCATTTGTAGAGCAGAACTAAAGTATATACTGTATATATTTTTAACTGCAACTTAAAAATAGCATATACTGTACATGCACGCTTGCAAATCCATATTAAAGTGTCCCTAAAGGCTCAAGGTTTTTTACCTTCATGCATTCTATGTACAGTGGCCCCCAGCCCCCCCAATCCTTACCTGATCCTCCTCTGATCCAGTTGCATTCTCAACAGCCTCAGCTGCTGTTAATCACAGTCAGTGAGCCAATGAGGAGAGAGGGGGGGAGGGGCCGAGTTGCAGCTCTATATGTCTTATGGACGCATAGAGCAGCAGCTCGGGGATGAGCATGCAGAGGTGTCCCCAGGGTCAACAGCTCTCCCTGGGGGCACTGCACAAGGAGGAACCAGAAAAACTGGAGGGGACCCGAAAAGAAGAAGATCAGAGCAGGTAAGTATAGACATGTTTGTTATTTTAGAAAAAAAAAAACCAAAGCTTTAGTGTCACTTTAACTTTAGCTATATATTACATTATATATTTGCAATCTTGCAGCATCTCCTCCATTTAATTCTTTAGCATAAGTGTAGGATGAAAAAGACAGTGCTACCGTTTGAAGGAAGTGCTGCAATCGTTTACTTACTAAAGTTTCTCAGTAGGAACTACTTGAATTCTATGCCAGAAACCAGGTGAGTGATATGGTAGCTGTGCCCCCACACTAATCTCTCTCTGCCCTGCTCTTTTATCAGCCACCTGTTACTGTTTACTAAATGCAACTGTCTATCCAATGAGAAGGCAGAATACAGGGCACAACTAAAGGCAGCTGCATTGTGTAGTGTTATGCACTGCCATGTAAAATTAGTACGTTTTACATATTCCTAAGTTTTCTGTGCTGACTTCATAAACTGATATGTACTAAAGTGTACAAGTGTGAATGTAGCTGAAATGCTGCTTCTAGGTTGTTTATACCAAACACATCAAATACATGCATTAGTGATCTTTAAATCAAATTTAAATTGTCTTGTAACTTTTCTCTGATTTTTTGAGCACCCACCTTTGGTGAACTAAATTCTGCTACATTTTTACTCATTTATTACATTTGCTAATTAAATGATACCTTTTGAACTGTATGATTTTATGAGATACAGATCATAGAGGCTATGTCAGACCCAAATGAGACACTTAATACTTATCTATGGTCAAAATTTAAAACCATTATATTCATTTAACCGGTGAAGGTGCAGAGGGGATAGCAGGAAGATAATGAGGTCCACACACACAGTCTGTAAAACTGAAAAATAACTCTTGATAACTGAAATAAAAACCTTTTTTTCTTCTATAAGAGTAGAGAAGACGTCAGTTCTCCTAGAACACTAGCAAAAAACTGAGACATGCTGGGAGTGTGAGGAGTCATACCTGGCTGTCCTTACAGTTTTGCTTTGCAGTTGTCCAATTTTCTAATGGCAGATACTACAGTTCTAGCAATTTTAGATTAGGATCCCTGAAGGGGCCCATGCCTGACTCAACATCTGCACAATGCCCAAAGCATGGTTTACAGCATGCATATTTAAAATAAAAGGATAACACTGGGGTGGGATCACTGGCTGATAACCTAATTGGAAAAACGACTTATGCTATCTACCACCAAGTTTGTATACAATTGCTGTAGATACTCCATATATGATTGTTTTACTGGGGTTTTCAAGTAAAAATGGGCAATGATTATAATAAAAATAGGGGGCATTCTTGATAAAATGGGCAAATTGCAACCCTTTACTGGAAGATATAATTTCACATTACAATTACAATTTACAATTTGCTAACACAGGAAAGGGCCAATAATGGGCATTTAAAGAATTGTAAAAAAGAAATGATGATCCATAGCAACTAATTTCAACAGTTTAAACCAGACAGAAAAAAGAAAGATTAGACGATTAGATGGCATGCACTACAGCACATTGTTTTTATTTTTTTTAAATGAGTGTGTTGTAGTAATGTATCACATTCATTTCTTTATCACAAGAGCAAAAGTCAGAAAATTTGGATCAGAATCACACCAAAATAATCTTGACTCAACAAGATCATACATCAAATATACAATTTAAAAACAGAGTTATGTTTTCAGATTTACAGATGAAAAAAGCAAGAGAAGCTCAACGACATTAGTCTGAATATCGTAGGTGACAAGATTATTGAACTTACCATGTGAACACGGTACAGGATGCTGATTCCTAAGGTCATAAATGGCTTGGAGAAATCAATAACCTTTTCTCTTTCTGCTGTAATTGTGAGACCAGCAACAGCTAAATCTGCTTTCTGTAGAGGTACATACAAGAGAAACAGGTAATCTTACTTTTATCAAGCATTATTGCAAAGCTGTATGCACAAAGAAATTATACTGTGCTTAAAAAAAACCTTTTCATTTTGCACTTACAATGCGAGAAAGTAATATTATTCTTCTGGAGATATAAACAACAGATATTATTCACACTGCACAAATTACCTATGTTATTGAGTTATTACACCGAAAGCTTTTTGGCTCTTTTATGTGGATTTGTATCGTAAAAAATATGTAATTTAGGCCAATGTGATGGTATTAACTCTTTGAATCTTAAACTGATATGGAAATTCATGTTTTTTAAATGTCTGAAAAAATAGCTCCAAGTTTCATAAGTAAGAATAGGCAATATATCTGTAGTATAAGAATCAGAACACTATAATATGTTGAAACAGTCACTGATATACTTTATGATGTATTCAAAATGAATGTATTGCTATTGTTCAAGCTACAATTAAATTGTATTGGTGGTAATTGATCTTGACACACTTTGGGGAATTTATAAAGGATTTAGAATTCCTTCGTGCCTCCACACAGCAAATACTATTGAACCGTCTGAAAACTACCTGAATCTTTGGCATGTTTTAGGAAAATTATCAAAATTGACAACAGGGATATGTGAATCTGTCACAGGCCATTTTAAAGAGCCATAACACAAGAAAAGTGTTGGTAGGGATTTATAGAATAAGCCGTGTGAATGCTGCCTAAAGTTTAAGTTTAAATCCAAGCTCAGGATCCATAAAAATATAAATCCTTTTCCAGTCGTGGGTAATGCAGCATATTCCTGTAAGACCAAGGTGGTAGGGGACTTTGATGCCCTGAACGTATAGCAAGTGGGTTGAATGACATCGGACATCATTCATCCAAGAAACGGAGTGTCACTGTATTAGTGAGCAAGTGTGTCTGTAAGGGACAGCACTGGGAGGTAGATGAGTACTGCAATCAGAGCTGCTTTTGTTTTGTTTGTAACAGGGGCGAAGTGACCATTTAAGAACTCGGGCACTGCCCGAGGGCCCCGGGTCAGTAAGGGGCCCCATGAGATGCCCCTGGTACCTTTTTCATAGGCATTTTTGAGTTTGGGCAAGGACACAGGGGCCCCATGATCCCCTATTGCCCAGGGGCCCCATGAGTTGTCAGTCCACCCCTGGTTTGTAACAAATATTGGGGGCTGTATTCTTTGTTTTATGGGAGATTTTCTCCCTTTTGCTGTTCTGCCCGATATCCATCAAATATCCCAAATGGGGACACAGACGGTAATAAAACACTGTTAGAGGTTCTAAGCATTGATTTATATATTTATTAAGTCATTTAAGCTTTGATCACCAACAAAGTTGAATCCGAGTTAAAATTTAACAATTTGTGCAGTAGTGCATTACTGAATATAACACACAGGATGCACGCTTATTAAACATGGCCAAACCATTAAAATGTGCTTTGACCTAAAATATTTCTTTAGACACTGATCCACTTATACAGCCACCTTGTCAGGGAATTCTGGTGAGATGTAAGGGAATTCCAGTACGGCGACTGGTGCATAGATACAGTGAGGACCAGAAGTATTTGAACACCCTGCGATTTTGCAAATTCACATTGTAGGTGCATTCCCACTCTCAGAGACAGAATTAAAAAAAAAATCAGGAAATCACATTGTATGATTTTTAAAGAATTTATTTGTCTTGCACTCCTGAACATAAGTATTTGAACACCTGAGAAAATCAATGTTAATATTTGGTACAGAAGCCTTTGTTTGCAATTACAGAGGTCAAACGTTTCCTGTAGTTCTTGACCAGGTTTTCACACACTGCAACAGGAATTTTGGCCCACTCCTCCACATAGATCTCCTATAGATCTGTCAGGTTTCGGGGCTGTCGCTGAGCAACACAGAGTTTCAGCTCCCTCCAAAGATGTTCTATTGGATTTAGGTCTGGAGACTGGCTAGGCCACTCCAGAACCTTGATATGCTTCTTACGGAGCCACTCCTTTGTTATCCTGGCTGTGTGCTTCGGGTCGTTGTCATGTTGGAAGACCCAGCCACGACCCATCTTCAATGCTCTGACTGAGGAAAGGAGGTTGTTGCTCAAAATCTCACAATAAATGGCCTCATTCATCCTGTCCTTAATACAGTGCAGTCGTCCAGTCCTCTTCGCAGAAAAGCACCCCCAAAGCATGATGTTACCACCCCCATACTTCACAGTAGGGACGGTGTTCTTGGGATGCAACGCATCCTTCTTTTTCCTCTAAACACGACAAGTGAAGTTTAGACCAAAAAGGTCTACTTTGGTCTCATCTGACCACATGACTTTCTCCCATGCCTCCTCTGGATCATCCAGATGGTCATTGGAAAACTTCAGATGGGCCTGGACATGTGATGACTTGAGCAGGGGAACCTTCCGTGCAATGCATGATTTGAAACCATGACAGCGTAGTGTTCTACCGACAGTGACCTTTGAAACTGTGGTCCCAGCTCTCTTCATGTCATTGACCAGCTCCTCCCTTGTAGTTCTGGGCTGATTCCTCACCTTTCTTATCATCAGTGATACCCCAGGAGGTGAGATTTTGCATGGAGCCCCAGTCCGAGGGAGGCTGACAGTCATCTTTAGCCTCTTCCATTTTCTAACAATTGCTCCAACAGTTGATCTATTTTCACCAAGCTGGTTGGCAATTGCCCCGTAGCCCTTTCCAGCCTTGTGGAGGTCCACAATTTTGTCTCTGGTGTCTTTTGACAGCTCATTGGTCTTGCCCATGGTAGTAGTGGCTTCTGACTGACTGTGGGGTGGACAGGTGTCTTTAAAGAGCTCAGACAGGTGCTACTAAGTTAGATTAATGAGTGGAGTAGAGATGGACTTTTTAAAGGCACAGTAACAGGTCTTTGAGAGCCAGAATTCTTGCTGTTTCTTAGGTGTTCAAATACTTATGTTCAGCAGTGCAAGACAAATAAATTCTTTAAAAATCATACAATGCGATTTCCTGAATTTTTTTTTTAATTCTGTCTCTGAGAGTGGGAATGCACCTACAATGTGAATTTCAGACCCCTCCATGATTTCTAAGTGGGAGAGCTTGCAAAATCGCAGGGTGTTCAAATACTTCTGTTCCTCACTGTATGCGCATGCGCACATCATCGCTTATAGAAATGAACACAGGCGCATCACTAATAAGAATGAGCAAAGGCTTGCGCATGCGCACAAGAATTCGCGCACATGTGTGCACGCACACGGGAGATGGGCTATTTAAAGGATGCACTTGCTCACTGTCAGTGCTGACTGGTCTTCAGATGTTCCCTGTGTCCTGCTTTCTTCCAGTGTGTTCCCTTGTTACTGACCTGGTTTGCTCATGACCTGATTTAGGATTCTGATTCTGTTCTTAACTTGTCGCCAGTTCCTGACCCAGCTTGTTCCTGACCCGGCTTGTTCCTGATTACGGCTTTGCTTGTGATTTGGTACCTCGCTGCCCGCCTGTTGATGGCCCCGGCTAGTCCTGTGATTTTGCTTCTGTATCCAACCTTGGCTTCCCGACCTGTTTGAGTGCCTGCCAAACTATCTGCTGCTGAAGCTTTGCACCTGGCTGAGTGTTCCAGACATCACTCTTCTTGGAACCGCATCCACTGCTGCAGGTTCTCCTATCAACATCTGCTGACACTCGTGTTCCTCCTGTCCCTCAGCACCCTCTGTTCCACTCTCAATGGGGCCTGGGCTGGAGATTCAAGAGACGCTGACCTCATCATTTTAGTCTTCCCTCAAGCACCAATAAGCCAGTGGTGGAATCTGAAAGGGAGGCCTCTCTGCCCATGACCCTCTGCAACTATCCCACGTTGTGCAGGGGCTGCATAAGGACTCTGCTCAGTTATAGGGCCAGCTGCAGTCCTTGTCAAGCACTTCTCCTGCCTCTGATTCTCCAAGGGTCAAAGATTAATCTGCACAGACTGTGCCCTGTAACTTCAATGAACTGTCTCCTTCTCCTGAACCAGGAGCGGACTAACCGTTTGGGAACTCGGGCATTGCCCGAGGGCCCGGGGTCTGAAGGGGGCCCTATGAGATGCCCCTTATACCTTTCATAGGCTTTTTTGGGTGTGGTTTGAGTGTGACACAGGGGCCCCATGATCCCCTATTGCCCGGGGGCCCCATGAGTTGTCAGTCTGCCCCTGTCCTGAACCCAGTGTACCTCTTACCTGAACGTTTTTTTGGAGACCGTAAGAAATTCAGGACTTTTCAGAACTCCTGCGAGTTGTACTTCTCTCTTCTGCCTCAAACGTTCTCATCTGAAAAGGTGAAGGTGGGATTCCTATTCTTCCAGCTCCTGGAGGAACCTCAGGCCTGGACACATCACCTTCGGGAATAACATTATCCTGCCTTTGCTTCTGTGAGCTCCTTATTTCTTGGCCATGTCCCAGTACACACAGATCCTTTCCATCACCAGACTGCCGAGACCATGCTGAGCAATTTGTAGTAAGGCCCAAACTCAGTGGAGGACTATGTTTCTGACTTTTGACTATTGAGATATTCAGTGGAATAACTCAGCCTTGCGCTTCCAATTTCGTCATGGTTGATCTGATTCATCTTAGCATCCAAATCAATCATCGTCTGCGTGAACGGCAGCCTGAAAGATCCGGGAACCTCTGCCATGCTTCAGCTAAGTCCTGGGCTCCACCTGCTGCCTCCATTGCAACCATGACAAGAGACACTGTGGGCATCAGTGAATCTCCACAACCCAGTTCTCCAAGACCTCCTCTGTCTGAACAAGAATGGCTAGGGCGTCACCCTGGTAAACTCTGCCTCTACTGTGAGGATGCAGGGCACTTTTTATGAACTTGTCCCAGAAGACGCATTAGGAGACTTTCTTCTACAATCCGCACAGTTGCCACTTTGGACTCTGGTCGCGTTATTACTATTCTGCCAGTTTCCCTTCAGCTACCAGAAAGGACTCTTTTTATTTCTGCTATCATGGATTCTGGGGCCTGTAGCTGTTTTGTGGATTCCGTGTTTGCTGTCCAGCATGGACTGTCTCTTTGTGCCAAGAAGAGTAGTTTCTCAGTCCATTTAGTAGATGGTTCAAACATTAAATCGGAGCCTGTCACTCTAGAGACTGTACCTATCCTATGCTCTATGGCCTCAGGGCACTGTGAGTTCCTTTGTCTGGACATTATCACTTCTTCTTTGTTTCCGGTTATCTTAGGTCAGCCATGGTTGAAGGCTCATAATCCCCACATTGATTGGTTCACTGGGGAAGTGACTTTCCAATCTAGTTACTGCAATAATTTCTGTCTTCCTCCATCACCTAAGCCAGGAGAACCTCTCCTCAATATTAATATAGACTCTGAAACTGCTAAATTGGTACCCGCAGTCTATCACTAGTACCTAGATGTCTTTAACCGCTTGCCCTCTGCCCTATAGCAGAAGTACTGCTACCGGGCGGCAGAGCTGTGCAAAATCACGTATATTTACCTGATTTGCATTTCTGGGTAGGGGGTGTGTGCAGCCCTACCCGTGCCTCTATTGGCGCTAGAGATGTCAAACACTGGGTCACGGCTGGCGATTCCCAGCCTGCACTCGGCGATCATCAAGGAAAGTTGACAGGGGAGAGACCTGTGTGTAAACACCAGATGTCTCTCTCCTGTCAGCATGGACACAAGATACAAAACAGCAGGTCTCCCTAGTAAAACACAGCACACAGTAAGACACACACAGCACACAGTTAATCCTTTGATCGCCCCAGATGTTAACCCCTTCCTGCCCAGATTCATTAGTACAGTGCCAGTGCTTTTTTTTTTAGCACTGATAACTGTATTAGTGTATCTGGGGATGTCAGTGGCAGTTAGTCAGTTCCCACCCAGTGTCAGAATGCCCGCTGCAGTCTCGCAGTCCCGCTATAAGTCACTGATCGCTGCCATTACTAGTATAAAAAAATAAAATAAAAATTTCAGTATATATACTGCCATTTGTAGAAGCTATAACTTTCACGTAAACCAATGAATTTATATGTATAGGGATTTTTTTTAGCAAAGACATGTAGAAGAATACATTTTGGCCTAAATTTATAAAGAAATTAGATTTTTTAAATTTTTTTTCTATTGGATATGTTTTATAGCAAAATAAAAAAATATTTTTTTTTCAAAATTGTCGGTCTTTTTTTGTTTATAGCACAAAAAAAAAAAAATACAGAGGTGATCAAATACCACCTGAAGAAAGCTTTATTTCTGGAGAAAAATGACATAAATTTCATTGCATTGCATGACCGCGCAATTGTCAGTTAAAGTAACGCAGCGACGTATCGCACAAAATGGCCTGGTCAGGAAGGGCAGTAAATCCTGTGGAGGAACTTCATTAAAGACTTTTCGGGCATCATTTCCCCAATCACACAGCTGAAAAAATAATGCTTTCACCTGGACTTTGAAAGCTCAAGCTGTATTTGAAAAACTGAAGGGTCTCTTTACATCTGCACCCATCTTAAAACATCCTGATCCTGCATTGCCATATGTCCTGGAGGTGGACACTTCTGAGAATGCCGTGGGGACCATACTGTAACAACAACAGAGAACTAAGTCCTTATGCCATCCTAGCCTCCGGAGAGGAACTACGATGTAGGTGATCGGGACCATTAAATCAGCCTTGGAGGAATGGCGTTACCTGCTGGAAGAAGCAGCACATCCTATTCTTTGTTCACGGATCAAAAGAACCTAGAATACTCAAAGGCAGCTAAATATCTAAGGCCCCGCCAAGCCAGATGAGTGATTTTCTTCTCTAGGTTCAACTTCCATATTACTTATCGGCCTGGATCAAAGAATGGGAAGCCTGATGTCCTTTCTTGTATATTTCAAGATACTGGGGTGCCCCCTGAACCTGACATGATTCTACCCGCTAAGATGTCAGAGCCTGGAATCGAACCTGGGCCTTCTGCGGTGAGAGACAGTGTTTCTTCTCACTGAGCCACCTGGAATGCTGGACAGCTCCCTTGACAATTCTTTGGATGATCCTGCCTTTGCCCTGTTTTGTCTTGAACCTTGAACTCCTTGCTCCTCCCATGAACTTCCTATAAAAGCCATGTCTCTGCACTTCCTGGTTGCCAGATTATTGTGCCTTACCAGCCAATATCCCGCTTACTGTTCCTGCTGCTGTCTTCATCTACGTTACCGACCTTTGGCTTGCTACTGACTACGATGCTGCCTCATCCTATCTACTACCATTGGTGACCAACCCTTGGCTTGTGACTGACTCCGCTTCTGTTTGATCCCTGAACTGTTGATCCGCTTTTGGTTTCCAGCCTACTCATTCCCTGGTGGGGTGATCCTGAGATCTGTGACCTGGCATTCACACGCAGCCAAATCCATCTCCACCATTAGGAGCTCTGGGGAAGACCGGTAGATGCTTAGACCCTGCACCTCAGGTGAGCCTGCGTCATTCCCATGGTGGGCCGCTGGTGTACCAATCCTGCTGGTTTCAGGTAAGCCTTACAACTGCTGTAGCAACTGGTCTCTGAACCTGACCTTGTACCGTGACAGAATAATCTGGCCCAAACATGGAGGCCGCTATAGCAAGTGTTGTGAATCCTCTTAGACAGCAAATTGCTGAGCTGCAGGAATTTGGGGTTACCCATCAGGAAAAAGTTGCCAAACTGGAAAGCATTGTGAATAGGCAACAGGGAGAGATTCAGGCTCTGCAGAGGCAACTGTTGAACCGTGATGATCCTAGCTCACATATGCCCCAGCCCCAACCATCTAAGTTTAATGGAGACTGCCGCCAATACAGGGGTTTCCTTAATCAATGTCGCATATATTTTCAAATCTACCCTGCTGCGTTTCCTTCAGAGAAAAAGAAGGTAATGTTTATTATTGGACTTCTTACTGGGGAAGCTTTAGCTTGGGCCTCCCCTTTATATAGAGCAAAACTATGGCATTCTAAATAATTTTGATACCTTTTTGACCGCGATGAATCAGGTTTTTGATGATCCCAACCGTTGTGCTTCTGCCGAAGCAAAATTACATAGTCTAAGGCAGGGTAGACGATCGGTCGCTGAATACACAGCCGAGTTCAGAAGTTGGGTTGCAGATACCACTTGGAACCCTGCAGCACAAAAGAGCCAGTTCCGCCAAGGGCTTTCTGAACAGGTAAAGGAGAGCTTGCCAGAGGTGATACTCCTAATGATCTTGAGGAATTCATCCAATTGTGTATCTGAATCGATCAAAGACTTACAGAAAGGAGAAGCTGGGAATACTTGGAAGTAATAGGGGCATGCATCTCTCTGCTAGTCCGTTTGTTCAGCAGGATTCAAGAGTCTCTCTGGGTTCTAACACTCCTGAGCCTATGCAGGTTGATGCAATCAAGAGATCCATCTCCATTCAGGAGAAAGAGAGAAGACGTTCAGAGAACTTATGTCTTTATTGTGGGGATTCTGGTCATTATGCAATTAATTGTCCTAACAAGGTTAAAAGAACTATTGCTGTGACTGATGTGATTGAGCCTGAACACATAAACTCTATAAGCCAGTCTGTCTCCCCACTGATTTCTGAAGAGAATAAAGTGAACTCCCTACTTTCTCACTTTGTTATCCCTATTAAACTTGTATTTGAGGGCCATGAAATCTCCTGCTCAGCTATGCTGGACTCCGGGGCGGGGGGGAACTTTATGGATATAGAGTTTGCCAACAGCAATAATATTGAAGCAAGAGACACTTTTACCCCTATTGATATGGAGACAGTTGATGGGTCACCCTTATCTTCAGGACCTGTTACCCATAAAACGGTCCCCCTGAAACTGTTGTTTGAGGCTGACCATTGTGAGACCATCAGCTTTCAGCTGATTACATCACCCAAGTTTCCCATCATCCTGGGCATTCCTTGGTTCTCCACTCACAATCCTTCCATCAACTGGGGAGCACGGACTATAGATTTTACGTCCTCCCACTGTGAAAAACATTGCAAAAAACCTTGCCGACCAAGTTCATCACCGACCAAGGAAGCGCAAGGTGATATAGTGGCTACCCAGTCATATGACAGCTTGCCCACACATTACCATGAGTTCCGGGACGTCTGTGACAAGAAGAATGCATATCTATTACCCCCTCATCGCCCATATGATTGCCCCATTGAGCTGCTCCCAGGGGCAGAAATACCTTTTGGCCACCTCTTCAATCTGTCGGAACCTGAATTAAAAGTACTCAGGGTGTGGATCGATGAGAATTTGGAGAAGGGCTTTATTAGACACTCAACTTCTCCAGCGGGGGCAGCCCTGTTCTTCGTTGAAAAAGACTCCACCTTGCGTCCATGCATTGACTACAGAGACATGAATAAAATTACTATTAAAAACCGCTATCCATTACCTTTTGATCTCTGAAATGTTGGAAAGACTTCGCTCTGCCAAGATCTTTACTAAGCTTGATCTACGAGGGGCATATAACCTTGTCCGCATTCGTCAAGGAGACGAATGGAAGACTGCCTTCAGAACTAGGTATGGGCATTTCGAGTCCTTGGTGATGCCGTTTGGACTTTGCAATGCCCCTGCAACATTTCAACATTTTGTCAACGATGTTTTTCGTGATCTGCTGGACCAATTTGTGATTGCCTATCTAGATGATATCCTTATCTTTTCCAATAATTGGGAGGAGCACCGCAAACATGTTTGCACAGTCTTTGAAAGATTAAGGAAGAATAGACTCTACATTAAATTGGAAAAATGTGAGTTTGAACAAACCCATATCCAGTTTTTAGGCTATATCATTTCTCCAGAGGGCGTGAGCATGGATCCTGAGAAAATCAAAGCAGTGGTAGATTGGTCAGCACCTGGAAATGTTAAGGAGATTCAACGTTTCGTTGGGTTTGTCAACTTTTAAAGAAAATTTATAAGAAACTTTTCTAAAGTGATAGCTCCAATCAAACAGCTTACAAAGAAAGGGGTACCCTTTGTGTGGACCTCTGAGGCACAAGCTGCGTTTGAAAAACTAAAAACTCTTTTCACTTCTGCACCAATTTTGGTACATCCGGATCCTGAACTACCCTTTACAGTGGAAGTGGATGCCTCCAATTCTGCCGTGGGAGCGATCCTGTCTCAGCGAAGTGGTGAAAAGATGCAGCTTCATCCTTGTGCCGCCTTCTCCCGTTTGATGTCCTCAGCCGAAAGAAATTACGACATTGGGAATAAAGAGCTACTGGCAATTAAGAAAGCCTTTTCTGAATGGAGGCATCTGCTAGAAGGAGCTAATCATCCTGTAGCTGTTCTCACAGACCATAAAAATCTGGAATTTATTCGTTCGGCCAAGAGATTGTCTTCTAGACAAGTTCGTTGGTCTCTATTCTTTTCCAGATTTAATTTTGTTATATATCGACCGGGATCGAGGAATGGTAAGGCCGATGCCTTATCAAGGATGCTGTCCGAGCCTCTCCTGGAGGGCAACTCCGAATATTCCATCCTAACACAAAAGAACTTCCTAGGGGCCACAAGTGCAAAGACATTCTTGAGTCTTCTCAAAGAGGGGTATGAGAATGACCCACTTCTCAATGATCCTCCTAGGGACATGAACCTGGTGTACAAAAATGGCTTTTGGGTTCAAGGACATCATCTTTATGTACCTGAATCTGTTCGGGTGGAAGCTCTCAAGTTGGTTCATGATTCCAAACTTGCTGGGCATTTTGGAGTTACTAAGACCGAAGAACTGTTGTCACGTTCCTTTTGGTGGCCGGGGTACAAGAAGGATGTCAAACGCTATGTGGCCTCATGCTTGACCTGTGCACGCAATAAAACTCCCCGAGCCTCTCCTTTGGGGTTGCTTCAGCCACTCCCTGTTCCATCGAGACCATGGGGGTCTATTTCTATGGATTTTGTGGTAGATTTACCTCCCTCAAAAGAAATGACCACCATTTTGGTGGTGGTTGACCGTCTCACAAAGATGGCCCATTTTGTTCCAGTGAAGGGGGTGCCCACTGCTGAACAGACTGCAGAACTAATGGTTCGAGAAGTATTTAAACTGCATGGAATCCCTGATGATGTGGTGTCTGACAGAGGTGTGCAGTTTACTTCGAAATTTTGGAAAAGCTTTTGCTCAGCCTTGGGTGTTACAATCAATCTGTCCTCTGCTTTTCATCCCCAGTCTAATGGTCAGACTGAGAGAACTAATCAAACAATGGAGCAGTATCTTTGATGCTTTGTCACTTATCTTCAGGATGACTGGATGGACTGTCTTCCCACTGCAGAGTTTGCATACAACAATTCTAAACATAGTTCCACCTCTCAAAGCCCCTTTTACTTAAACAACGGTTATCATCCAGTTTTTATTCCTGATCTCCCTATCACAACTCCAATTCCTGCTGTTACCAACAGACTAACTACATTGCAGGAGATTCAGGAGAAATTGATTGAGACTTTGAGGGAAGCTCAGGAATATTACAAAAAGGCTGCTGACAGACACCGGAGAGCACTTCCTACGTTTCATGTGGGTGACAAAGTTTGGTTATCAACGAAGAATCTGAAGGTGCATGTGCCATCTGCTAAGTTGGGTCAAAAGTTTGTTGGTCCTTTTCAGATTTCTGCTCAGATCAACCCAGTTACCTTTCGCTTAAAACTTCCTGACAGTATGAAGATTCACCCGGTTTTTCATGTATCGCTTTTCAAATCATTTCATGAAAATCCTTTCTCTGGAAGAATTCTTCCACCTCCTCCACCTGTTGAGGTACAGGGCGAAGAAGAATATGTGGTGGAGAAGATTCTTGATTCTAGGATGTTTAGAGGAAAGTTGCAATATCTGGTCCAATGGGAAGGATATGGGCTAGAGGAAAATTCTTGGGAGCCTGAGGAAAATGTTCATGCTCATAGACTAACAAGAGAATTCCACCAGAGGTTTCCCCACAAGCCTGGTCCTAAGACGTCCAGGGGACGTCCTGTGAGGAGGGGAGTACTGTCAGAGCCTGGAATCGAACCTGGGCCTTCTGCGGTGAGAGACAGTGTTTCTTCTCACTGAGCCACCTGGAATGCTGGACAGCTCCCTTGACAATTCTTTGGATGATCCTGCCTTTGCCCTGTTTTGTCTTGAACCTTGAACTCCTTGCTGCTCCCATGAACTTCCTATAAAAGCCATGTCTCTGCACTTCCTGGTTGCCAGATTATTGTGCCTTACCAGCCAATATCCCGCTTACTGTTCCTGCTGCTGTCTTCATCTACGTTACCGACCTTTGGCTTGCTACTGACTACGATTCTGCCTCATCCTATCTACTACCATTGGTGACCGACCCTTGGCTTGTGACTGACTCCGCTTCTGTTTGATCCCTGAACTGTTGATCCGCTTTTGGTTTCCAGCCTACTCATTCCCTGGTGGGGTGATCTGAGATCTGCGACCTGGCATTCACACGCAGCCAAATCCATCTCCACCATTAGGAGCTCTGGGGAAGACCGGTGGATGCTTAGACCCCGCACCTCAGGTGAGCCTGCGTCATTCCCAGGGTGGGCCGCTGGTGTACCAATCCTGCTGGTTTCAGGTAAGCCTTACAACTGCTGTAGCAACTGGTCTCTGAACCTGACCTTATACCGTGACATAAGAACTTCTTATTACAAGCAGATCTCGTATCTCAGACAAAGGCAGCGGAGTTCTGGATCATCCTCTGCCTCAGGAACTTCATCTCCAACTTAAGGAGGGAGTCTAGTTCCATAGTGAGCAGATCTTTGTTCCAGAGCAATTTCAGACGGCAGCCCTTTACATGTGCCATGATCATCCTCTGGCAGGTCATTTTGGAATTCATAAGACTTCAGACTTAATTCTTCACTTGTTCTGGTGGCCAGACTTGATGCAAGATTGCAGGGACTATGTTAAATCATGCACGGTATGTTTACGGAATAAGTCTAATAGAACTAATAATTGGGGTCTGTTGGAGCCACTTCTTGTGCCTAATGATTTATGGAGCATGACTTTATTGTGGAGTTTCCCTCGTCAGAAGGATTTACCACCATCTTTGTGGTGGTGGATCGTTTGTCCAAGATGGCCGACTTTGTGCCCTTAAAAGGAACTCCTTCTGCTGTGGAGACTGCATCTGCCTTCATCCACGAAGTGATACGCCTACATGGTATTCCCAGTAACATCCTTTCTGACCGTGGAGTACAATTCACTTCTAGGTTTTGAAGGGCCTTGTGTGAAGTGTTAAGCAATGAACATTGTCTGTCTTCAACTTACCATCCACAAAAAAATGGCCAGACCGAGAGGACAAATCGGACACTAGAACAGTACTTACTTTGCTTTTCTTCCTTTGCGCAGGATGATTGGGTACCTCTTCTTTCATTGGAAGAGTTTGCCTATAATAATTCAGTGCATTCTGCCATAAGACAGACACCGTTCTTTGCGAATGATTGATTTCATCCTTCTTTTCTGCCAGATTTGCCTCGACAATCTTCAGTGCCAGCTGTGCAGGGTCGTCTGGAATTTTGGAGGTTCAATAATCAGTTCCTGCAAGAAGCTATTTCAAAATCTCAAGCAAGCAATAAGATGTTTTTTGATAAGAAGAAGAGGGTAATCTGGATCTAGAACCTGGAGATACGGTATGGCTATCCACTGCTATCTTAAAATTGGCCTGCCCCTCAAAGAAATTGGGGTCAAGATACATTGAGCCTTTTCCTGTAAAGAGGAGGATTAATGCAGTAGCTTACATATAAAAGTGATGGCAGAAAAAGACCAAGTGGTCCATAGAGTCTGCCCGTTTTTTTGGCTTTTTTTGTGTTTGTTTTTTTCCGCTATTCATCCTGTGTTTCATGTATTGTTGTTAACACGGACTATTTCTAACCCATTTCTTGATCAGGAACCAGAGGCTCCGGCTCCACTGCTTGTTGAAGGAAATCAAAAATATGAGGTTGAAGCCAAAAAAAGAGGGGGGTCAGACTTAGTTCCTCATTAGATGGAAATGTTACAGCCCAGAGGATAATTCTTGGGAACCTTCCTCTAACGTTCACGCTCCACAGTTGGTGCAAGCTTACCTCCATCTTTATCCTGAAAAATGGACTGTGGTGGGCATCTGGAGACCTAAGGGAATTCCAGTATGGCGACTGGCACATAGATAAGTGCACATCATCGCTCATAGAAATGAGCACAGGTGCATTGCTAATAAGAATGAGCAAAGGCTTGCGCATGCGCACAAGAATGCATGCACACGTGGGCACGTACACGGGAACGTGCCCACAGTTTCTGGAGCCAGACAGGCTATTTAAAGGATGCTCACTTTCAATGCTGTCTGGCTGATCTTCAGCTGTTCCCTGTATTCTGCATTCTTCCAGTATGTTCCCTTTTTACTGACCTGGCTTGCTCCTGACCTGATTTCGGATTCTGCTCTTGACTTAACCTGGCTTGTTCCTGACTTTGGCTCAGCTTATGATTTGGTACCTCGCTGCCAGCCTGTTGATGACCCTGGCTAATCTTGTGACTCTGCTTCTGTATCCGACCTTGGTTTCCCGACCTGTTCGAGTGCCTGCAAGGCTATCTGCTATTGCAACTCTGCACATTTCAGAGTGTTCTGGATACCAGTCTCCTTGGGACCGCAGCTACTGCTGCGGGTTCTCCTATCAACATCTGCTGGCACTTGTGTTCCTCCTGTCCATCAGTACCCTCTGTCTCACTCTCAGCTGAGGCTAGGCTGGAGATACAAGAGAAGCCGACCTCGTCATTTCAGTCTCCTCTCAGGTACGCGACACACCTGCACTTTATAACAATGCACATGTTCTTAGGTTATACATTAGTTATTCCTTCTGTAACTCTTTCTTTTTTCAAACCTTTATTTCATTAGATTACAAACTTCTATAAGCATGTCTTGTATCTCTCCATATTTCTATCCCAGACCCTACATCAAAAGGCCAGCGTTTTTCGCCTACGAGTAATTCCTGTCCCAGCACTGACTACGGAGTAATTTTGAGAGTGACAGCTTACAGCACCATCTCTCCCCACCAGCTGTTGCACCACATAACTCTTTACCATCTCACCCAGCCTGCAGGCTAGGAGAAAGCTGCTGTACACATTGCTAGGCTTCACACACAGTGGTTCCAGGCCGTGGTCCCTAGAACCAGTTCCACTCCTAAGATAAGGGCCTAACAACTCATAAGGGCAAATGACAGCTACCAGTCCACCCCTCTTATGGGACCCCCACCTCTGCCACTACCAATTCCATTCCCAATCCTCCTTCCCGTAATCCAACCCTTTGTTACCCAAAGAGTGTACCCAAAATCAAACTCTCTATTCCCTGAAGAGTTAACTCACACTGTTCCCTGAAGCACGTTGAAATTTACTTCACTTTCCTCTTCACAATGATCCAGGCCAGTGGGTGGAGTTTCATTTCATATGCTCAGGAGCCTGGTGGGAGGATTCTGTGCTCTTGCACATATCATTTCTGGCTTCTTCTTCCCCACACAGGGAAACTACACTTCCCATAAGCACACGGGAAGGGATTAATTTAGTGGGCATGTTGGCGGGCCTTCCTTTGGCAGTTCCCAATCCTCAACAGGAAGATGAGGGAGATCAGGCACCATAGGAGAGGAGTATATAGGCAAACAGAGGCAGGGAGCTGTGTGACAGGCAGGGACAGACAAAAAGAAAGCGGTGCTGTAATAGGGAAAAATATGCACAATTAATCCAATGCTGCCATGCATCCAACTGCAGCTGTACAACTATAGAGGGACAGTTAGGGGACTATTCACCTCAGAAATAAATGACATCAGATTTCTGCAGGTCCCCATAACAGGAAATACTGTCACGTACCTGACCGGAGACTGCAATAGAGAGAGGGCTCCCCTTACGGCTAAGTGCAGTGCGCCCCTGGAGGTGGAAACAGGAGACGCAGTGCCCAAAGAAGCATGGGTTGCCAGTGGTGTTGCTGCTTGGAAATGTCTGATGAGATGGAACCTGTGGGTGCTCCAGTTGCAGGAGGAGTTTCTCCAGAGGACATGTGGATCCCAGAGGACGGGTAGTGTAGTCAGTAGCCAGAGCCAGGATCAATATGGAACAGCAGATAAGAGCAACGTCAGGATCAAGCCGGGGCCATACAGAGAGTAGCAGCAGACAGGAGCAATGTCAGGATCAAGCCAGGGTCGTACACAGAGTAGCAGCAGACAGGAGCAAGGTCAGAATCAAGCCAGGGTCATACACAGAGTAGCAGCAGGCAGGAACAAGGTCAGGATCAAGCCGGGTTGGTGACAGGAAATCAGCAGGAAACTCAGGAACACAGTAACAGGAGGGGCTGACGATAATCCAGCAATCACTGAGCAGAGCTGCAGTCCTTATAAAGGCCACTGAGTGTCAGCAATTAGTGCACCCTGCATGTGCTGGTGTATTTTCGTGCACAGGAATGCTTTATTATGTGTCGCCCACCTATGCGCATGCGCACTTCTTTATGCGAATTGGCGCATTTGCCCGAGCTTACTCGTCTTTTCCTCTGACAAATACACTGCACACACGCACACAGGAACCTGATACTTGAAAGGAGCAGAACACAAGATGTGTAACACACATGAATGAGAATGGTACATAATTCAGTATTTACTTAAAATAGTATATTTTTCATGGAGTTCAGCTTGAAACATTCCTTCGACTATGTAACTGTTTAGCACTTTGAATTCAGTCTGCTTAAGGCAGCAAGGGCAAAAAAAAATCACAATTATACTATAGATTTTATTTTATGATTTTTGTTTACGTTATCCTTAGTTTAGTTGCATACAAATTAAAGGATAAGTATGGCCAAAACTATTTTGGCCATACTTTTCCTGTAGGTCACATGAGTCCACCTAGTTCTGCACTCCTAAGACCCATATTCATCCTTATTCTTAATTCATTGTATTTAATGCCTCAGCCCTAAGTTTAAGTCTAGGGTAATATAAACTAAGATATATTTATAATGGAGGATCAAAAGAAGAAAAAAGCCAGGAGGAGAGCCCAGTCATTCTTTCTTTTGCTTTAAGCAAACACAACTCTGTAAGCAACCCCAGGCGCCACACAGCAGACTGCATTTTATGAATGGGCTGCAAAATGCAGGGTATGATGGGCATAACCTTGTGGAATATAACAGTGAGTGAATAGCAATATCTGCTGTTATAAATGAGCCTCTAGGTGATTAGGCAGATAGCTGTTGGCATAAGCTTTCAACTCAAACATTTTTCACATCATGGTGCAGCTCTTGATTTATGAGATCAGATTTCCACAGATACCTCTACTTGTAAACTTATGAGCTTATAGAGTGGGAGGAGAAGTTAATACAGATGTGCTGCTTTTCAAACTCATTTGCCTCTGTCCTCCACAGCAGGCCTTACAAGTATGAAGAAATGTTCAACCCTCAAACAAGCTGAAACTTTATGATCCAACTTATGGATACCTTTCTGCACTCTACATCAAGGTCACATGGGAAGGCAAGATGGTCTTTTTTCATCCACGTTAGTTGAATGTCATTCACTGCTGCAGTGTACTTATATAGCTCAATAACAGGCTGATAACTAGGGCACTGCCGACTCAGCGTACATTTTTGTCAAAATTAGAGGTGTGGGGGGGGGGGGGGGGGGGGGTGCTGAGTACAGACTTACTTTAATGTGGATCTGAACAGATGGGGAACATCTAGAATTAATTGTGCCTAAGCAGCAACCTAAAAAATCTACCTTTTGGCTTGAATTCCTCCTACAAATAGCAATGCACTTCTTGGTATGTAAGTGTGCCCAGGCACTCGTGTACCTATAGCCTCATAGCTGTATACCTGCAATCTGAATTCAAATGCAATGCCGCCTCTGACTTCTAGTCTTAAAATAATTGGAGTAAGATTTGTTCATGTAACTGTGCTATTTACTGTTCTCCTTGCTGGACTCTTGACATGTGGAAGTGAAGCCCTACCTCTACTAAGATGGCCAACTCCACACAGAGAAACCGTGCAGAACAAGGCACATAAGACAGCAATGGGGAAAAGATAAGTTGCAGAGAGACCACATGCATAACTGGTAACTAGTCTGATACCTGTTTGTTTTTTTTTTGTTTTTTTTTTTATTTTGGCCTCAGTTTCCAGTTTAGGGGGATCAGGAAGGAATTTTTTTTTGAGCAGGAGCAAATTGGATCATGATTTGCTGGGTTTTTTGCCTTCCTCTGGATCAACTCTGGGTATATGATTAGACCTTTTTTCTTTTTTTATGGTTGAACTGGATGGAATTTTGTCTTTTTTCAGCCAGACTAACTATGTAGTTCTTCTTTCAGACAGTGGTAAATGATTTCACTAAATTCGGTTTGCATTCTATTTTTTTTTTTTTTTTTTTACAAAATATCATTTGCAACCAGGTTTTTAGCATTTCCATTCTGTATCTTCCTTACCCTGGATATTAGTTCTCCCACCATTCCAGTCCAAGTTCCATTCACCTCTGGAACGCCATAAAGGCCATCAGCAACCAGGCGGATTTTATAGTTAAAATGCAGGATCTTGGACAGTTCCTTGAGCATGTCCACACAGAACCCCTCATAACGTTCATTACCCTCCAGATCATGATGATTTGGTTTAAGCATCAAATATGGGTTTTCCTGTAAATAAAACTAGTTTTGGTTATTGCCATTACCTCAGGAGAATCTTTGAATGCTAATCTATTAATTATTATAATGCAAGTATACAAATCATTTAGATATTAGTTTTAACATATATTTTGAAAATACATGCTGCTACCTCCCAGCCATATGACAAAGACTAATTGTTTCATAGTAAAAATGTAAACAAAGATCATATAAGTGGAGAACCCACTTAAAAGGGGTTTTCTATAAAAGATACTGGGATCCATTCACAAAAGCAGATCGCATATGGTATTTAGGTGTTTTACTGCATGCAATCCTGAAAATGGCAATCCACTATTGCTTTGTGCGGTATTTACCACATAAAGCAAAAACGCTCCTTAAATGCTGCATAAAACAGGAGTTAAAGTCAGTTCACAAAAGGAAATAAATAAATGCATGTGGTAAATAAGTAGTGGTTCAGGCATGCGATAGTTAAGGATCCGTCAGTAGCCAGAGTTCTTAACAACCAGTAAACAACATGGTTGTTAAGGAGTAAGCGGCCACCACTTTCTTAACAGCCAGTGATTCATGTAAAGAAAAGAATTGCCAGCATTTAAAAATTGCTGAAAAAAAACAGCATGGGGTCCCATGCCAAATTAAACTTCCCCCAAAATCCATACCAGACCCTTATCTAAGCATCTAGCCGGCAGGTCAGGAAAGGGGGGGTTTATTGTGATTGACATTGGATCTACACTAGGGGACATTTTTAAATTTTTTAAACATTTTTTTAATGATGACTTGTTGCCTTTTTACTCTTTTTTAGCACTTTTTTGGTGAATGAGTAGGGGTACTATGTACCCCATACTCATTCACATGGGGGAAGGGTGGGATCTGGGGGCGGGATTCAGATATTTATTTCTAAAAATTTTGAAAACCATTTATCATTTTCCTTCCACTTCACAGTTATGTGCCACTTTGTGTTGGTATAGCATATAAAATCCCAATAAAATACATTTACGTTTTTGGTCGTAACATGCCAAAATGTAGAAAATTTCAAGGGGTATGAATACTTTATAAAGGCACTGTAGTACAGCCTGCAAAAGATGAAAAACATTGTGCAGGCTTAGTGGATGTTTGCTATGAGGGGAGTCTCTTTCCAATATGGGGATGTCTCTTTGCTGGATTGAGATGTCTCTTTGCTGAATATATGGGGATGTCTCTTTATTGGATTGGGCTGGCTCTTTGCTGGAATGGGATATCTCTTGATGAATATATGGGGATGTCTCTTTGCTGGATTGGGAAGTCTCTTTGAATATATGGGGCTGTCTTTTTGTTGGATTGGGGTATCTCTTTGCTGGATTGGGCTGTCTCTTTGAAATGGTAGTGCAGTTAGTGTCAGTTGAGGGCCCTGTTCAAAAGAGAAATACTCATAAGAGAAATAAATGGAGAGCATTCTGAGGAAGAGGTACAACCTCGAAACGTGTCAGTCATCAGCTATCCAGAGGTCTACAGTCCCCCACCAGACTACCTTCAGGGGTATTGGACCACACTGCATTTTTTGTGACATGCTTTCCATTTGATTTTATTTCTCTTGTGAGTATGTTACTTTCTATCAATAAATTTTGTTTTTAAAGGTAATGCACTAGGCCCGTGAGCCCTCTTTTTGTCTCTTCATATGCAGTTCTTTTTGGATTTCCCTGGTCTGTTGGCAGCAAGGTTTGCATTCCTTTCATACACATGTGGGGATACTGACATTGTAGCGCAGGAGCTCAGGCATTCGGTTGCTTTTTTCTTCTTGTTCAAAAGAATCTACCTTGTTGTTGTGGCAGGCTTTATATTTTTTGGCCAATATATAATTCCTTACTGTTAACTCTTGAAAGCACTGATGACTTGGAATACATTTTTTATTTTCACATATTAAGTTGTAAGAATGTTAAAATAAAAGTGGGTGTACTGAAGGACAGGGATGGCCAGTGGACGAAATTGGTGGGACAGGCCTTAGGGAATGTTAGTGGTCAGACCCGGTGGGGGCCAGGCCTAAAGCTGTGTAAGGGGCCCCAAAATTTCTGTTGGCTGTCCTGGCAGTAAGGTACTGCTCTGTGAATGGAGCCCACTGAAAGAAAAGTTTTGCATTTGTTATGAATTATTTTCATCATATTTCATACTCTTGAACTAATATGAGCTTGTGAGAAATACTTGAAGTAGTTTTATTCCATCATTATATTTCACCACAAAAATATAACTGTATTAATGCATTTAAAGAATGACTTATCCAACCAATTCCCAAGGCACTTCAATAACTGGAAATGAGCAGACTTACTAGGATCGTAGTGATTATTAATGTCTTGTTAGCCAAACTGTCAGAAATGTTTTGGAAGAAGTATCTTCTGTCCATGGATACACCATTAGTGACATGCCATCGTCCAATCTGGAAAGAAAAAATGATGTAGAAGTATATAATGTAAAGGTAAAAACAAAATAAATAATGTACATTTAAATGTTTGTTTAAATCTGTGAAACATATAGTATGTTATAAGTACATAGTATATTACTAGAAGCCAATGAGTATTTGACCCTCCACCTTCTGGTGTAGCAGCAGGTCACATTAACAAATTACAACCATTTTCCCACTCACCCCCCCCCCCCCATCCTCCACCTTTCAGAAAGCCTTGTGTGCAAAACCAAGTAATGTGCTAATCCAACAGCTCTACAATGGAATTCACAAAACAAGTAATGAGCATCACTATTTTTTAATGTCCAGTAGTGAGCATGGCCGCTAAAGAGAAATGACACTGGTCTTTAGTATTCCATGTTTTACGTTCATTTGATATATGTGAACTGAGGTTTTCCATGTAATACAGGTACCCCAAATGGTACCTGCTGTTGGTGACAGTAAACACATCATCATGGAGTAGACTTTTAGCAGATAAATTATGTGTAATGTAGATTATATCAAGTATGCTTATTTTGCTTTACTTTTACCTGGTAATCCTGCTTATAACACATTTCCTCTCCCTAGTTGGCAGTGCTGACTCCTCCATTGTATATGTGGAAGAAGGGGGGGGGGAGCCATGGTTGTCTCCCATGCTGCTCTCCTGATTTGGGCTACACACATGGCCCCCTCTAATAATTTCTATTACTTACATGGGGGAGGGAAATTAGTAGGCTAGAGCAGACAGCCTGGAAGACAGATAGTGATGTTTGTGTTTTCTATTAAAGTGGTTGTAAACCTCAGACATGAAATATGCACAAAGCATATCCCTCTATAGTGTGTACTTGTCTCAATCCAGAGCAGTAAGTGTTATTTCTGTCTGCTGTTTCATTTTACTGCTATCAGCAGGAGTAATGTCTGACAAGTTTTCCCGACACCAAGAGAAAAAGGTGACAGGGGAGGGATCTCCAACACACAACTTGTGACTGACAACATCAGCTCTGTTCCTGTGTGTTGTGTGAAGGGAGGTGTGTCCCTTCCCTCCAATCAGCTCTCAGAGCTCTTTTCAATGAGTTTTGCAATGTGTAACCTCAGTAAAAAAATGAAAAAGTCTAAGCTCTGGTAAGTTACAATACATCTGATTTTATTAATGGGTTTAGCTATCCGTTAAAAACATTGAGTATTACACAGTTACAGAGTAACACTAACAGTTTATTGCAATACTAAACTTTATTCCTAAAAAAGTAACCCCTCGGCTTCCCAAAAATTACTAGTTTTATCTCAAGAAATGTAAATATTATAACGTGAGGTGGCCACCAAACCTCTGTACAAAAGAAATAGCACGTGCATAGTGGTGCAGTCCATGTAGTGATAATTAAATGGATAAAGTTCAGGAAAGACAAGGGCAATCCAGTAAGCACTTGGGCAAGCTGTGATGGAGTGAAGTAGACTCTGAAGTAGAAGAATCAAAGAAAAGGACACAGCGCCTCTGAGTGTAGACTGTATAATAATTTTAATAAAAGGTAAGTATTACAACTCACATCTTAGTGTAATAAAACAGGCTCATAGGGATGAAAGCGGTATGTCTATCGCCAGATGTAAAGACTGCTCTGGAGAAGAGGAACCCGGTCGGTCAGCAGGAGGCGCTGCAACAGGTAAGGCATAGATGGTAAGGCCTGACTGGGTATTCCAATATGTCCGGAGCTAGTGGAGTTGGGCATCTGATGCCATCGGGATGCCATGCTTTATCTATTAAACAGTCTAGACTTAGAGGGGCTATGTCCTTTGCTTTTATTTTGGCCACCTAACCTCACCTTTTATATTCAGTTGAAAATAAATAAGAAAAATCATGTGCTACTATGACTAGATATTACAATATGCTATAGAATTCTCATAGGTGGTACTTTAACAGCTTAGCATGCCAATATACTTGTATGGTTATGTGTTACCTTTTTGGAATCACAAATTGTCCTTTTAAATCCCTTCTTTTTTGAACAATATCTAGAAACCAAACCATGGAGTGACATGTCAGTGTGACTGGAAGACCTAGAAAGCATTTTGTATAAGGAATAAATGTTTTGGTTTTATGGGAATAGGATTTGGGGGGATAAGGTGTAGGTTGTTTTAATTTTTGAGAATTAATAAGGCTGCTGATGGGTACAATCATATTGGATTTAATGGTATTATATCTTTAAGATCTTTAGTGGAATATGTAATTTGATTGATCCGTTGGTATAAGTTCAGGTATCCTTGTATTTCTATGGTTAAGCCCTCAATAGGAAGAATGCATTAGTGAATGGATCCAGGCAGTGGATATGTGTGGATCATCTTACAAATAAATGGATTAAGTTTTTTCTGACATTGGCGTGGTGATTTGCCATACAAATCCTGCTGATTAAAGCCAAGGAATCCTCTTTGTCTACCTTCTATAGGTGTTGTGTTACACTATTTGATTTATTATTATTCCTCTGTGACCATTACTTGTTTATCATTGCTCTGTGTCTTTAACCACTTGAGCTCCTGAGGATTTACCCCCTTAATGACCAGGCCTCTTTTTGCTACTCGGTGCTGCACTAATTCAACTGATAATTGTGTGGTCATGCAATGCTGCTTCCAAACTAAATTTACGTCCTTTTCTTCACACAAATAGAGCTTTCTTTCGGTGGTATTTGATCACCTGTGCGCTTTTTATTTTTCACGCTATAAACAAAAAAAGACCAAAAATTTTGAAGAAAAACAATATTTTTTACTTTCAGCTATAAAAAATATATAGTAAACTCAAAGTTAGTTATAAATTTAGTCCAAAATGTATTCTGCTACATGTTTTTGGTAAAAAAAATCCCAATAAGTGTATATTGATTGCTTTGTGTGAAGGTTATAGCGTCTACAAACTATGGTATAGATACCGACAATTGCGCAGTCATGCAATACGGTACATAAATTAAATTTACATCCTTTTTTCCCCCAAAAATTGAGCTTTCTTTTGTTTTAAAATGTGGTTTTGCCCAGCCGTGCCACCCTGCCGCCGTATTTCTACAGTGGCTGGGCGGCATGTGGTTAAGCTGTCTCCTTCTGTCTAAGCTGCGCTCTTTCTCTCACCGTACTTGTGTATACTCCTCCCCCCTGCCTCTCTCTGTGATCATTCCACTGTATCCTGTCTTCCTAAATGCATCTTCCATGGGGCTACAACATTAACGTTTTTCTACCTATGAATATTCGCCATTAAATGGAATATTCGAATGGGTTTTCTCATCTGACTTCCTCAACATGTGAGTTTATTCATTGAGTTAAACTATCTCACCCTATGCAAGGGATAAATTCAACACTATGTGGTATAGCTGTATACATTGTTGGAGATAAGGTTTATGGCCTTGTAGTCTGAGTCAGAATAGTAGAAAAATGAAGTTACAGACTAATTACAAGATTCCTGGGAGACAGTACTGATAAAGACAAGATTTATTGTTCTCATTGCAAAGCAAGAAGACAGCACCTGTAAGCCTCCATAACTAGCCCAGGCCGTCAGCATTCCCGCTTGTTATCTCTCAGTCATTATCTGCTTGTGTCAACATGAGTTATAAGGGCTCCGTCTGTGAAGAGATGTCACACACAGCAGACAAAACACAAGTCTCTGATCCAGCTGTGTTACCCAAATGCTCAGTTAAACCAACTTGGAAAATGATGGAAAATGATGAAACTTCAAGAACTGAAATAACTACTAGCCTGAGGTTATTATGGGAAAAGATTGTTACTCAATCTAACACACTGTCTGTTGAACATGGGGTACGGCCACTAGAGGGTGCCATCCAACAACTTTCTGCCTCATGGAAGCTTTATCAGTTTACCAGCAGTAAATTCAGTAATCTTTTAAAGAGCATGCACAAGGAAGATTCATTAGAGGAATTAAACAGCTTCCAGGTTCTTAATCTAGAAAGAGACAGTTTTATCCAGCAAACCAAATTAAAGGCAGAAGCAAAGATAAAGCTGCTACAAGAAACTACATCTCACAGATCCGTTTCTACAAGACATTCTAAAAGGTCCTCTAAATCTCATAGTTCAAGATGCTCTACACTCAGTGAGTGAATTGTTAGTGACTGTGCTGAAGTGGAAGCCAGTAAGGTGCAGACTGCATATGCAAAAAAAAAAGAGAGCAGAGTTAGCACCTCAGATGGCAGAGCTGGAAATTCAGTCAGCACGCCAAAGAGCAGAGCTGGAAACTCAGTCAGCACGCCAAAAAGCAGCGATAGAAATCTTAAAAAAACAGTGTAAGCATGATACAGCTATAGCAAAACTAAGGGTCCTAGAATAAGCTATCAGTGCAGACGGATGTGCAAGTGAGAGACAGCATTAACCTAAACATAGCGGATATGGAAGATCCCCTCAAACGCACTACAGACTATGTTATAAGCCACTGCAGTGGACACTCTATTGTCTCCAATGCTCCTGACAACATAGAGACTTCTTTTCAGCATCAAGTTAAAGAGGTTTCAGCAACTTCCTGCATGCAAAATCACCTCAACACCTTTCCTGCCTATCTACCTAACTTTCCTTCATACGTCACTGAGCATCAGAACAAGCTGCAAGCAAGTCATCAATCTCCTGTCATCAGAACAGCCTCAAACAAACATACCAATGGAGCAACTGACTTTAAGCAAGAAACTCGCCTGAATGCATCTGATGCACCATATTTCCCTGTGTCTTATAACAGCGATGTCAAAGATCAGCACCGTTCAGCCAACAACATCTTGCATAAAGTCGGAGACAACTGAGACAGCAGAGTTTGTGAAATACATACTTTGCAGAGAGCTCACAAAAACTGGTCTTACCAGTTTTGATGACCAACCTAAAAACTGCAGAAGTTGGAAATGTTCTTTCAGAACTGCAACCAATGATCTTGGTATTACAGCTGCTGAAGAATTGGATCTGCTGATCAGATGGCTTGGTCCTCTATCTGCTGCATGTGTTAAGCCATTAAGATCAGTTTTCATGGACAACCCTACAGCAGGCCTCACAGCTGCATGAGATCGATTATAGCAAAGTTATGGCAGTCCAGAAGCTATAGAAAATGCTCTATTCATGCATCTGGAAACTTTTCCTAAGATATCTGGTAAGGACAACAAGGAGTTCCAGAGACTGGGTGACCTTGTTCTTGAGCTTCAGCTAGCCTAGGCAGACCCAAAACTACCTGGACTCAGTTACCTGTACACTGCTAGAGGAATAAACCCAATTGTCTCCCAGCTCCCATATGGTTTGCAAGAAAAATGGTCCGCACTAGGGTCATCATACAAAAAACAGAACAATGTTTCCTTCCCTCCATTCAATTTCTTCTTCAAATTCATCAAGAACATTGCAGAGACCAAGAACGACCCAAGTTTTTCCTATGGTGAGTACAGTCTCTTTTTATCCTTTCCTAAGAGTACCAGTCTGCAGGTCAACTATTGGAACCATAGAGGCCCAGTATCCGTAAAAAAGACTGACATCCTTCCCACTCCCACCACAGTTGTGGCTGCAAATAGGAAGGAATATAGTAGGAAGATTGAAAACTGTAACCAAGAGTGTCCTATTCACAAGAAGCCACACCCCCTCAAAATATGCATCGGCTTTAGGACAAAGCCTCTTGAGGAGAATAAGGAGCTTTTATAGACATTCGAGGTATGTTTCAAGTGTTGTGCTTCTACGAACATTTTGCTAAGAATTGTAATATGTCCATTAAGTTCAGAGAGTGTGGCTCAGAAGAGCATGTGCAAGCCCTCCATCCACTTAAGCCCAGCTCTGCTCTGCACAATCTGTTAACTCTCCTCCCAGGTCAAGGCAAGGTGGGGAGAATACAGACCTGATTCCACCATAAATTCTTCACCCTGCACTGAAGTCTGTGGGGAAGACTGCTGTGATAAGTCCTGTGCTAAAATATGTTTGGAGAACGTATATCCTGAAAGTCGACCAGAAAAGACTTTAAAGGTGTATGCGATCTTGGATGATCAGAACAATAGATCACTTGCAAGATCCAAACTGTTTGATCCATTTGAAATAAATTGTGAAGCTCAGCCTTACACTTTGGGTACTTGTAGTGGAACTACAGAGGTTTTTGGTAGAAGGGCTCATGGTCTCATGGTATCTCCTCTCAAAGCTAACCTGCAATTATTCCTACCTACACTTGTTGAGTGCAACCAGATACCTGCTAACAGGGAAGAAATCCCTACGCCAGCTGTTGCCTTCCTTCACCCTCACCTGAAGGTAATAGCAAGTGAGATACCACCACTTGACAAAGATGCTCAGATCCTTCTTCTGTTAGGAAGAGACATTCTAAGGGTTCACAAGGTACACAGACAAGTCAGTGGAGCCCCAGATGCCCCATTTGCTCAGCTTACAGATCTAGGTTGGGTCATCATAGGCAACGTCTGTATAGGCAAAATGAAGAGACCTACCAACGTTTCATCATTAAAGACAAATATTCTGCCAAATGGCCTAAACACTTACTTTGAGCCATGCCCACATCACTACTGGGTGAAAGAGAAGATAGCAAGCTGCAAATGGCGACATAGTGTCTCAGGTAACACAAGCCCTCTCTCTCCCCATGACAATGACCTCGGCTGTAAAGTGTTTAATAGAACAAGTGAAGATGATATACTGGCTCCTTCAATAGAAGACAAATAATTTCTCAGATTAATCGACAATGAGGTCTTTGAAGACAACTCTAATATTAGGGTAACACCCCTACCTTTTCATCTCCCAAGAGAGAGATTGCCCAACAACTTGCAGCAGATCATCTGTAGATTCTCCTCCTTAAAGCACAACTTAAGCAGGAAACCAGAGATGCAAAGGCACTTTATGGACTTTATGCAAAATATATTTGACAGAGATCATGCAGAGTCTGCACCCCCACTAAAGCAGAGAGAAGAATGCTGGTACCTTCCATCCTTTGGAGTGTATAACCCATGCAAACCAGACCAAATCAGAGTTGTCTTTGATTCCAGCACTCAGTATGAGGGTGTTTCTCTTAACAACATGCTCCTTACTAGACCCAACTTGAAGAACAGTCTAATAGGAGTCCTGATCTGCTTCAGACAAGAGCCCATAGCAGTAATGGCTGATATTTAACAAATGTTCCACTTTGTTGTCAAAGAAGACAACAGAGACTACCTCAGGTTTCTATGGCACAAAGACAATGACATCAACAAGGAAGTGATAGATTACTGAATGAAGGTACATGTCTTCGGTAACAGTCCTTCCCCTGCAGTGCTAAGGAGAACAGCTCAGGCTGGAGAAAAGGATTATGGATCTGATGCCCACCAATTTGTTGAAAAAAACTTCTATGTTGACGACGCACTCAAATCCTTTTCATCTGCTAAAGAAGCAATTGATCTTCTCACCAGAACAAAGGAAATGCTGTCTGTAGCAAACCTTAGACTTCTCAAGATTATATCTAACAGCCAGGAACTTATGAATGCCTTTCCCTCTTAGGACTATGCCACTAGTCTAAAAAAACTTGATTTAGGTACAAATGTGCCTCCCATACAACATAGCTTGGGTTTGCTGTGGAACATCAAACAAGACACATTCACCTTACAAATGTCAACTTGTGACACACCCTTCATTAAGAGAGGAGTCTTGTCGGTGGTGAACAGCATCTATGATCCATTGGGTTTCATTGCTCCAGTCACCATTCAAGGTAAGATCCTGCTAAGACAGTTATCTACTGAGAACTTAGACTAGGATACTCCTTTACCTAGTGAGAAACAACACAAGTGGGAAAGGTGGAGATGTTCTTTGGGTTCCTTAGAAAAACTTCAGATTTCATGTTGCTATGTTTCAATTTCCATTTCAACTGCTGACCATAGAGAGATTCATATTTTCTCCGATGCACCAGCTGAAGCTATTGCTGCAGTCGCCTATTTAAAGACCTCTGGGATTAATGGAGAATCACACTTCAGTTTTGTTCTAGGCAAGGCAAAACTCACTCCCAAACCTGCACATACCATACCAAGACTTGAACTCTGTGCGGCTGTGCTAGCAGTAGAAATTGCTGAAGTCATACAAAGTGATATGGACTCCAGAACTGATTAATTGATTCTTTCACCTTTATACAGACAGTTAGGTATGTGCGGTCTTGTGATGCACTCCAGCTTGGAGAGCATGATGACTCTCAAAGCTACAGTATCCAAGGTAATGAGCCTCTAGTGGCTGAGGGGGAAACAATTGTCTGTTAAAGAACACAGCAGTGAACAAGATCAATTTGGGCTGCATGTGTGCACTCCTAGTGGTAAACCAAGGAGTTTGCACATCTACTATTTGGATTGTCATACAGATGTGGTCTGCTGTTGGATGCCCTATTGTCTTGTTATGTGATACAACGAATTGTGAGAACATATTAAAAGGAATGACAGAATGGAATGCCCATATTCTTTAACAGGGTAGTGGAATGCCCATAGAGAATAATGGAGTCAGAACCATTAGACAAATCACATAAATCCTTAGCAGACATACTCTCCAAGTTCAGTGGTGATGTTAAAAATTTAGATTAACCACTTTACAACCGCGCTTTAGCTGAATGACCGCTACAGCGCTGTTGTCTAGTTCTGGGAGGGCGTCCTCCCAGAACGCGCCCCCAACGGCACGCACCCAGCACTGTCTGTGATTGCTTATCACATGACAAGGTAAAAGGCCAATCACAGAGGCCTTTTACCACATGATCAGCTGTGTCCCCATCAGCGCCGCCTCATCAGTGCAGCCTATCAGAGCCCATCAGTGCTGCGTATCAGTGCAGCCTCATCAACGCACATCAATGAAGGAGAAAAATTACCTGTTTGCAAAACAAACAAAGAAAATAAAAAAAAAATTTTTCAAATGTTTTGCTTTTTTTTTGTTTATATTGCAAAAAATAAAAACCCCAGTGGCGATTAAATACCACCAAAAGAAAGCAATATTTGTGTGAAAAAATGATAAAAATGTCATATGGGTACAATGTTGCATGACCGCGCAATTATCATTCAAAGTGCAACAGCGCTGAAAGTTGAAAATTGTCCCGGGCACAAAGGGGGTAAAAGTGCCTGGTAGGCAAGTGGTTAAGTGGGATTATTATTGCTTACTATGGAATGACTAAAGTGAATGGCAGAAAAGAATGCCCATAGAATGTAATGGGAAGTAAAATATAAACTCATTTTGCAGACAAATCTGAAAAACATAGCAATTTCACCTTTCCCACAAGTGTTCCCCAAGAAGAGTAGCAGATTGTAAGATTAACATAATTTGAGATTATAGCTCTTTTCTGTAGAATGACAAAGGTGAATGACAGGGTATAATGGGAACCAAGATGCAACCTGGAGGCAGAACCATTAAACATTCCAAATGAATCATTAGCAGACAAACTCTCCATGTTCAGTGGTGATGTTAAAAATTTCGATAAAGTGGGATTATCATTGCTTTCTATGGAAGGAGAAAGGTGAATGACAGAAGGGAATGCCCATAGACTATAATGGGCAGTAATATATGAATTTATTTGCAGAAAAATCTGTGTCACGTAGCAAATTAACCTTTGCCACATGTGTTCCCCAAGTAGAGTAGCTGATTGTATGATTGAAATAATTTGGGACTATAACTGTTTTCTATGGAATGACAAAGGTGAATGACAAAAGAGAATGCCCATAAAGTATAGTAGGAACCAAGATGTGATCAGGAGTCAGAACCATTCAACATTCCAAATAAATCCTTAGCAGACATACTCACTATGTTCAGTGGTGATGTTTAAAATTGAGATTAAGCAGGTGCATTGTCAGGTGACCACCTTACCCGCTGAATCCTGCTGAAAATTAATAAGAAAATGTGCTACTATTTCAAGATGATTTAATATTCTAGAGGATTCTTAAGGTTGGTGCCACTAACATTAAAAGTTATCCCTAAGACGTTTCATTGAAAACAGATCTTTACATAAAGGTCCCTATATAACTTTAAAATGTTACTAAACCCACAACAGTAAAATCAGTCTGTGTATGCAGTACAGCCTGCTTGTTATACGCACTGTGTAACCTAAGGGGTTAATCCTCTGCATTGTGTAAAAAGGCTGTTTGATCCTTTCTTCTCTCCCCGTTCTCTTGTTAAAATGACCACCTGATACAAACTGAATCCATAGTCACATACACATGCTCAGTTTGGTATGTATTGCTAGAGAGGTTTTTTTTCTTTGGAGAGTGCATGTGACCAGCACAGGGCCAATCAGTACTGTTTAGACAGAGGGTCAGGGGGTTTCACATCCTCCTAGAGCAGAAAGAAAACTCCTCCTACAAGCTTTAACCAGTGCTCTGCTGAAGTCACAAGACTGCTCTAACTGCTGATGAGAAAAGGTATTTAGCAGTTTATATTTACTCAAATATGTGAATGCAGGGTCCTGCGTTTAGTAACATTTTAATAATTGTTAGCAACCATAAGGGATCCCTCATAGTCACTGCCCTGTATTTTTGGCCAGCTTAAAGAAACTGATTTACGGAACGAACTGATGGTCTTACTGAACAATCTGGGGAATGCTATGCACACTATTGTACACAACATTTGCACTTCCCTGGTGGCCAGATAATTGAACATAGTCTTATGATCAAGGCACAAAAAAATTACCCTAAAATCTAAATTCCCAATGGTATACACTAAACATTGTACAACAAATAGCCACAATATTAGCATATCACACATTTTTGTACACTCCTTATTGGAATTTCACAGCACTCACCAAATGCATGTATGTTCTCCATGTCATCCAGCCTGCCAATACTAATGAACTTTTGGTCATTATTTTGTAGAACAAATGGTAAATTGAATAGAAAATGAGATGGGTTTTATTTTTTTTAAAGTTGAAAAGAGTAGTGAGGGTTTGTCCTCACCACCAATGTTATCAGAAATTAAAGTGGTAAATCTAAATTTCTGATTTGCCAACAGAACAACAGCCTTCCAACGGGGAACACTTTCACCCATGACAACCAACAAAGAGGGGATTCTTCTCATTTTAGAAACATCTTTCCATTTTTTGTTGAGTATACATTTACATCCAGGACTTATATTCTAGCAACTGAAAATGCAGTGTGCCCAACATGTTGATAACATACGGTAAAGTTGAGTTTAAGCTTACATAGCTGCTATACTTTACACACCTGAGAGAGGTTGAAGTAATGAATGGTCGTATTCCAACAGGGTAAAGTTCTTATGTCAAAGCAACAGTCTTAAGGGAACTAAACATTCTCTTAAACTGCTGTCTGTACTATCTCTCTAGCCTTTGCTCTGTACGTTCTCTTTGCCTTGTAAAACTGTGGGTCCTCTCTCTTGCTCATAGTCCTGTTGCATATTGCTTTTCTGCCATACATTCCCTCCATTTCTCACTTCTGCTTATCTCTTTCATTCCCATGTTTCATGAAATGCTCTTTTTGCTTTCATGTTGTTTTATTTTGCTCCCTTTCTGCAATTTTAACTTTCTTTTCGTATAGCAACTCTCATCTGAAACGTGCCCCTCACCATCTTAACGAGCCCCTCCTTTGCTAAGGAGCTTGTCATACTCCATACCTGGAAACTGCCAGTTCCACTATTGGAATTTTGTGTGTGTGCATTATATATGGCACGCCATCAATCTAACTGCTCAGCTCTTCTTCAAAGGCTCATTTCAGCACCTGTGCTTTCTCTAGAAAGGTAGCAAAAACATGAAATTGTGCACTTGACCAACCATGCTACAGTTAAAAACCCCTGTTGTAAAATATTACCAGACTAAAAAAATCTATTATATATGGTAATATGACTATCCATTCTACCATAGTTCAACATTAAAGTGAATTTGCCATATTCTAAAACTAGTTGCTTTGCTGTTTTGTCAATGAGCAGGCACCACAAGGTAAAATACTATTACACCAGCTGTCCAGAAAAGCATCCTTGATCTGAGATCGCTTTCAGTTTGCTTGTGAAATATTTACTTCTCTGGTCTCAAGCTCCACCCACCAATCAATCTACTGACCGATGGGAGTGCTTTGTTGTCCAGTCTGGGTGCTCTCACTAGACAGTGGGCCAGGGACAGAGTGCAGTACAAAGGGTTAGAACTAATGCTGGCCATAGACGGGTCTTTTTCAAGGTAAAAAAATGTGCATTTAGTATTTTTTTTAACTTGGAGCCTAGAAAGGACTCCTGCAGACTTGTCAGTGTATCTGTGTGCTTGTACCTTGTACACGGGCAGGCAGATACACAATGACAGAAAGGGACAATGAACTGTCAAAGTGCTCAACAGCACCATGGTAGTTCATTGTAAACTACAAGCCAATGGACACGAAGGTTGTTGATATTTGTAGTTTGCCATTCACAGAATTCTGTGAATGAATGACGCAGTCAGGCAGGCAGAGCCCCGCATGGCCATGTTTTTGAAAAAATAGTGCCAGCTAGTGGGGGGGGGGGAGATCACCTGCTAGCGATCACCAGATGTAGTGGAGCGGCAGCGGCTGTGTATTACATGTTCCACCGAAAAGTGAACTGATCCTTTAAGGGACACTGTACAGTTACAATACAATTCAATACAGGAGGATTAGGAAGGCCCTGTTCGTGGGAGCTTGCAGTCTAAAGAGAGGGAGTTCTTTTCCCTGAGTATTATGTATGATGAATAACTACTCCAGAACCAGAATGATACATGCCCAGACATAAAGAAGTGAGGATTTTCAATGTAGCCATGCAACAAATGCAGATAAATATATATGTATAAATGTATGGTTATCATACAATGCATTCAACTGAAATAGGTCTCAACATTTACATCTGGACCTGCATGCCTGAATTGTAAAAGTAGTTCACAATTAAATGAGCACAAGCAATAATATGATAATATATGGTACCTCCTGAAATCCTATCCTGGTATATTGCAGAATCTTGAGATCATAGTTTGACCTTTGGCCTTTGCTATTGAATTCCACATGTCCGGTAAGACCTTCCAACTCTACCTGTGCAAGAGAAAGCCAATCACAGAAAGCCACAGGCAACTCTAATTCTTCTGTTTACAAATATGGGCTACAATAACATGTATTAAAAATTCAGTACAATACGGTCTATGTAAAAAAATAGGATACAGTATATTGAATAATTGTTACTTTTATAACTTTGTCCTATGCATTGTAATATTGACTACTAGCACCCAATTTAGAATCCCCATAATCACAGGAAGAGTGTTTCTCCACAGACTGGACGAGTCTGCAGGTATACAGTTAGGTGAATACAATGTGATAATTCACCTTAGGTGCCAGTTGATTTGCACTATGACTCTTTGGCCTCTTTATTGGGCAGTAAGCCCACCTGCAACATTGAAAGGTATGTATATCCTAACAATAACCTTCTCTAATTTTCTCTTTTTTCTTTTGGTCTTAAACATACCATTAAAATTGTTCTTTTATAGCCACTCAATAAGTACAAAAAACTTTTGTTAAACCTGCCAGAATTCCAGTGAGCTTGTAGGTTCTGCAGTGTTGTCTCAAGCAGTGTAGTCAGCCCTTCCCAACATTTTCTGTGGACTACAAAACACCCCCACAGTATGGTGATTAGGAGAAGGGAAGGACTGCTGTAGTCCTAATGCTCCTCCTTTCCTAGGGTGATAACATATTTCCTTCATAGGTACAGCACCCAAAAGTGCATTACTGGCAGGATAACCAGGTGAAAATAAAATAAAAAATCTGAAGAAAAGAAAATCAATGCAGCTACCACATCTGGACTAGCAAGCTGATATATATTTTATTTTTGTTGTTGTTCACTCCATTCACACTGGCTTAAAAAAACTCTGCTCCTAGAGGCGTTTAGCGTGTTTTTTTAATGCCTCTAGAAGCAGCTAATGTTATCTTATGTGTCCACGTACATTAGGTAGTCTAGAGGCGGTTTTTAAACTCAGCGTTTAGAGGCATAAAAAAAACGTTTGGTGAGCATTTTTCTGGCAGAAAAAAAACAGCTAAATGTTCCTAAACACTTCTAAATGTTGATGCCTGAGGCCGGCACAAAAAACACTAAATATGAGCGTTTTTTTTATACAGTAATTTCTGACAACTCTTGTTTTTGTTTTTTTTAAGTACAGTGTGCATGTACCTTAAAACACAACAGGCAGTTTCAGGAGGAAAGAGAGGTGTGCTCAGCTAACACATAGACAACACTGTCTCAGTGACTCAGTCAAGTGTCCTTTACATGAATTATTAAACTGGCAAAAAATGTTAGCATGCTGGTGGGTATCTTTGACCCATTCTACATATTTTAACACTCAGAAAATGAGTGTTATATACTTATAGTGTTTATACTTCCTATAAAGATTTTCATAAGTGAAACAATTGACAATATTAGCCTCAAATATTTTGCATAACAGATTGTATACCTGTACAAAAGACACTTTTTATATATGAAAATGCTGAGCCTTGTCAAATAGCTACTCTGTCTTTTTCCCAAATAATGCTCCTTTCTTTAAACTTATAGAATATAATTGAGAAATGAAAATCTCTCTTCCTTACTCACCATTCTCAGGTAGTTCATAAGGCTAGTGCCATGTTGCCATATTTGTGCGGACCCACATGACAGAGGTTTAACGCCAATTTCCTGACTTCGGTTTAGCTCCTGCACGGCATCCACTATACCATAAACAGCATCAAAGAGCAAAGCAGAAGAAAGCTGAAAAAAATGTGATTATTCGTTTATGTTAACAATGTGAATGAAAGCTAGAAAACCCTTTTAAAGGGCACCTGTCATATCAGAAATTTGGGAGTAGCTACTGTTAACTTTTTTTTCAAGCTATAAGCTCCTAAGTTTTCTTCCAATTTTACTTCAAAAGTCCAGGAAAAATATAGAGGCAGAAAAGTCATTGCTCTGGTCACTGCAATTGTTTCAGTACAGTGACTTACTAAGTTAAGAGGCAAGGAAGAGGATAAAATGTACCATTAAAATGAAGTTGGGAATGGCAGCTCTAATGTATGCATCCTGAGAGTTTCCATTAGAGCTTTGGCCTTTGGAAATGTGATAAGAACCTAAAGAATAAGTCCACTTTTAGTAAAAACTCTCTTACATACGCTCCATCCTCACTATCTCCCCAAAATAAACTAACCTAGGAACACCTATCAAACTGTTTACATACCACAACATGTCAGCCACTGTCTCCTCCATGGTTTACAACCTCCAAGTCAAAACCTTCATCAGCACTGGTCACAGTGCACAGTTAGTCCTCATAAGCTTGAATGTGGCCAAACTTTGAGTGCCTCTTGTCATGGTGAATGGTCTATGCGGGCCTCCATTGTCATCTATTTTTATCACCAAACCGCACTGAAGATTACCTTGATGGGTGATGTCATTCTGGAGGAGTAGGTATTCTAGGCAGGCTATATTTGCCTGCAGGTTGCCCTAGGTATATGAACCTCCTGGAGCAGTGTGGGAGTTTTTTTTAGAGGTTAGGGGAAGGGTAGGGATTTACCAAACCACTGTCGCCTTGCCCTGAATGAGAAAGCTGTTGGTTTATTAAAACTGGAGAGTGCAAAATCTGGTGCAGCTGTGCATGGTAGCCAATCAGCTTCTAATTTCAGCTTTTTCAGTTAGGTTTAGACAAAACAAACTGGAAGCTCATTAGTTTCTATGCAGAGTTGGAACAGATTTAGCACTCTCCAGTTTTAATAAATCAACCCCACAGTGAATCTGGGATACAATATGGTTTTTAATGAGTATAGATATACATGTGATCATATGTATGTATCAATGTATGTTATTTAAAACAAATTTGTTTGTATGTATAGATGGTCAAAGGTCAAATGATGATTGGTAGCCAGAGACAGGCCCAGACTGGCCATAGGGTACACGGGCGTTTGCCTGGTGGGCTGGGTTTGCATGTCCTAACAAGACCACAGCACAATTCCCACTGACATTCCCCAGTTCCCGGACAGTGTTCACAGCTTGCCGCAGATTACAGTAGTTGCACTGAGCTATAGCAGATGATCCGCACTCAGCAGTCTCCATTATAACGTGTTCCCTATTCAATCATGTGAAGTGTAAATTTTGTTATCCAAACAGCAAGCTGACTATGGGGTTGATTTACTGAAACTGGAGAGTGCAAAATATGGTGAAGCTGTGCATGGTAGCTAACCAACTTGTAACTTCAGTTTAGCCAATTAAACTTTGCCAGAAAAAACTGGAAGCTGATTGGTTTCTATCCAGAGCTGCACCATATTCAGCATTTTCTAGTTTAAATAAATCAACCCCAGTGAATTGCTTATGCTATCCACCAAAAACTGCAGTTGTGCCAAAGTCAGAAAGATCACTTAATTAAATTCAATCTGTGTTCTGTGTAATCAGACATTTCTGAAGCCTGTGCTGTAAAACATCCATTCCAAAGCAAGTTTGAATCAGATCAATGACTGAATTTTTTAGCGCTAACATTTTTTCACATTAGGTTTTCCGTATTGAGAGACAAGAAGCCTACAATGTATGTGTGTTGGGAAATTCCTCCTATGCAGAATCATTTTTGGATCAGCAGATGACAGACAAAAGACACTGGTGGGGGCTGGCACACTGCTGCTCTCCCTCTATGCATCTCAAGGTTTACTGTTCAATATTGCTAGACTGTGCTGTTAAGTTAGATAAAAAAATGTGCTTATATTGACATATAAACAAAAACATAAAGAAGGCTGGGGCTTTATTTGCCTTCATTTTACATGTCATGTAGGCAAGATAAGCAATGTTTTCGTATCTGCAAAATGTTATTAATATAGCAGCCCAGGCAACAAGTAAATCCGTTCAGTGAATTTTATAAATCCACAATTTCCCACTCCCTCCTACTGAGCAATGCTAATAACGCCAATAAATTCAGTGAAATGGGAATCTGTTTAAATAATACCCTCCCTGTAGTCCTAAATCTCAATATATTTGTAACAAAGCTTGAATCATACACCCTTTTTCTTGTTATATTATTTAACTAATAATAAACCTCATAAATACAATGTATGTCTAGCTGTTGTGTTTTATCATGCAGTAAATGAATAGGAGTGTGTACTTTAAAAGGGTTCAGATTTACTGAAATTTGAGGATATTCACACAATAAATTGTGTGAATATTCACTTGAATTATCCAGTCATGTGAAAAGAAAATTCCTGGTTACCTATTTAACCTGCACATGACTCCTTTAGTAAATCATTCTTAAACTGTATCAATGCTAAAGTAGAAAAATCACTCAGTTTAATACAGTTTGACTAATATAATTTTTCTATTGTTAGATCGAGCAGAGATCTCTGAAGGCAAAAGAGGGAAAAACAATGGAACTAATTTGTTCTTTTTTTGTTAGAAATGTATGCAAATGCTCTGCATGGATGCAGAACTCTAAATACATATATGTAAAGCTATGATGTAAAGGCCACAGTAAAAATGGACTGGATATCATTCTGATACCCCTATAGATTTTAAATGTATTTAAGTTAAAAATATCAAACTATGATGTAATACAATTTCAGTGTATAGAAATGCACAAGGTAGGTAGAAACACTACCCCATCACTCATGTTATTATTTCACAATACATAAGTGTTTAAGTTTACCGATTTTCTTTTCTGTATTTTTTTGTGTGAAACAATAAACAGCTTTTTGATTTTACTTTAAGCAAGGAGTGAAGAACATAGTGCCCTTGTGTTTAAAGCTCTGAAATATTCCTATATGTTTTCAGAAGTACCAAACTTTTCAACAACTGCCGTGGGGGTAAAATATGAATAATTTACTTCTCAATGATCACTCCTGATAATTACACTGCATCAGACATATGCATAATTTAACTGCACAGAGAACTTTAAAGAGCAAAACTGAGAATTTTCATCTTGCAGAATCACGGGCTCAAAGATGGGTGTTCCCAGAAAAACAAATAACTATCATACAGGTGATCCAGGATGAAAAACAAAACTAATAGGTAGATACGTTTTATCCTGTTATTTATCTCCATGATAAATGCTCACATTCAGCTAATGTGTATTGTCTGACAATGGGAATTAGTGTGAAGGATAGGCTTATATTGATTAATGTTTTGCAGGGATTTTCAAATCTAGGAAACTAAACATTGCAAGACAGGTACCACATTGCTTTTGAAATTTACTTCACCAAAAAAAACATGAATTTTAGTGGTTAAAGTATCACAAACCAAACACTTATATTAAACCTTTCCTTTCAAAAATCAGTGCAAAGTGGCACTGTGAATCAACAGATATGCTCAGGGGTAGTAAGTATCTTCAACATCTTTTCCTAAGCTCCAAAAGCTGGTGTGCTCTAAAATGCAAATATGAACTTAAAGTACAACTAAACTGTATCTGCATAATAAAAATAAATTAAATAATGTTTTTGGTTTGCAATGCTCAAAGTATACTCACCCCTCTATTTATGTCTCCTTACTTTTTTTTTTGAGAAATCACTTCGATAAACACCCCCTAGCAGTTCTAACCATGACTTGATTTAGGCAGGCATCTTGATTTAGGTAGATGATTCATGTAGCATTAATGTAGCAATAATCTATGCATCTATCTATCTACATATATATATATCTATATCCACTACTTAAAGCGGAGCTCCACCCAAAAGGAGAAGTTCTGCTTTAAGGACTGCTCCCCTGCTCCCCATTAAGGATTGGCACCTTTGGGGGGCGGGGGGGAGCGGATACCCGAATTTGACAGGTACCCGCTGTCCTCCCACCCTGTAGTCTTTTGGGACATGTGACAGGTCCCAGAAGACTACAGGACCATTCATGAAGTGCAGTGCTACTCGCGCATGTGCAGTGGGTACCTGGCTGTGAAGCAGCAAGCTGTCACAGCCGGGTGCCCACACTGAAGATGCCGGCCTCCTGGAATACAGGACGGCCGGTGAAATGGGCTGTGGGGGACACACCACGGGACCAAGGGACAGGTAAGTGGCTGTTTTTAAAAAATCAGCAGCTACAGTTTTTGTAGCTGCTGACTTTTATTTTTTTGGCAGGATGACTGGAATTCCGCTTTAATAGCCCTGTAATCTATTTTTCATTAAATTGTTTTTTACTGTGTTTTTCTGTGTCATTGCAATGTCCTCAATGAGTTCTCGAAACCTCTTCTTTTCCCCATCACTCCAGTTTTTTGGAAAGAGCACTGCAATTTAGTTGCAGTCAAGTGCACTGCTTTATGCACACTACAAATTGTATAATCCATAGTACCTAGTCCATCTACTAGATAGCGAGCAAGAGAGAGTGGCTACATTCGTACACACAGTGGGACTGTGGAGAAGTGCAGGCACCCTCTAACAGTAAGTCAGATCAAAGCAATAAACAGGATGTGAAGTTAAGAATACATACCATTTTTTTTTTACTTTTTTAAAAAAAAGTTTAGTGTTAATTAAAGGAAGGAAGACTGAGGGATGTGCCACTCCTTCCACACCTTCCTCTTCTAGGTAGGGATGAGGTCCAAATTTGCTTCGAACACAGGGTCTGACCAAATTTTGCTTGTGGGAGCATTCATGAAAATGCCAAACATTTTGCCCATTAGGCGTAAACCAAATGTCATATACAGTAGTGGCTTTACTACCATACAGTATATATATACTGTATATATATATATATATATATCAGCTTCCACTATAAATGGTTGTTAAGGAAGCAGCAGTGTCAGCATCTATCATGTCCTTAGCAACCAGTGATGTCACCCAGCCCCATTCATTTGTTGGTCAAGAATCCCTGGCCATGTGAACAAAGGGACTAATTGCTGGCATCATTGCCCAAATATGACCACACAGTCATACTTGGGCAATAGCATTAAGCAAATATAGCCATGGCCATATTTTTGTCAATGAAAACTCTGGATATTCCTTGCCCCTTTGTTTATATTCCAGATGACAGCTCAGGAAGCTGTCATTCGCAGTGAGTGAGCGACAGTATTGGACACATTGGCTAGTCAGTGAGTCTTTTCTTTTGGCGAGTCATTGATCATGACTGATGATGATCTGCTTTGCCAAATGACTTGACTGATGGTGGAACTTATTATTTAAAAAAGAACTTGTCTAAAATTGAGGTGTTTTTGTTTACTTTTTAAATTTATATTTGTGAATGCATAACAGTTACTCATCCATGTGGGGGGGAGGGGGGGGGCAGTAACTGGGGGCCACCCTTTCAGACTATAATAAACCCCCACCTGCAAAACCCTATAACAGTAGGGGAAGAGTTGTGAGGAAGAGGCCCATGTCCTCATCAACCTGGGACCCCTTGCACTGAACTCTGGCACATTCATCCCATCACTATCCGGGAATATATATTTACATGTTGTGAGGATACTTGAGCTGATGGACCCTCAAGCACCTGACAAACACCTACTCCCTCAAAGTACATACCACCACCAATAGCATACATTTGAATATACTGGGCAACTTTAATGACCAATAGTGAGGATGGAGTAGGAGGTGAAAAGGGATGACTAGAGTAACCTGAGTTTTAGACTGCTTGGGATTTTGGAAATTAATTTGAAGATACAGTATATGCAGATACATAAGGAAGCTTGCTTTTCATTTATATGGTGCCATTTATGTTGTTTTTTGAAAGAAATTATTTACTTTAAACAGTAAGAAGATGATGATGTGGTTTGTTCAAACAGGATGATAATCATAATAACAAGCAAAAATACTAAACACTTACAAAAACACAAATTCCTTTTAATAATACTTACAGTCAGGTCCATAAATATTGGGACATCGACACAATTCTAACATTTTTGGCTCTATACACCACCACAATGGATTTGAAATAAAACGAACAAGATGTGCTTTAACTGCAGACTGTCAGCTTTAATTTGAGGGTATTTACATCCAAATCAGGTGAACGGTGTAGGAATTACAACAGTTTGCATATGTGCCTCCCACTTATTAAGGGACCAAAAGTAATGGGACAGAATAATAATCATAAATCAAACTTTCACTTTTTAATACTTGGTTGCAAATCCTTTGCAGTCAATGACAGCCTGAAGTCTGGAATGCATAGACATCCCCAGACGCTGGGTTTCATCCCTGGTGATGCTCTGCCAGTCCTCTACTGCAACTGTCTTCAGTTCCTGCTTGTTCTTGGGGCATTTTCCCTTCAGTTTTGTCTTCAGCAAGTGAAATTCATGCTCAATCGGATTCAGGTCAGGTGATTGGCTTGGCCATTGCAGAACATTCCACTTCTTTCCCTTAAAGAACTCTTTGGTTGCTTTTGCAGTATGCTTTGGGTCATTGTCCATCTGCACTGTGAAGCGGCGTCCAATGATTTGTGAAGCATTTGGCTGAATATGAGCAGATAATATTCCCGAAACACTTCAGAATTCATCCTGCTGCTTCTGTCAGCAGTCACATCATCAATAAATACAAGAGAAGCAGTTCCATTGGCAGCCATACATGCCCACGCCATGACACTACCACCACCATGCTTCACTGATGAGGTGGTATGCTTAGGATCATGAGCAGTTCCTTTCCTTCTCCATACTCTTCTCTTCCCATCACTCTGGTACAAGTTGATGTTGGTCTCATCTGTCCATAGGATGTTGTTCCAGAACTGTGAAGGCTTTTTTAGATGTCGTTTGGCAAACTCTAATCTGGCCTTCCTGTTTTTGAGGCTCACCAATGGTTTCCATCTTGTGGTGAACCCTCTGTATTCACTCTGGTGAAGTCTTCTCTTGATTGGTGACTTTGACACACATACACCTACCTCCTGGAGGGTGTTCTTGATCTGGCCAACTGTTGTGAAGGGTGTTTTCTTCACCAGGGAAAGAATTCTTCAGTCATCCACCACAGTTGTTTTCCGTGGTCTTCCGGGTCTTTTGGTGTTGCTGAGCTCACCGGTGCGTTCCTTCTTTTTAAGAATGTTCCAAACAGTTGTTTTGGCCACACCTAATGTTTTTGCTATCTCTCTGATGGGTTTGTTTTGTTTTTTCAGCCTAATGATCGATTGCTTCACTGATGGTGACAGCTCTTTGGATCTTATCTCGAGAGTTAACAGCAACAGATTCCAAATGCAAATAGCACACTTGAAATGAACTCTGGACCTTTTATCTGCTCGTTGTAATTGGGATAATGAAGGAATAACACACACCTGGCAATGGGACAGCTGAAAAGCCAATTGTCCCATTACTTTTGGTCCCTTAAAAAGTGGGAGGCACATATGCAAACTGTTGTAATTCCTACATCGTTCACCTGATTTGGATGTAAATACCCTCAAATTAAAGCTGACAGTCTGCGGTTAAAGCACATCTTGTTTGTTTCATTTCAAATCCATTGTGGTGGTGTATAGAGCCAAAAATGTTAGAATTGTGTCGATGTCCCAATATTTATGGACCTGACTGTATATACTATATTTGCAAACTAAAACTAGAAAATTAATGTATCCTTCAGTAGCACTTAGAGATGGGTCAGAATGGGGTAAAAGGTGCTGACTTGTAAACCTCATGATCTACTATGTCCGAAGTCAGAAGCAGCAGGGGAGATTTACAAAAACTAGAGTGAAAAATCTGGTGTAGCTCTGCACAGAAACCAATCAATTTACTGGTTTATTGTCAAAGATTAATAGAACAAGCTGAAGTTAAAAGCGGATTAGTTATTATGCACAGCTGCACCAGGTTTGGTGTGCTCCAGTTTTAGCAAATCTCCACCAGTGTCTTGAACTATGGTGTCCTTTTATGACACAGAGAATAGCTGCGATTCAACGGATCTCAGCTATTCTCTGGTCATTCACAGTTTATGACACTCAGGAGATCATGTCAGCCCTTCTCTGGAGATCTGTGTTCTCCCTCCAGATTCTCCAGCCCATAGCTGGAGAATCAGAGGGACCGAAAACTAAGCAGAGATAATTTACCTCTGCTTAGTAAACTGATCTTTTACTGTAATCTGGCGAGATTATAGTAAAATGAGCCGTTTTTCACAGTTTGTAGACCGTTCTCCAGCGTTTGGAGACCGTTCTCCCTTCGTTCGGAGAACTGCTTCATAAACTGCATTCACAGGAGAACTGTGTTCTCCGAGAATGCTGGAGAACTGAGCAGCGATCTATTACCGCTGGTCCATAAACGGACACCTAAACTGGATGCCACTTACTGCAGGGCCCGTGAAAGGAGTATGATCACAGTTCTCTTCCCAAGATTGCTGGAGTATCTGTGTGAATTCCTGGAAGTAGCTGTGCGATTGATTAAACATAGAAAAACTCAGGATGTTCACCCGTTCATCCAATGGGCTGTCAAAGCGCTGCAGAGAAAATTCCTGATTGAAGAACATTTCAGGGTTAATTACCAATTCAGCAACATAAAACCATCAAGAATGACCATTTTTACAGCTATCCCTGGTTCACACCACTGCGACTTCAGGTGTGACATTCGATTTACAAATCGCACCTGAAGTTGCACCCAATGTATGTCTATGACACATATTCAAATACACAGCACAAAATTCCCATATAATATCCCAGAAAAGTCATCCACCTCCACCCTTGAAGGCTAATCAAAAAAATATATATAAAGCTTTTCTCTTTTAAAAAACCACAAAAGTGTCCAAAATATCCAAACAATCCCCACTAGTGTAAACAATTGTTTAGCAAAGTCTCTTTTTTTCTTCTTTCAACAACAAGTCTCTTTCTCAACATCCGCAATTTCTGATGACAATATACCTCAAAAGGAAAAAAAACTCAACATAGTGTCATACCTTTTAAATAATAAATACACACGTGCCACTTACTGTGCAACATGTAATACTGTGAGAAAAAAAAAAAATATATATATATATATAGATGTGTTAATCTATATGCGAATATCTACATACACGCATATATTTTTTAAAATTTCTCTGTGTAACCAAATTATTTATAAGTGAAACACTCACACATCGTGTCCACTACAAAATCTGTGAAAGCAACTCAAGTATATCACTGCAAATGTGTATCACCACACTCTGTATTCATCAGTGATCACCTTAAACCCTACACACACCCAAAACCAACACTCTCCAACTCCTGTGCTGATGGATAATTACCCTATATATAAAATGACAGGGCATAACACAAATCTGGGTTAACTTCTTATCAGTAGGGTTCCATCCAGTGTTAGAGTTTTTCTTCCATTATCCTCAAAAGAAAATCTGCAATTACATATGGTAGATTCAATAAAATATCATCCTTTATTTGATAACTCACATTAAAGTTTGGATAAAGCAGCTCCTCCTCATAGAGATACAAATGCAGACAGACTAGGGAACACTGGCCACATGTTCCCACTTCCAAGATGGCCGCGATCGCACTTCCGGTCAATGTCGATGCGTCTGACGACCCTTCTGAAAAAGTCATAGGAAGTGACGAAACGTGTCAGGGACACGTGACGTCAGACGCATCGACGTTGACCGGAAGTGCAATCGTGGCCATCTTGGAAGTGGGAACATGTGGCCAGTGTTCCCTAGTCTGTCTGCATTTGTATCTCTATGAGGAGGAGCTGCTTTATCCAAACTTTAATGTGAGTTATCAAATAAAGGATGATATTTTATTGAATCTACCATATGTAATTGCGGATTTTCTTATGAGGATAATGGAAGAAAAACTCTAACACTGGATGGAACCCTACTGATAAGAAGTTAACCCAGATTTGTGTTATGCCCTGTCATTTTATATATAGGGTAATTATCCATCAGCACACGAGTTAAAGAGTGTTGGTTTTGGGTGTGTGTAGGGTTTAAGGTGATCACTGATGAATACAGAGTGTGGTGATACACATTTGCAGTGATATACTTGAGTTGCTTTTACAGATTTTGTAGTGGACACGATGTGTGAGTGTTTCACTTATAAATAATTTGGTTACACAGAGAAATATTTAAAAATATATGCGTGTATGTAGATATTCGTATATAGATTAACACATCTATATATATATATATATATATATATAATTTTTTTTTTTTCTCACAGTATTGCATGTTGCACAGTAAGTGGCACGTGTGTATTTATTATTTAAAAGGTATGCCACTATGTTGAGTTTTTTTTCCTTTTGAGGTATATTGTCATCAGAATTTGCAGGTGTTGAGAAAGAGTTGTTGAAAGAAGAAAAAAAGAGACTTTGCTGAACAATTGTTTACACTAGTGGGGATTGTTTGGATATTTTGGACACTTTTGTGGTTTTTTAAAAGAGAAATGTCTATGACATTGTCTTAGTAGGTGCAATTTCAAGTAGCACGATTTGAAAAATAGTTCCTGCATTACTTTTTCTCCACTTCAATGCGATATAACTCTCATAGACTATTAGGTAAATGGCACTGAAATTGCACCTGTGTCTATATGAGCGCTACTTTGAAGTCATGCTTTAAATGGGACCAAATCAAATTGCGTTCAGAGTGTACCAGGGATTAAGGAGAGGTTAGTAGTGGAGAAGTATTTGCATAAGCTTTTTCCATAAATGCCGTGGTAGTTCATTGAAGCTTCCTGTCAGAATATCTGCTTGCTCGTACATCCCGTACGGCAAGCAGATATTCTGACAGGTCTGCAGGAGACCTGCATGGCATCAGCGATCTACTGATCGCTGGTGCAATGCTTTCCAGGCTCCTTTTGGCAAAAATAATAAATGCACATTATTTTTGTCCAAAAGGTGAACTTATCCTTTAGGACAGATTAATGTTAGAGATACTGGTGTTTGAGTTATAAAGATGTTGTCACACAAAAACTTACAGAGGCCACAGGGCCTTGGAACAGAGCCTGAGCAGAACATTCCCCATAATTTCTACAGAGTTAACATGTCTTGTTTAGTCCTTAACCTGTTATTTTTTTCTCTACCATGAGAAAATTTTTCTTTTACACCTCTTGCACCTGGATCAGGTATTTTTGTAACTGATTTAGATGCAGCCCATTGTTTTTAATGCACCTGTACACACAGACACATAAATTTACATTGTATATAGATTAGTTAAAAGAAAAAAAAACTGGCTTGACTGGACAGTATTTTACTCGATTACGGTATATGCACAAATATGTGCATATACGCACATACAAACATACAACAGAACCCAAGAAAAGCTGTCATTTTTATGCAAGTGTACACATATGTGGGAAAACACATGAATACATGCATTTACTAACAGCATATCCTCATGTTTTTATGCAGGGACTTTCTACCAGGAAACTGCATCAGTACTGTGTGCAATACCTTTATTAATTACAAAAAACCTTTCTATAAAATAACATACAGGTGAAACTCAAAAAATTAGAATATCGTGCAAAAGTTAATTTATTTCAGTAATGCAACTTAAAAGGTGAAACTAATATATGAGATAGACTCATTACATGCAAAGCAAGATAGTTCAAGCCGTGATTTGTCATAATTCTGATGATTATGGCTTACAGCTCATAAAAACCCCAAATCCACAATCTCAGAAAATTAGAATATTGTGAAAAGGTGCAATATTCTAGGCTCAAAGTGTCCCACTCTAATCAGCTAATTAAGCCATAACACCTGCAAAGGGTTCCTGAGCCTTTAAATGGTCTCTCAGTCTGGTTCAGTAGGAATCACAATCATGGGAAAGACTGCTGACCTGACAGTTGTGCAGAACACCATCATTGACACCCTCCATAAGGAGGGAAAGCCTAAAAAGGTAATTGCAAAGGAAGTTGGATGTTCCCAAAGTGCTGTATCAAAGCACATTAATAGAAAATTATGTGGAAGGGAAAAGTGTGGAAGAAAAAGGTGCACAAGCAGCAGGGATAACCACAGCCTGGAGAGGATTGTCAGGAAAAGGCCATTCAAAAGTGTTGGGGATTTTCACAAGGAGTGGACTGAAGCTGGAGTCAGTGCATCAAGAGCCACCACACACAGATGGATCCTGGACATGGGCTTCAAATGTCATTTTCCTCTTGTCAAGCTATTGAAGCATCCTGGTCTTCCATAACACCTCAGCAGTGCCACAGGCTGATAGCTTCCATGCCACGCCGCATTGAGGCAGTAATTGCTGCAAGAGGGGCCCAAACCAAGTACTGAGTACATATGCATGCTTATACTTTTCAGAGGTCCGATATTGTTCTATGTACAATCCTTGTTTTATTGATTCCATGTCATATTCTCATTTTCTGAGATTGTGGATTTGGGGTTTTCATGAGCTGTAAGCCATAATCATCACAATTATGACAAATCATGGCTTGAACTATTTTGCTTTGCATGTAATGAGTCTATCTCATATATCAGTTTCACCTTTTAAGTTGCATTACTGAAATAAATGAACTTTTACACAATATTCTAATTTTTTGAGTTTAACCTGTATGTGCATTCCTATGAGAACAATAAAATCTGCTTAGCGAATTATCATATAAACATATTACATAAACATAAACACAATTGCTATAGAAAAAATGTAGGTATGTAAAAAGCCTAGTAAATGCTTAAACAGCAGATATGAAAAAAATAATCTATCTATCTATCTATCGTATCTATCGTATCTATCGTATCTATCTATCTATCTATCTATCTATCTATCTATCTATCTATCTATCTATCTATCGTATTTATCTATCTATCTATCTATCGTATCTATCTATCTATCTATCTATCTATCTATCTGTCTATCTATCCATCCATTAATCTAACATCAATCACTGTATCACTTAACATATTTTGCCCACTTTACAGAAAACACGGCACTAGTCACATCAGCTACAGATAGAAAATTACACTTTGTATTAATTTTCAAAAGTGACATTCTATTCAACTGTTAAAGGTACTTAGCACCAGCAAGTGTGGAGTAGGGAGAGGTCAGAGCCACCCATATTGTTATGGCTCAAATTCAGATTACTCTTGAAACTTCCATCAGTATGTACAACTGTGCAATAAGTGCTTTTTACAATTTGCAGTTCTAAAAGTGCTCTCACTTCCAATCAATATTTTTATTCCCGGTGTGAAAAAGACCATCTCTATAAATGCTTTACCTTTCAACAATCTGCAGTAATTACATTTTACAGTTGTTTCATACTTTAGTTACCAGTAATATCATTATAGGTTTAAGTGGTCTATAGAAATACACAGGATAAGAGAACAGAATTTACAGCACTGCTTGTGCTGTTAATAAAAAAATAATTTCTCACCAAATTTGTAAAGATATATGTGTAATAAGCGGAAACCATTCCCAGCTCTGCGGCCTGAAAATAAGGAAAGCAAAATATTAAAAAGAAAACCCCATAAAGGTTTTTTAATGAGCCTTAACTGTTAACCTGCAAGTTTCACATAATAATTTCTTTATAAAAAAAGCATTACACCAACAATAATGTGGCACAATTGTTTTTCCAGTGACACAGATAAGGTGAATCTCTAGTGATGTTATCAATCTGATTGGGCCATTTTGAAATGCAAATTTCGTACAAAAAGCATTTTTACATTGTGCTTTATTAAGTGTTCTTGCATGGCAAGACCACTTACTGTTATCTCACATATATATTCTTATTATTATAGCCAAATTTACCACCCTAACTCCTCCCACAGTTTTTACACTATATAGACAGTAACATACCGAAACGTGCGGATTGTTCCCGATTGGTGTGCTATTACTTTGTGGAACGTTTCGCCGAATGCTACACGAAATATTGGCGTTTTTGTGGTGAAATTGGTCCTATAGGAATGAATGGCGGAATGTTCAAAACTAGCGTGGAAGCTAACAAAAGCTAGAGTGTGAGATGAAAAATCAGGACATGATTTCTAAACTGCCATCACTCCCTCATTGTCAAGCCCAACTACACAAATCGTATATCAAAACGTTCAGCTATCCCCGCTGCCACTAAAAATGTCCACGGCTAAGCCATAGTCCTGATAGTTTTTACAATATGACCATTTGTTGGCAACTCACGCCGCTCATTGAGATTCATTGAAACTCCACTCTAGCCACCTCAAATTTAAAGGGCAATATCTAAACTGCGACTGTGCCTTCATTTTTAATATTTCAGAGACATACTATGCATCAAAATGTAGGTATGGGTCTTGTGATTCTCACAATATAAAGCTCTTCGCTGTAGGATTTAACATTTTTAAACTACAACTGTTTGAAGATGGCAACCGCCAGTGAAGTGAGCAAGTTGGAGCAGTTTGTTTTTAACCACTCTTCTCTGCCCTTGCTGTAGAGTGCGTTGCCATAGGAACCCAGGTGTGTGAGCAGGCAGCAGAGTGACAAAAGCTAGAGTGTGAGCTGTAAAATAAAAGTTGAAATGCATTTCTCACTCTATCAAGCTTGCCATGTGCACTTTTTAAATTTGATCAATCAATTAATTAGTGTAATGTTTACTATCTTTACTCACTCTAAACACTCCACACGGTTACTCTGCCCACTCCATAAAGTTACTCTGCCCAGTCCAACCTTTTCACAGTTATTCCAGCCACTCCAACCACAAAACAGTTACTCAAGCCACTCCAAACAGTTACTCCGCCCACTCCAGTTGTAGGCTACTGGTGGAGGCAAGAACACTTCACACAATTTCCCCAGAAATTGTAGCTTTTCTAGTTAATAAAAGAAAACCTACAGCCTAAACAACAAACATTTCCATAGTGTTCAATAGAAAAGCTATTTATAGATACCCACCTATAACCTATTACCAATTGTGTCTTATTGTCTGCAGCTGAGCATCCTGTTAATGTACAGTTTCATGTATCTTCCAAACCAGACACATATAAAATTTGCAGGTCACGCTTACTCTGATATCAAATTACTGGATGTCAGTGGGTAACATGTGATGTCTGTGCCTGCACCCAAAATTTCATTTCATAAATCAAACATGGAGCACAAACAAATGAAAGTAATCACTGCCAAAATCATTGGAGCTGAATTATTTCCTAAAGCAGACATTCTCAACCATACTATGGTATAGGCAGAACTCTGATTTATTTATTTATTTAATAAACTATATTGAAGAGAAATGCATTTTCCTCAATACTGCATGTGTTAATGTTACTATGGCAATGTATAGATGCATGGATGGAGAAAAAAAACTAACATATATTATACAGCTCTGTGTGAAGTGGGGCATTTTGTGAGCTAAAACAGTTGTAAAATCATGTAACTTGCACACCTTAATTAATATTGTGTGGGACATTGATGCATTAGCATGAATAATGATCGTACTGGTCTTGTCATCACGGATTTCTTTTAAGAGTGGAGTTGGGTCCCAACTGTCATCAAGCATCCTGACTGAAAGACAGTCCTTGGAAATCAGAAACTGACGCAGGAGCTTCTCCAAGTTCAGAAGACCTTAAAAAAAAAAAAATAGTCACTTTCAAAGTAAGAAAAAAAAAGTTAGTGGCCTACAAATCCTCCACCAAAACAATATCTACAGTAAGTATCAGGGTATGCAACCAGAAAAGAGAATACTCTTATTAGAGTACAATGGACAGCAGCCATGATCTTATGTATTTTACTCAAAGTAATGTAAAAACATTACATTACAAAAAGTATAAAATTACCAAAAAAATTAAGACGTTTCCAGTTTAACCACTTGCCCTCCAGAGGATTTACCCCCTTCGTGAGCAGGCCATTTTTTGCTGTTTGGCACTGCGCTATTTCAATTGGTATTTGCGCGGTTGTACAATGCTGTACCAAATGAAATTTATGTCCTTTTTTCACACAAATAATTTTTGCGCTATAAAGAAAAAAAAGACTGCAAATTTTGAAAAAAAATTATATTTTTCAATTTTGGTTATAAAAAATATCCAATAAACTCAAAGTTAGTCATAAATTAGTTTTTTTGGACCCAATTATAAATATATGATAATATTGTAAACACATATATATGCCACATTTCAAAATGTGCAATTTACCATATGCAGAGTGTATACATGGCCCAACCAAAAAATAGCTGAGACAGGTCACATCCCACATGGTCCAGCTGAAATTTAGGATAGACAAAGTCAAGTACATAGGGAACTGCAAACGTATATATTAATTTTAGTCATTAACAGGAGACCTGCAATCAAACCTTATCGTACAAAATGATGATGCTCTTTACTCTCATTGTGCCAGAAGTAGACAAATCTTTCTTTTACAAAGAGCTTTATTGAATAGGAAGCAAAAAATAAACAGACATTCGGAGCATAAATTCAAGGACCAACAATTAAGGATCATATTAAATGACGAGGAACTTATTCAAGGCATGCATCAATAAAGACATAAGCTGAAGAGTTAACATAGAAGCCTTGTAGGAATAGGTGAAGGAAGGGGTTATAAGGGAATGATTAACAAACCTTTGTGGGTCCATGATAATGTAAACTCCAGAGAGAGTTTTAGCTACATCAACATTATAGAAAACATGAGAGGCCCAAGAAGAGGCCTCTCCAAAAAATTATTCATGTTCATAACCTAGAGAAAGTATTGCGGATGTAGCGCAGAAAACAACAAGCACAATCTGTGAAATATATTTAAGGACAAATTGAACAGCAGGAAAGGAAAAGACATACAATAGAGAGACACGGACATCACAAACAACAACGACAACACAAAAAAAAAAAAAAAAAAAAAAGGGAAAAGGGGGGGAAGTTGGGGCTCCAAGGGGATCACGGCAAAATCCAACCTCATATCGACAGGAGAGATTGGTCGAATCTCGAGGGTTGAGCTACATCCAACCAGGGGCGCCATATCTGCAAAAATTTTGTATGGGTATCTAACAATATGGCTGTCAATTTTTCATTAACCATGATGAAATTCATCCGGTTTTTGACAGCCTCAAAACTAAGGACAGGAGTCTTCCAAGCCCTTGCAATTGTCAATTTAGTTGCCATAAATAAGTGTGATGCCAGCTGCCGTTCAGAACGGAGAAGACCCTCCAATGGTTTAAATAAAAGTGCTTCATACGGATTACGCTTGATGTCTGTGTGAAGGATAGTGCGGAGAAGGGCGTACACCCTAATCCATAATCTACTTACTTTAGGGCAAGTCCACCATATGTGGGCCATGGTGCCCAATTGTTGGCAACCCCGAAAACAGACTGGGGAATATGTAGGGATAAAACTAGCTAGGCGAGCAGGCGTATAATACCATCGGTATAGAATTTTGTAGGCATTCTCAAGGATAATGACATTCCTAGAACATTTAGAGATTGCTTGGGTCATGTTCTGCCAGTCCTGTTGATCCAGGGTCCCCCCTAATTCAGACTGCCAACGCTGATGGTAAGAACGAACCGGAGGGGTTCTATAAGATATAATGGAAGAATAAATCAAAGAGATCAAACCCGGGGCATGAGGTCTATGTCTGCACTGGCTTTCAAAGGGGGACAGACGATAAGGTCCCGATTGTGTACGTATCAGTGTTTTTAGGAAATGATGAAGTTGAAGGTAACCAAAATGTTCTCGAAGGGGGATATTATAAGAAGAGCGCAGAACGTCAAAGGTAATTATTCTAGTGGGAGATAGAAGTGAGTGAACATCATAAAAACCATGCGCCTGCCACCATGCAAACTGTCTAGGATTGTCCCTACCCGGAGGGAATAATGGATTATGTAATAGACGTAACAGCGGCAGGTGAGGAGAGATAAGGCCAGCGGAGTATTTGATAGAATCCCAAAGACGTAGCGATAACGTCAGCGTTGGACTAAGGGTAGATGGACGTTGAGAAGGAGGAAGCCATGGCAAGGAGGAGAGCGGTATTGGATGAGAGTCCATCATATCTACAACAGCCCACAGAGGGAAGTGATGAGATGCATGAACATGAGCCAAGGGGGCAATATTAGCCGCCAAATAATAAGACTGGAGATTCGCAACCGATAACCCGCCCGCACTCCTTCGCGCGAATAAGATATGTTTGCTAATTCTGGGTCGAGAGGAGCTCCAGATAAAGGACAAAAGTTTTCGCTGATGGATACGCAATATATGCGAAGGTACTGGAACTGGCAAGACACGAAATAGGTAAAGTAGTTTTGGGAGATAGGTCATACGGATTGCATTAATTCTGCCGAACCATGAAAGCGGTAGACAAATCTTTCAAGCTCTTGGTACAAAAGTATAAATATAAGCTGAAAAATTATTGAGGTTATCAGGGTGAAACATGGTCACTGAAACGGGATGGCGAATCAGCGAATATTTATCCATAAATTGGGTATTTATCCAAAGAATCTGATCCATAGTGAGCATCAAGAGATCCTTGCTTTGCACACATGCCATTAGTGGTAAATCAGATCCCTACAGTCATCTACAGGTTGAAAGTTATATGCTAGATACTCTAGACCTCAATGGATGCCTGGGATAGAGATACTATTATGGTGGATCAAATGCAGTCTGTAGTCATATCTTCAGTGTAATATGTTATCTTTTCAGAGAATACACGAAGAGAAACAACAGTCCAGTGCATAAGATGAAAGCTCAGGTGAAGTCACTCCACGAAAAGTAGTAAAGACAAACTTAGCTTTTATAATAAAAGTGTCTACTGTAGTTCCACTGTGGCCTATGCCAACATACATCATCCACCGTAGTAATGTGGAAATCGAACACATAACGTTGTTCCGAGAGGGACATCCTCCACATGTGATGAACCTTTGCTCATGGTTCTATCATCTGATTATTTGGTGGTTAATGAATATGTCACTCTTCTCAGATAAAAAGAAAGGTTGCCATACTACATATGGCCACCATATTTTTCAGTGATTCTGTGACTCTGCTTCTGTTTATATGACTTTGTCTAAGCTTCATAGAATATACCTGTCAGTACCATCCACTTGCTGTAGATGTGGAGACCCAGCAACAGATTTCCTACATATTTGTTGGCATTGCCCACATATATGAACTTTCTGGGCAGAAGTTTTGGGTTTCATACGTACCTTATTCACCATTAATATCCCCCGTACAGTGGACCTATGTTTACTGGGACTTGTTAATGCCTTAGCTAATACTAGAGTGGTTGGGACTTGGTTTGTTACTTTTCTATGACAGGAAGACCATAGTCTTGAAATGGAAAGCTAAGCTGCCTCCCTCCCTAAATCACTGGAAAACGTTAGTCAATTCTGTTATACCTTTGTAGATGCTAACGTCATCTGTCTAGTGGCTGTCCACAAAAATTTCATAAAATTTGGTGTATATGGCTGGAGTCATCCTCTACAATAGCTGGAGATCCATACATATAGTATGGTAACTTAACTGGGGGGAGGTAAAGGGACTACATAAACCACTGCTTTGTCCAAGTAGCTACACATATTTGTAATTGGTAATGTTTGTATTTGCTGGATGCCCCCCGGGACACTTCCCATTACTTCTGGGCTGTATTTGGTTTAAAAGAATTATTCTAATCCCCATGACCCCTCCCCAACGACTACACTTATTGTGCCATAAACAAGCTGACTCGGTTTTATAATCCCTTCTGACTACGTCTGCTATTAACGCACTGGTAAGAGATATTGAGAAACTGTTTCGTTAGCTAAGTTCTCTTTATTTTGTTTTCACTGTATTGACCTCAAGCCGGGAAATTCCCAGAGGCTGTTTTGTAACTCTTCTTTACAATATTAATAGAAGAGAAGTTAAAAAAAAAATATTTGAGTTTGGCAACTCATTCCTTACTATACTGAATGGTTTATATTGCTCTCCTTTAGCTCTGATTTCCTTAAAAGGATATAAATCTTCCCCCTTCTCTATTCAACATGGCACCCGACAAGGCTGCCCTCTCCTATACGTTTTGCACTGGCGATTGAACCTCTTGTTTTTGCCATATGCTCTCACTCAGATATGAGAGGGGTTCTCTTTGGTCAGCAGGAGCACAAATGTGCTTGTTTTGCTGATGATGTACTTCTATATGTCTCAGCCCCTCATATAACCTTACTGAATCTTTTTGCTTTATTACGTAAGTTTTCGTGCCTTTCGGGTCTCACCTTAAACTCTCATAAAACAACAACCTTTAATACTAACTTACCCAAATCCGAAGTGAGTACTATGTGTGCTAACATTGACTTCCAATGGGCCCAGGGATCTCTTCCTTATTTGGGAATCAACTTAGCATCCTCCATTGAGACTCTTTACCGTGCACATTTACCATGACTTTTCAAAAAAACTTAAAGAAGATCTTCATAATGGACCAATTATCCATTTTCTTGGTTTGGAAGAATCAACTCAATCAAAATTATTTTATTGCCCAGGTTACTTTATTATTTTAGGACTCTACCAGTGGTAGCTCCTAGAAGAGAAATACTTCACTTACAATATGAGGTTCTACGATTTGTTTGGGGCAACAAACGCCCTTGGATAAATAAACAAATGTTGTATTCTGCAAAACCACGTGGCAGTTTGGGCCTCTCCAACCTTTAGGCCTATTTCCATCCTCTGCTCAAATAACCCAATTGGCTTATACTTTGGTCAAAGGACCTACACCTCTGGGTTTCTATTGAAGCCCTTTCCTGTCATCCCATTGACATTGGATCTGTAATGTGGCTTCCCAATCGACTGCGCCCCTATCCTTTGTCATATTCTTTGGCTGTCTGGGACAGACAGCAGGTCTGCAAATCTCTATCGTCACCTCACACTCCTTTAGCTTCTGTCTTCTGCAACCTGGAGTTCACCCCTGGACTTTTACCGAAACAGTTCCAGTGGTGGATCAACCAAGGTCTCTTCCGAATAGGGGACTTTCTTAATGTTGATAAACCATACGCATTGCAATACTATCATGAAAAACTGCAATTACCCTCTGCTGAAACATTTCATTGCAACCAAATCATATCTTTTGTGCAAACCAAACTTATGTACGCTGCTCAAAAAAATTAAGGAACACTTTGAAAACACATCAGATCTCAATGGGGAAAAGATCATGCTGAATATCTATACTGATATGGACTGAGTAATGTGTTAAGAACATAAGGATGAAAAATGAAAATTATCAACCTACAGAGGACTGAATTCAAAGATGACCGAAAAATCAAAGTGTAAAAATAATGCAGCAGGCATTACAGCAACTCAAAATGGTGCTCAGCAGTTTGTATGTCCGCCAGGTGCTTGTATGCATGCCTGACAAAGTCAGGCCATGCTCCTAATGAGATGGCGAATGGTGTCCTGGGGTGTTTTCTCCCAGATCTGGACCAGGGCATCACTGAGCTCCTGGACAGTTTGTTGTGCACTCTGGCAGCGTTAGATGGACCGAAACATGATATCCCAGAGGTGTTCTATTGGATTTAGGTCAGGCGAGCTTGGGGGCTATTCAATGGTATCAATTCCTTTATCCTCCAGGAACCGCCTGAATACACATGAGGCCGGGCATTGCTGTGCACCAGGAGGAACCCAGGACACACTGCACCAGCGTAGGGTCTGACAATGGGTCCAAGGATTTCATCCCGATACCTAATGGCAGTCAGGGTGTCATTGCCTAGCCTGTAGAGGTCTATGCATCCCTCCATGGATATGCCTCCCCAGACCATCATTGACCCACCACCAAAACGGTCATGCTGAACGATGTTACAGGCAGCATAACGTTCTCCACGGCTTCTTCAGGCCATTTCATGTCTGTCACATGGGCTCAGGGTGAACCTGCTCTCGTCTGTGAAAAGCACAGGGCACCAGTGGTGGACCTGCCAATTCTGGTGTTCAATGGCAAATGCCAATCGAGCTCTATGGTGCCGAGCAGTGAGCACAGGGCCCACTAGAGGACAGAGGACGACAGGCCCTCAGGCCACTCTCATGAAGTCTGTTTCTGATTGTTTGGTCAGAGACATTCACACCAGTGGCTTGCTGGAGGTAATTTTGTAGGCCTCTGGCAGGGCTCATCCTGTTCCTCCTTGTACAAAGGAGCAGATAGTGGTCCTGCTGATGGGTTAAGAACCTTCTACGGCCCTGTTCAGCTCTCCTAGAGTAACTGCCTGTCTCCTGGAATCTCCTCCATGCTCTTGAGACTGTGCTGGGAGACACAGCAAACCTTCTGGCAATAGCATGTATTAATGTGCCATCCTAGAGGAACTGGACTGCCTGTGCAACCTCTGTAGGATCCAGGTATTGCCTCATATTACCAATAGTGACACTGACCCTAACCAAATGCAAAACTAGTGAAAAACAATCAGAAAAGATGAGTAGGGAAAAAATGTCAGTCGCCTCCACCTGTAAAACCATTCCTGTTTTGGGGGTCATCTCTTTGTTGCCCATTTAGTGCACCTGTTGGTAATTTCATTAACACCAAAGTAGCTGAAACTGTTTAAAGGTACCCTGTGCTACTTAATTGACCAGATCAATTTCCCAGGAGTTTAATTGACTTGATGCTATACTCTGATTAACCACTTCCCGACCGGCCGTTGTATATAAACGGCCGGACGGTGGCACTGCAGGGTCGGGTGGCCGTCTATAAACGGCCTCCCCGCACCCTGCTTGGGCGCGCTCCCTGGGAGCGCGCAGCACCGCGATCCGGTGCCCGCTGTGTCCTCCGGACACAGTGAAACACTGATCGTCGGACGGGACCTCTGTACGAGGTCCCGATCATGTGATCACTGATTGGCCAATCAGTGATCACATGCAAAGTAGTAAGCAAGATGTCACTTCTGACATCATTGCTTACTATGTGTGAAATCTGTGAATGATCACAGAGGTCACATGGTACAAGGCTATTCACAAAAGCCTTGTACTATGTGACAAGCTGTGACCAATCACAGCTCACTCAGTTCTTCTCAATGAGTGCAATAATGCACACAGAGAGAAAGAGAAATGATTGCTTTTACATCCTATATGGGTGTAAAAGCAATCAGTGTAAAAAATCTTCATCACCCCTCACAAGTAGTACAGTGTCACCATGGTGACACTGTACTGCTAGGGTGACAGTATGTAAAAAAAAAAAATAAAAATAAAAAATAATAATATAAAAAAATAAAATAAAAATGTAAAAAAAAATGTTTAAAAATTATAATTTTTGCTTATAAACTAATTTTGATTTTTTTTTTTACTAAAAAGATAACGGAATAAATTTTGGCTAAGATTTATGATGAAATATTATTTATTTGCAAAATTTTATAAAAAAAACACTTTTTTTCAAAATTTTTGGACATTTCATTTACATAGCAAAAAAATACAAATCCCAGTGGTGAATAAATACCACCAAAATAAAGCTTTATCTATCTCAAAAAAATGGTAAAAAATTCATTTGGGTACAGTGTTGCATGACCGCGCAATTGTCATTCAAAGTGTGATAGTGCTAAAAGCTGAAAATTGCCCTGGTCAGGAAGGGGGTAAAAGTGTCCGGTCTGGAAGTGGTTAAAAAGTGTTACTTTAATTTTTTTGAGCAGTGCATATATACATTATATGCTTCCCTCATAGACCTAAACTATAAACTTTAATATATGCTTATTTGGGAAAAATATATGAATCTCTCCCTTGAACTAGATGAATGGCAGGACACTGCCAATGCTTTATCTAAAATATCTGTTAATACTATTAAAATGCATCCTTCGGCTTCACTAGCCTGTTTCCGGCACAGTGACCAACTGGGTACAGTGTATCATATCTCGTGTGAATATCTTAAAGTATCCAGATTGTGGATCAAAACGTTTAACTTTATTCATTCGGTGATGAAAGTGAATGTACATAGGTCCCCTGAGCTAGCTTTATTCCAAAAATTACTTCCAGAAGTCCCAAAATAATCCACAAAGCTTATATATGGTTTTTGCAGCTAGGATCACCATTGCGAAGCATTAGAAGCAGCCTGTGATACCACTTGACTATGTCAAACAAAAATTGAATTGGTTTATGGTTAACGATAGGCCCACCTGTACCCTCCAAAACAACACAAAATTTTAAAAGACATGGGATCCATGGATTAAATACCATTCCATAGACTAACAGTTCCTGAGATGACCCTCCTTATTATACTCCACTATCTTCTTTCTTCTTTCCTTCTATTACTTTTACATACTCCACGTTCATACTTGTTCTCACCCATTCCTTAATGAAGTTATACTCTCAAGTATTTAGAATGGGTCTATTAGGCTGTTAAATTTATTGTTTGTGCTTAAAATTAGTTCTCTGTATGACACTTCCATTATGCCCACTAGTATGGATGTATTGGCTTGTTTTGCCCTTGAACCTCTTTGTCCTTTCCATGACAAATATGTTGGATGTCCAGTGCTCATTGTTTGCACAGTTTTTATTTGTCAAATCCACTGGTATATAGGTTTTTCACCTGTTCTACTTGAGGTTTGATCTCTACTATATTCACTGTGGATGATTCATGTATCTCATTCTCTTACATAACTGGACATTTTCCTATCTTTATACTGTTACTTTTGTCTATCTGACAAACATTTTATACAAAATAATTGAAAGTAGAAAAACACCTCATGGCATTTCTGGTAGTGGCCAATTTGAGTAAGGGCAGATGATTCATGTAGCAGTTACTTCATAGAATCCATCTGTCCTTAGCTAAGGCATAGGCTGAGCTGAGAACCCTCTCCTCCTGAAGACTCCTGAGATGTATGGCATAATTCGCCTAGGCATGGAAACCAGAAAGTAAATCAAGGAATGTAAAACAAAAGGTTAAAACAAGTAAATATGATATACTTTCCTATCTATTTACTAATACTATCAGCATAAGGATTAAATAGCACATGTTGAGTGATAGAGTGAAGTTACACTTTAAGGAGTTAATATCTTAATATGCATAACCATTATAATTAAATACATATTTGTTCTGCCCTGGTGCAGTTTCTTGGAAGAAGAGAAATATCACATTAAAAACTGCAACTCCACCAAGAAATGATGTGCCATCCGCATATGCTTCTAAAATTCAAAAGATCAAAGTAAAGCAAGTGTTCTTAATGACTTTGCCATGAGGACAATGGTTTCTGGCAGATAAAAAAAACAATAAAACTTTAATAAGCACTAAGTAAGACCAAGTGATTACTTCATCTGCTGCCTTATGACAATAAAAGCTTGTTTAATTTGGTTAAAAAATAATAATGTATGCTTTATCTGTTTAAATTGCTTGCAGCCATAACCTGACTGGGTACACTGTGCTTTCTTCCGCAAGCTTCGTTTTGTACATGTGGTAGGGATTGATTTAGAAATGTCCTACGTACAAACTCGGGTTTGTCAGCATCTACATGATGCTGAGACTTGCCATACTCCTAGATTGTAAGCTCCAAGGAGCAGGGCCCTCGAACCCCTCGTGTATCGCACTGTATTGTTATTGTACTGTCTCATGTATTGTCCCCCATTGTAATGTACAGCACTGAGCAAACTGTTGGCGCTATATAAATACTGTATAATAATAATAATATTCCTATTTACTAAAGCAAAACAGGATGCTCGCATGTGTACGTGTTCTCTGCATGAACAATTCAGGTTTGGAGATATTATACACACATTTGCAGACATGGTACACATGTTCCTATGGCTGTATTCACCAATTTGCAAATCCAAATTTTCTTTATCTCTGCAAAGTAGAAATTTTATTAGTAAAAACCATTTTGACAAGGTTTTAGTGAAATGTTAACATAAATGTTTTCCTTAAAGTTATTAAACCCAGGACCCTGCATTCACTATATCGGGTCTCCCACAGTACACAGAAAATGGAAATGCAATTATTTTAGTAAATATAAACTGCTAAATACCTGTTCTCATCAGCAGTCAGAGCAGTCTTGTGACTTCTATCAGTGTTCAGGGGAGCACTGGTTAAAGCTTGTAGGAGGAGTTTTCTTTCTGCTCTATGAGGATGCAAAACCCCTGTTCTCTGTCTGGGCAGTGCTGATTGGCCCTGTCCTGATCACATGCACTCCCCCAAGAAAAAAAAAACCTCTCTAGGAATACACACTAAACTGAGCATGTGCAGAATGGCTACAGTTTAGTCTGTCTTATCAGGAGATAAGACATAGACATTTGAACAAGAGGTGGAGCAGAGAAGACAGGATCAAACAGCCTTTTTAAACAATGCAGAGGATTAACCCCTTAGGTTTCAGAGTGAGTATAACAAGCATACTTTACTGCATATACAGACTGATTTTACTGTTGTGGGTTTAGTAACACTTTAATAAGATTGTTTTCTTCCAACTAAGAAATGTTATAGCAATGCAGTAAAAGAAAATAAATAAATCATTTAAAATCATATTGACTTCAACTTTTTATTAATCCGTTTTCACCAATTCACTATATCAAAGTATAGTTAGACCTAATTACTAAAATGTTATTTGAATTTTTACACGTTATTGTAGTTTGTAAAGTCTCTTTATTATTTTTAAATCTGCAACTTTCATTAAAGAAAGATCTGGTGATCCCAACTATGAAGGTCCTTTTTTTAGATATTTACTGTTATTGGATTCTGCACTGTCATTCTGTCACATAGGCTTCCGATGGAGAAACTGAAACAATTTAACACACACTACGAACAGGCATTGTCCACTGTTGTCACTCTCTGTCAAAGGACCTCCTCTCTGGCTACTGGCTATCCTAAAATGTGCTGCAGTATTCCTCTGTTTAAATATTGAACCAGAAAAGGCTAAAATAGTGTGACATTGTTTTATTAAAATTCACAATAAAAACAAAATATATCCAGTGCATATCTACTTTCTTTATATTATCTGTGTAGCAAAATCTTTACTCCTGCCTCTATCACACTTTTGATTCTGTCAGTGGGTATGTTCATTTTCATCTTCTTTCAGCAGGGTAAAAACACCATTTATACAGCAGTTATATCACTGCTGCACTGTCCCTCTCTGGACAGGATAGTTTTGGATGGGCTCGTAGTTTTAACCTCCCTAGCAGTCTGATTATGTCCATATTTCTGTTCTCAAAGCGGTACATTTTTTTGCATGGAAATATGTATTTTATTTATTGTAGGCCTGTAAATTTTAGGAATAACTCACTGAAATCTGTCCGAACAAGAGTCTAGTAAACATCCCGGGTATGATAAAATTTGAAACACGAAATCATAAATTATAATTTAATAAATCATAAAAAAATAATAATATAATAATAATAATAAATTTAATTCAATAATATAATCAAACCAAAAACACTGAAATTTGAAATATAGCGCCAAGTTCGCACATCACTGAGCAAAGTCGCAAAATCGTTTTGCGTGTCTGATGACGAATTTCCCCACGAATCATTATCACTCAATTCTGCAAGTAGTTCTAATTTACTATCGCTGTTCTCTAGCTGGTCTAAAGCCGATTTTGACCTAAAGGGACGCTTTTTGGACACCCTGAACGTTTCTCAGTTTCCAGGCAGAAAGAACAGTAAAAATTCAGGCAGGGCACAGGACAAAGCACTAGGGACAAAATGTATGTGAAATGGTTTGATACAGTAATGTTATACTATGTGATTTTAGTGAATGTCACTTTTTGTCATTTTCAAATTTCCCGCCGTTCCGTCCCCCTGTACGTCCCGATGCTCGCAGGGTACGAAACCCAGATGACAGATGCCGGCATCTGCTGGATTACATTGCAGAAACACTGCAGGAGGGACATCGCGGGAGCGCAGGACAAGGTAAGTGATCGAGGATCACGGAGAAGCGCCGCATGGTAAGCCCGAGTGTAGCTCGGGGTTATCGCTTTTGGTATTGAAACTTTACCCCGAGCTACACTCAGGAATACCGTCAGGGAGGCTACATGGGCTTTACGTAAGAAGCACACAAGTTAAAGCCTGACTTATGCTAAAAATTTTAAAGCAGTTCTTTTTTAATTTTTGGAAAATAAAGGTTAAATCATATGAATAAAAGCTTCTCTTCATAGGTATCCCCAGTATATGATTTGTTCCTACTCTGTGCAGTAAGAAGCATAAGGTCTGGATGGTCCACTATGTCCCTTTCCAAAACCTGTAACCTGAAATAAAGACATAATACTGACTTCATGGGAACAATTTAGGGGGAACTCAAGTTTATTGCAGAATTTCAAGCATTTTATTTTACAAAGCCCTACAGTAGATTGCCGCATTGTTGGATCGAGATAGGTCTTAAGGAAGCATAAGGGGGGGCTGAAACCCAGAAGGTTTTTTTTACCCTAATGCATAGAATGCAATAAGTTAAAAAACCACTAGAACCACTTTAAGGCCAGTTGCACACAGACCTAATAATTTACTGATGTTTATACTATTGTTGACAGAAAGAACCTGAATAAGGCTAGGTTCACATCTGTGCAGGTGCGGGAGAGTGTGTAAATCACCCACAAAAAAAATGCACTGCTTTTAAGAAAACCTTTGGGGTAACTCTTAATGGTATCCCCATTCACTGAAAAATGTGGTGTTGTTTCCCACATGTGGAAATGCATGGTATCAAAGCATCATGCAGTTTCTGTGAAGCCACTTTTAAAAAAAGGTTCAGGGACCTTTTCCTGCAGAAAACGCAGGTACAACAGCTTATACAAATGAAAGGGCTGCTGTGACTGCACAAACGTGGCAAGCAGAATCATGAAGATGTGAACCTAGCTTACAATGTTCCATAAAGACCTTGAGTAAATGTACATATGCATATGCATAAGTATAAACCTTCTTCTAATTGCCAGTGTTTCAATAAATGTGTGTATAAGCACATATACATGGGTATACACATGTATGCATGTAAATTTCTGCACTCAAAACATAACACTTTCTATTTTTATGTTATGCCACTGTACTCAATGTTATATTACACAACTGAGTACACTGTTCCATAGACAACAATGCAGCTGTGTTCAGATCAATAAAAAACATGGCATTTTTTACTTCCATATGCACAAGGCCTAAGGTGGACTGAGATATAGTGCAGGTATAGTCATGGATAATAAAACCAGCCTATAATTGGTAAATACTAAAGTGTTTTGAAATTTGTATATTTTTTTGGTTCTCTAGCATCCGCAAGTAAAATAAATAAGAATTCTGATTTATAGTTTACACACTAATACACAGTAAAGGAATGCTAAAAACAGCGGTGTATCTGGCAGCTGTTATGCTGAAAACGTTCAACCTCAATAAACCTACTACAAAACACTTAGAACAGTCAGCACTTGCCCGAGATCTCTCAAAGTTAATTTTCAATTTCAGGGTAACAGGGAAGTTTAAAAACAAATGTCTTTTATTTGTAATATGTGAGAAATACCCATTATCCAAACATTTTAAGCCGTACCATTGTATAAGTTCGAAATGTACCATCTTTTGGTGATTGAATTTGTGTAACAGTATTAGCAGGTGCTAATTATAAACAGTACATAGAAGATGTCCAAAATGGAATCGAAAAACTAAAAGTATGACTTTTTACAGACTTAGTTGCTTTAACCAGTTGCCATCCGCCCAATAGCAGTTTTACTGCTACAGGTCGGACTCCTTGCACAAAATAACGTATATATACACGTTATCCGCGCTCCCACCCTGGTCGTGGGTAGGGGGCGCGTGCCAGCCGACTCGGTGGTGCGGTGATTCGGTGCACCACCGATCAGTCAGCACATTCAGGCCAGTGATGATTCTGCAGCACCCGTACTTCCCCCATTCACTGCCCAGCCTGGAATTCAGGTGAAAACAGCAAATTTAACTACTCCCCTTGATTTTTTGGAGCCATTTTTCACGGAAGATCCGTATGAATTGATTGTGGATCAAAGCAATTTAAATGCACAACAATTTATCGCCGCCAACCCAAATTCAAACCTTGCCAGACCATTTGCATGGAAACCTATTAAGGTTTCTGAATTTACATTTTTTTTGTGCCTAACCCTCAACATGGACATTACTAAAAAAAATGAACTGTGGTTGTATTGGTCCACAGACGCGATTCATTATATGCCCAAGTTTTCTACTGCCATGGCCAGACATAGATATGAGAATACAATGTGATTTATGCATTTCAACGATAATACACTCTGTTCTCCTCGAGGTGACCTTGAATTTGACCAGCTGCACAAAATTTGGCCCCTAGTAAATCACCTTAACCAAAAATTTGCAGATACCTATACTCCCCAGCAAAACATCTGTGTTGATAAGTCCCTCATTAGTTTTTCTAGCTGATTTGCATTCAAACAATTTATCCCCAGCAAGAGTGACAGATATGGGGTCCAGATGTACTATATAAGACCTGTGAGAGGGCAACAGGCTACACATGTAATTTTCAGATTTACGAGGGAAAAGATAGTCACATGGAGCCCCCGGTTGCCCAGACTACATAGGGAGCAGTGGCAAGCTAGTTTGGGACCTGGTGTCACCCTTTTTCCATATGGAGTACCACTTATATGTGAACAATTTTTATACAAGAATGCAACAATTTAGACATTTATACAATCTTGGAATTGGCGTAGGTGCGACCTAATCGCCAGGGCTTCCCCCAACAGCTTGTAAATACCCAATTTAGAAAGGAGGAAAAAAGTCTGCTTGGAAAATGATGAATTGCTTGCAGTGAAGTAGAAGGACAAGTTAGATGTTTTTATCCTGTCTTCCATTCACACAGACACGACCATCCAAATTTCCACGACAGCTGGTTTTGTTGAGAAGCCCCTCTGTGTCCACAACTATAATCTTAACATGGGAAGGGTGGACTTCAACGACCAGATGATGATGCTGTACTTAGTTTCCCGAAAAGCCAGATGCTGGTACAAAAAAGTGTCTATTTATTTCAATTGGCTCTGTACAACGCTTTTGTGCTTTACAAAACAACTGGACAAAGTGATTCCTTCCTAAAATTCCAGGAAGAGATCATCACAGCCCTTTTGTATCCGAAAGGTGCTGTGGCCCAAACCCCCAACTCAGATGCAGTGAGCCAGCTACATGAGAGGATTTTCCCGATGCCACTCCTGGTACCCCAACCCGAAAAACACCCCAAAAAAGATGTTGTGTCTATAGCAGACATGGAATTAGGTGTGACACCTGCTTTTTTTGTCCCTCCTGTCATGGCCAACCTGATCTCTGCCTCAAGGACTGCTTCTGTCGCTACCATACACTAGTGGACTATTAGTATAGAGTACAGCAAGGCAAAGTCTAGAGCACATATATACGCAGGGTCTTGAAAGATGTTAGGTAGTTGGGAAACTGACTATCACATTTTGAGAGACCCTACCATCTGGATGTTGGTTTTTAAAAAAAAAGTTAAAAAAAAAACAAGAAATATACACAAGTAAAAAAAAAAAAAAAATAGTTGTCATTTTATTGAGTTACATTTTTATTGTTAATGTTTTATTGAGCTACTGTTGTATTGTTAACCATTGCTGTTTTTTTTTTTTTTGCAGGAATACCATTCAGCTGCAGCACCAATTTGTTTATTCTGACAGCAACAGGGTCTTGCTCTCAAAATATACATAAGTGTGTGCAGCACTGTTGGATGAGATTTTTCATCCACAGTTAATAAATAGCATATATACCCAAGCATGGGGGCCTGGGGTGGCCAGTGTGTGGATCACCCTTATGCCTTGGCATATATTTAAAACATTTTTTTTTTTGCCAGAGATTTCTTCATCCACATTGATTAATGTGAATAGAGGAATCTGTTAAGTTCTTTTTTTTTATACAGCCTGTGAGCTGAATGAAAAAAAAACATTTCATGTGGGCCCACTATTAGAAGTGGGAGGATGCAGGGCAGTATATTCTAATGGTGGGCATACCACACACTTTTCTTCATTCAGCCCACAGGCTGCATAAAACAACATAGCATATATACCAAACAAGGACCAGCAATGTACTGGTACATTTTACAAGCAGCAGGAAGGGTTCCCCCCTCTGCTGCCTTCCACGGCTGTCTACGGCAGTCCTGTGCCATTGGGGGGAACCTGTGAATGCAGCCGGTGATTCTATTAGCTGACCATAGAGCTGATTGGAGACCGGCATAGCTCCAATCATCTCTATAGTCTAAGAAACCGAAAGCTATGAGCATTTCATCACTTCAGTTTTGCCAGACATAAACAGCGCTATTTTTAAATTGGGAAAGCATCTGATCACACCAATCTTGGTGAGATCAGATGATGTAAGGGCAGAGGAGATATCTAAAGTCTAATAAACCCCAGATTTCTCAGAAAAGAATACCTGTCACTTATCACAAAATTGTCACTCAAATGGCATATTGCTAACACATGCTATGGATATATGTGGAATTACTCCACAAAATACATTCCGCTACTTCTCCCGAGTATGGGGATAGCACATGTGAGAGACTTTTTGGCAGTCTAGCCAGGTACGGAACCCCAAAATCCAATAAGCACCTTCAGGCTTTTAAAGGGCTTCATTTCCTTACTTATCTTAGTTTCGGAGGCCCTGGAATGCTACAATAGTACAACCCCCCCCCCCATGACCCCTTTTTGGAAAGTAAACACCCCAAGGAATTTGATAAGAATCATGGTGGGTATTTCACAGATCTCTTTTGTTGCCACAAAATTTTTGTAAAATGAAAGAAAATGAAAACATTTTTAATTTGTTTATTTTTCTAAACCTTGTTAGAAAAAGAGAGGTCTGAAAAATACTCTTATTAAATTCCTTGGTTTGTCTACTTTTCAAAAAGGGGTCATGGGGGGGGGGGGTTTGGTGCTATCCTGGCATTTCAGGGCCTCCGAAACTGTGATAGGTAGTGAGGAAGTGAAATGAGGAAGTTAGGCACTTTCAGGCTTTCAAAGTGGTCATTGGATTTCAGGCTCCTGTATGTGGCTAGGCTCCCAAAAAGTCTCACACATGTGGTATCCCTATACTCAGTAGAAGCAGCAGAATGTATTTTGGGGTGTAATTCCACATATACCCATGGTATGTGTGAGTGATATACCATTTAAATGAAAACTTTGTGTAACAAAAAAAAAATTCCAAAAATTTGTGGAAAAAAAAAAAATATTCCATGGACTCAACATGCCTCTCAGCAGATACCTCAGGGTGTCTACTTCTAAAAAGGGGTAATTGGGGTTTTTTGTACTGCCCTGGCATTTTAGCACCTCAAACCAATTAATAAACAATAATTGTCAGTTAAACTAGCGTAGTGCCGTTTAGCAGAATATGGCGTAAATTGCAGTATCTATACCATAGATTGTAGACGCTATAACACAGAAAATAATTAATATACACTTATTGGGATTTTATTTACCAAAGATATATAGCAAAATACATTTTAGCCTAAATTTATGATGAGATTTGAGTTTATTGGATATTTTTTATAACAGAAATGGGAAAATATAGTTTTTTTCAGAATTGTTGGTAATTTTTGTTTGATCATCACTTGGCCTCCGGAAGGTTTTACCCCCTTCATGACTGGGGCATTTTTTGTTATTCAGCACTGTGCTACAACTGGCAATTGGTCAGTCATGCAACACTGTATCAAAATTACATTTCTATAATATTTTTCACACAAGTAGAGCTTTCTTTTGATTTTTATTTTATATTATATAAAGGAAAAAACACCAACAATCAAAAAAAAATTATAGAAATACCAAGACAGAATAAACAACACCGAATGATGGTTGAACTGTATGGACTTTTGTCTTTTTTCAGTCAGACTAACTATGTAATTATAAATGTCCCCTTTTTGGAAAGTGGACACCCCAAGGAATTTTTTGACAGGCATTTCAGTCTTCGGAAGATCTTATTTTTCACCACACGTTTTTGGAAAATTAATTTTTTTTTTTTTTTACACAAAGTTGTTGTTTAACTGAGATGTTTCACACACATGTCATAGGTATATGTGGTATTACAACCCAAAACACATTCTGCTTTTTCTCCTGAGTAAGAGGATACCACATGTGTGAGACTTTTTGGGAGCCGAACTGTGTACAATCCAATCCAATGAACACTTTAAGGTTTTCAAAGGGAATAATTTGCTGACTACCTATCACAGTTTTGGAGGTCCTAAAATGACAGCACAGTACAAACAGCCCACAAATGACCACATTATGGAAAGTAGACACTCCAAGGTATTTCAAAAGAGCCATGGTATTTTGCAGATCTAATTTTTGTCACAAGACTTTGAAAAATGAAAATAAAAATACATTTTTGATTTTGTTCATTTTCCAAAATCTTGTGGCAACAAATTAGATCTGCAAAATACTCCTGGCATTTTAGGGCCTTTGAGACTGTGATAGGTAGTCAGGAAATTAAATGCGCAAGTTGTGCCCTTTTCAAACCTAAAAGGTGCTCATTGGTTTTAGGCCCTGTACGCGGCTATGTTCCCAAAAAGTTTCACAAATGTGACATCACCATATTCAGAAGAAGTAGCAGAATTTGTTCTTGGGTATAATGCCACATATACCCACGATGTGTGTAAGAAATATACTATTAAACTGACTACTTTGTGGAAAAAAAAATAAATTTGTTTTTTAATTTTCCAAAAACCTGTGGCAAAAACTAAGAATTCCTAAGAATCAACATGCCTCTCAGTGAACACCTTGGGTTGTCTACCTTTCAAAAATAGGTCATTTGGGGGTATTTATACTATCCTGGCATTTTAGGCCCTCTGAAAATGTAGTAATGTTATCCAGGAAATCCAATGCCTAGTTAATGCCCTTTGAAAGCCTGAAGGTGGTCACTGAAATTTAGGGGCCTGTACATGGCTAGGCCAAAAGGCCTCACACATACTCAGAAGTAGCAAATTGTGTTTCAGGGTGTAATTCCACATATACCCACAGCATGTTTGAGAAATATCTCATTAACCGTTTCCCGACCTCCCTATAGCAGAAATACTGCTACAGGGCAGCACGGGTGCGCGAAATCACGTATGCATTTCTGGGTAGGGGGCGTGCGGTGTCAATTACTGGGTCCCAGGTGGTGATTACCCGTCGATGCCCGGTGATTACCGAGCATCTCCGACGGGGAGGAGGACTGTGTTGTTTACTAACAGTTTTCCTCCCTGTCAGCTCAGGCACACTGCTTTGGATGGCTGTGCACAGCACAGCCATTCAAAGCAGTGTGCTGACAGTGAAGCACACTGACACGGCCCCCTAGAAAACCACTCCCTGCACACAGTTAACCCTTTGATCGCCCCTCATGTTAACCCCTTCCTTCCCAGTGCCATTAGTACAGTGTCAGTGCTTTTTTTTAGCACTGATCACTGTATTAGTGTCACTGGGGATGTCAGTGATACCAAGTCAGTTCCCCCCAGTGTCAGAATTTCCACCGCTGATCGCCGCCATTACTAGTAAAAAAAAAAATTCCAGTATCTATACCGCCATTTGTAAACGCTATAACTTTTATGTAAACCAATTAATTTACACGTATTGGGATTTTTTTTAGCAAAGACATGGAGCAGAATACATTTTGGCCTTAATTTATGACGAAATTTGATTTTTTAAATTTTTTCTGGACAAGTTTAATAGCAAAAAGTCAAAAATATTGTTTTTTTCTCAAAATTGTCAGTCTTTTTTTGTTATAGTGCAAAAAATAAAACACGCACAGGCAATCAAATACCACCAAAAGAAAGCTCAATTCGTGGGAAAAAGGATGTAAAAAAAGGATGAAAGGGATGTAAATTTCATTTGGGTGCAGTATTGCATGACCGTGCAATTCTCAGATAAAGTAATGCAGAGCCGTAATGCAAAAAATGGCCTGGTCAGGAAGGGGGGGGGGGGGGTAAATCCTCAGGAGGGCAAGTGGTTAAAGTGGCAACTTTGTGTAAATAAAAAGAACTTTTTTTGTCATTTTCCAAAAACTTGTGGCAAAAAAATTAAATTTTCAATGGACACAACATGCCTCTCAGCAATACCTTGGGGTGTCTAATTTCCAAAAAGGAGGCATTTGGGGGGTGTTTGAACTGTCCTGGCATGTTATGCCCAGCATATATGCACGGTTCTTTTTTCTGCACAACCTTTGGGCTGAATGAACAAAAGAACCTAACAGAATCCTCCATTCACATTGATTAATGTGAAGAAATTTCTACAAAAAAAAGGGAAAAAAGTAAATGCCAAAGCATAGGAGCTACCAGCTACTGACCACCGCCCGCTCCTAATATTGGTAATACAAGCTCTTTTTTTTTTTAACGGTGGATGGAGAAATCCCCTTTGCAGTGCTGCAAACACTGACATTTCTGAGAGCAGAAACCTGCTGCTGTCAGAATACACAGATCGGTATTTCAGCTAATTGTCGCTCCTGCAAAGCAAATAACTACAGATAACAATAACACACAGTAGCAATATAACATTAACTCAAAAAACAATTTCTTTTTTAAACTATTTTTGTAACTTAGCTTTTCAGAACAATAACCTTTGCAACCTTTGATTTTAGGGATTCTCAAAATGTGTTAGACAGTTTCTTGACTACCTAACAACTTTTCTCAACCTTTTCAATGCAAAGGAACCCTTGACATACAGGTGAAACTTGAAAAATTAGAATAGCGTGCAAAAGTTCATTTATTTCAGTAATGCAACTTAAAAGGTGAAACTAATAGTGAGTTTGCTGGCCAATCAAGCACAGTAATCCCACGGTCATTGAACCAGGTTTTGGTGCTTTTGGCAGTGTGGGCAGGTGCCAAGTCCTGCTGGAAAATGATGTCAGCATCCCCATAAAGCTCATCTGCGGAAGGAAGCATGAAGTACTCCAAAATCTCCTGGTAGATGGCTGCATTGACCCTGGACTTAATGAAGCACAGTGGGCCAACACCAGCAGATGACATGGCTCCCCATATCAACACAGACTGTGGAAACTTCACAATGGACTTCAAGCATCTTGCAGTGTGTGCCTCTTCATTCTTCCTCCACACTCTGGGTCCTTGGTTTCCAAATGAGATGCAAAAGTTGCTCTGATCAGAAAAGAGGACTTTGGACCAATGAGCAACAGACCAGGTCTGTTTTTCTTTAGCCCAGGCAAGACACTTCTGACGTTGTTGATGGAGTGGCTTGACAAGAGGAATACGACATTTGAAGCCCATGTCCAAGATCCATCTGTGTGTGGTGGCTCTTGATGCACTGACTCCAGCTTCAGTGCACTCCTTGTGAAAGTCCCCAACACTTTTGAATGGCCTTTTCCTGACAATCCTCTCCAGGCTGCGTTTATCCCTGCTGCTTGTGCACCTTTTTCTTCCACACTTTTACCTTCCACATAACTTTCTATTAATGTGCTTTGATACAACACTTTGGGAACATCCAACTTCTTTTGCAATTACCTTTCGAGGCTTTCCCTCCTTATGGAGGGTGTCAATGATGGTTTTCTGCACAACTGTCAGGTCAGCAGTCTTTCCCATGATTGTGATTCCTACTGAACCAGACTGAGAGACCATTTAAAGGCTCAGGAACCCTTTGCAGCTGTTATGGCTTAATTAGCTGATTAGAGTGGGACACTTTGAGCCTAGAATATTGCACCTTTTCACAATATTCTAATTTTCTGAGATTGTGGATTTGGGGTTTTCATGAGCTGTAAGCCATAATCATCACAATTATGATAAATCACGGCTTGAACTATCTTGTTTTTCATGTAATGAGTCTATCTCATATATTAGTTTCACCTGTTAAGTTGCATTACTGAAATAAATGAACTTTTGAATGATATTCTACTTTTTCGAGTTTCACCTGTAACGTTCCGGTCTCAGGGAACCCCTGCTAAAAATGACTATATCTACAATTCATGATACATTAGTGTGATGGTCAGAGGTAAGAATGCTCCTTACACTTGTGGTTATTGGGAAGAATTACCCCCTTGCTAAAGTTTGCTAAAAAGATCAACGGTGTCAGTGAGAACTTACCCGAGAGGCAAAAATTGCTCAATGCTCAAGGAACCTCTAGCAACCTCTGGAGGAACTCTGGTTGAGAAACCTTGACCTAACATCTTTATAGACCCTTCTTCTGCAGAATTTTGTGGACTCCTATACTGTGCCATGCTGTACCCTAAATTAATAGTCCACTATGGTAAGGTAGGGACAGAAACATTCCTTGATGAAGAGGCCAGGTTAGCCAGGACAGGAGGGACAGAAAAATGTGTGTCACACCTTATTCCATGTTTGCAACAGACACAACATCTTTTTTGGGTGACTTTTGTGTTGGGGTAGATGAGAGGACATCTGGAAAATGCCTCTCATGCAGCTGGCTAACTACATCTGGATTTGGGCTTGGGCCACAGCCCTTCTGGATACAAAAGAGCTGAGAAGATTGCTTCCTGAAATTTTAGGAATTTATCCCGTTTTTCCAGTAACTTTGTAAATAACAAAAGTATTGTATAGAGCCACTTGAAATAAATACACTATATCGCCAAAAATATTGGGACACGCCTCCAAATCATTGGATTCAGATTGGATTCCAATCACCTCCATGGGCACAGGTGTACAAAATCAAGCACCTAGGCATACAGACTACTTCTACAAACATTTGTGAAAGAATGGGTTGCTCTCAGGAGCTCAGTGAATTCAAGCGTGGTACCGTGATAGGTTGCCATCTGTGCAATAAGTCCATCCGTGAAATTTCCTTGCTACTAAATATTCCACAGTCAACTGTTGATGGTATTATAACAAAGTGGAAGCAACTGGGAACAACAGCAACTCAACCACAAAGTGGTAGGCCCTGTAAAATGACAGAGCGGAGTCAGCACATGCTGAAGCACCAAGTACACAGAAGTTGCCAACTGTCTGCAGAGTCAATAGCTAAAGACCTCCAAACTTTACGTGGTCTTCACATTAGCACAACAACAATGCGCAGAGAGCTTCATAGAATGGCTTTCTATGGCCGTGCGGCTGCATCCAAGCCTTACATCACCAAGTGCAATTCAAAGCGTCGGATTCAGTGGTGTAAAGCACGCTGCCACTGGACTCTAGAGCAGTGGAGATGTGTTCGCTGGAGTGACGAATCATGCTTTTCTGTCTGGCAATCCAATGGATGTGTCTGGGTTTGGCGGTTGCCAGGAGAAGGGTACTTGCCTAACTGCATTGTGCCAAGTGTAAATTTTGATGGAGGATTATGGTGTGGGGTTGTTTATTAGGGATTGGGCCTGGCCCCTTAGTTCCAGTGAAGGGAACTTTTAAGGGGTCAGCATACTAAGACATTTTGGACAATTTCATGCTCCCAAATTTGTGGAACAGTTTGGGGATGGCCCCTTCCTGTTCCAACATTACTGCGTACCAGTGCACAAAGCAAGGTCCATAAAGACATGGATGGGCGAGACTGGGGTGGAGGAACTAGACTGGCTTGCACTGAGTCCTGACCTCAACCCGACAGAACACCTTTGGGATGAATTAGAGTGGAGACTGCGAGCCAGGGCTTCTCATTTGACATCAGTCGCTGACTTCACAAATGCGCTTCTGGAAGAAGGGTCAAACATTCCCATAGACACACTCCTAAACCTTGTGGACAGCCTTCCCAGAAGAGTTGAAGCTGTTATAGCTGCAAAAAGTGGGCCAACTCCATATTGAAACCTGTGTACTAAGACTGGGATGCCATTAAAGTTCATGTGCGTGTAAAAGCAGGTGTCCCAATACTTTTGGTAGCATAGTGTATATAAACACTTTTTTGTGCCAGTGTCTAGCTCTGTGGGAGGCTAAACATGGCTTCATCATTTGGTCATTGACATCTACACTTCCATATATAGATTAAAGCCGCGGATGTAGGAGGCTTTTAAAAGACACCAGACACCGTGTGAATTTGGACTGTTGTATCTGGGTGAAAACAGGATGAATATATCACATTTTTCTTACCATTTTAGTGTAGTAGTTCTTCATTCCTCAATCAGGCATTCTCCCCCTTTCCAAGTGGGTTGTTAGCAAGCTGTTGGGGGAAGCCCTGCAATATGGTTTCATGGTGCCACAGCTAATTTCTAAAAATTGGCACACTTGTATAAGAGTTGTCCATGTACAAATGGTACAAGGGAGACAAGACAAGTCCCACACTATCCGGCCACTGCTCCCCATGTAGTCTGGGCATCCCGGGGGCCCATTTGACGGTCTTTTCCCTCATAAATTCATAAGCTCTAAATACTGCCTGTGGCCCTCTCACACAAAGCTTATACATTTTGACCCCATATCTGTCTCGCATGCTGGGGAGATATTACTTTACGGCAAGCCTGCCAGTAAAATGTACAAGGGACTTGTTTATGCAGATATTTTGTTGGAGCGTTCACACATCTGCAAATTTCTGGGACAGGTAATTTATGAGGGGACAAATTTTGTGGAGCAGATCATAGTAAGAGTCACCCCAGGGACAACAGAGGGTATTGTCACTGAAATGCATAAAATGTATTATTATCATATCTCTATGAGGCCTATGATGAATCGGGTTTGTAGACCAATATGACCGCAATTCATTCTTTTTTGTAATGCCCACGTTAGGCAAAGGGTTAGGCCCAAAAAAGTTTTAAATTCAGGAACTGTAATAGGTTTTCACTCGAATGGCCTGACAGGGTTTGAATTTGGGTTGGCGGCAATGTACTGTTGAGCATTACCATTTCTTTGGTCGACAACTGAATTATAGAGGTCTTTGGTGAAAAACAACTGAAGAAAGTCAAGGGGCGTTGTCAAGTTGGCTGTTTCCACCTGAACTCTGGGCTGTGAATGGGGGGATAATGGGTGCTGCCGAATTTAGGGGCAGTCAGTTAGGGTTTTCAAGTACCTCTGGAAGGCTACTATGGCTCTACAGGCCTGTGCTCAAATTCTTGGTGGCTGCAGTTGCATTAAACTACAAGTTTCAGCTACTACTGCCCTGCTAGTATTCACCATTTCACGATGAAATACTGCAGTGTTGGTGTCTAAAAGGTCATGATGTACTATGCCGCTGGAGTTGGTCAAAACACCAAAAAAGTAGTGCAGAGTTATTACTTGCACCCTGCTGCATTTAAACATAATTATGCGTTTCTAGCACTTCAACAACATGGAGTCGGGTACACCTGGTTATAGCAGGGACCTTTTCATAATCCAAGCTTGATGTCAGGGTGCCACTGCTTTCAACAGGCTCATATTCTAGGTCATCTCCTTTGCTTTCATCTGTTATACTCAGAATATTGTAAGACTCTTCACTAGTGTATCATTTTTGGACACTAACTTTAGGGGTATCCAATGTGGCAACTATGTGAAAAAAAGCTCCTGGCTAGCAATCAGGGACTACTTGTGCACTACAAATAAAATTAACTGCTATTGCTAGCAGAGATCATGCTTGATTTTGCTAACACTACAGTTTTGCAGATAATTTTTCAGAGGTGGCAATGATCATAAAAATTACACTGCACTTGTTGGAGAGGGGGGGGGGGGGCTGAACACAAGTTCTGGCAGTGACAAGGCGGAACCTGTTAACATTGTGTTTTTGGGGACACTATAATATTAGGGACAATAATATAGTTCTGATTATGATCAAAATACCGGTCTGTACAGACACTTCATTAGTAATGGCAGTGATCAAAGACTTATAGTGAGACAGAAAATGTGTGGTGGGCAATCTGGCACTGACACTGACTGTGAGAAACACTATCTTACTGACACTGAGGACGCTAGAGACACTAGTACAGTGATCAGTGATATTACTGTACAGTGATACTGTACTAATTAAATTAATAGGTGACAGTGCAATCAAAAGGGTTAACTGTGGAGAGCAATCAAGTGATTACATGTGCCTAACAAGTGTATATGTGCTGCTTTCACTCATCTTTCACACATATCTGGCTTTCTTCTCTCCCTGAAGGAAAGTAGCTCATGGAGGAAGAACTGGCCAGATCCTGTGTGTTCTGTTTACAAACAACACACAGGTCTGTGATGTGATTTTCCAGAGCAAATCAGCTGGTATAAAGCCAAAATGATTGGCTGCAACCAGCTGACCAACTTATGCTGTGCCCAAAGACAGCATAGGTCAGCAGAGGGCAAATGCATGCATGCCCTAAAATCAGGAAATTCACAGCAACGTACATATACATCCTGGAGCCCTGCTGTGCCATGTACTGTGTGCAGGCGGCAAGTGGTTAAAGATTTATGTATGGTTTGTTTTGTTTTTAACGGATATATCTGATTAATGCTGGTAACAATTTACTGAAGCAGAACGAATTGACACAGAGCCTATCCAGCTGGACTTGTAGAGCATCTTAACGGTCAGGAGCAAACAAAGCATGCTTCTTTGTGAGTTAGGATTGATCTGCTCTGTTTTCTATGATTGAATATCTGATTGCTCTGGCTCTCTCTACCCATACCCTCAATCAACTGAAAGTGAGAGGAAAAAGGAAAGCTGTTAACCCTGCATTTGCTGGGGTTAACAGACGGGCACACAAGCAAGGAAAGGAAACTTTCCCTGCCTAAATGCAGGCTTTGCTCATGTAATATGTTCACATTTGAGAGACATTTGAGCTTACCAGCAGACAATTACCAGCAGACAGTTCACATCTCATATGCCAGGTCCAATCTCACTGAGATTTGTGGCAGTTTTCCATGTTGAAAACTGCACCAATCCCTTTGTAATTAGGCATTGAACACAAGCCAGTTTATATTTCATTTTTAAATAGAAACTGGCAGGGGTAACACAGATCTTTTTGTTAATGTGGTGCATGCCACATATGCTACATTAACAAGAGTGCAAAAAGTTTTAATCAATCCCCTCATTGTTTTAAGTATTGTTTTTTTTTATTATCCCTTTGAAATATATATAAGGAGAGGTATATTTTTTAATTCCTCTTTTCATAAAAGGAAACACTTATTATATTCTTTATTGGGGGACATTGAAAGAAATTACACATCCTTCCCACCCAGCCCCTTAGCATGCTATGTTAAATGGCAGCTTTCATGTTTATTGGTGCATTTACACAGCTGTCATCCTGAAATTTCAATGTCTACACCAACCACTGCCCTCCCCTTCTTTTCACGAGAGCATTATTGTTAGCAATCTCCCTGAGCCTACCCTCAAGGGCAAGGCAAATGGCACTTTAAAATAGAGATTCACACAGCACACATATTAAAAACATTTATATTCAACTGCAAGAGAGAGATGTGCTGAAACTTGCATATGTTCTTTGCAAGAGAAATGTGTCTGTCTGCCACAAGAGGCTGCTGTTAATGTGCTAACGATCCTCTGTAACAGCACTGGGACCATGCAGCTACATTTTCATGATTTCCATAGTGATCATTGCATTCTTCCAATATGTATAAAGGTATGTGTGACTAGCTTTACTTAACTTATAATAAATCTGTTTACTTCACTGCTAAATGTTTGTCCTATTACTAAAAGTTTAAGAGGGTCTGGGGCTATTGGCAACACCTCAGTTTGCATAATTGTGTAAAGACTACATAATGCGTATCTTTTTTTTTTCTTTTACATTTTTAAAGTTTGAGGTCTCAATACAAGTTGAAGATTTTTATCTGTGGAACCACATCAATCTTTGTTATATATTTGATGGTTACACGGTAAAGTATTTTTTCCAATACTTCTGGAATCCTGGTATTTAATTAACATTGAAGCCACCAAGATAGTGTTAGTGCAATATGGTGTTGCAAAACAGATATGGTAACCATAACCAAGTGTCAGCCTACCAACTATGTTGATGCAGACCCTCTAGCTACGCTGTAAGGGATACCTAATGAGAGTTGATAGGCTTACCCAAAAAGTATAGGCCAAGAGTCAGCACAATAAAGCAGGGCACCACAGGACAGGTTAGACCTGGATGCTGAAATTGCAGAGTAGTTAACACACTTGAGCACACTGGAAGACGGAGGTCCAGGAAAGGGGAGTAGAATCAGCTCTGGAATAGATAACTTGGATTAGGACTTGCTGAAATACAGTCAGGTCCATAAATATTGAGACATCGACACAATTCTAGCATTTTTGGCTCTATACACCACCACAATGGATTTGAAATGAAACGAACAAGATGTGCTTTAACTGCAGACTGTCAGCTTTAATTTGAGGGTATTTACATCCAAATCAGGTGAACGGTGTAGGAATTACAACAGTTTGCATATGTACCTCCCACTTGTTAAGGGACCAAAAGTAATGGGACAGAATAATAATCATAAATCAAACTTTCACTTTTTAATACTTGGTTGCAAATCCCTTGCAGTCAATGACAGCTTGAAGTCTGTAACGCATAGACATCACCAGACGCTGGGTTTCATCCCTGGTGATGCTCTGCCAAGCCTCTACTGCAACTGTCTTCAGTTCCTGCTTGTTCTTGGGGCATTTTCCCTTCAATTTTGTCTTCAGCAAGTGAAATGCATGCTCAATCGGATTCAGGTCAGGTGATTGACTTGGCCAGCAGTCACATCATCAATAAATACAAGAGAACCAGTTCCATTGGCAGCCATACATGTCCACGTCATGACACTACCACCACCATGCTTCACTGATGAGGTGGTATGCTTATATATGCTTATATATATATATATATATATATATATATATAAAAAAAACATGACACAGTCATCATTGTAAAACATGTAATATCCTTACATTTTATGCTTGTCGTTTGCATTATATTTGTGTGCCTTGCAATATATATTTTTAGACTTTCTGAAATCCCAGCATCAATAATTTACATCAATACATAATATTTCCCCCACTTACTCTTTAAATATGTAAAAGGGAGGGGGAATTAAATAAAATTTGGAGCCAAGACTAAATAAAAAGGATTAAGACTTAAAAATAATTTCCTAACCTTACCTTTTTATATTTCTGTAACAAGTTCCCTTAAAAACTACTGTACAGTAAATTACCACTATATACTGTACTGCTGCGCAAACTATTTTCTTTTACAATTCATTTTAACAGCTGGAAATGTATAGACAGCCAAAGGTAGAAAGTACAGAACATGGTCATAAACTATGGTATAGTTTTAGAACATTTTTGATCCATCCTTTAAAGTTTTTGTTCAAATATCAAAACCCAACTTGGCATAATGTAATGTTTTAATGAAAGTAATATCCAAGAATCCAACTTCTGATATCCTTTTAATGATGTCTGAAAATAATTTTTTATATAAAACACTAATTCATTGTTTATATAAAACACTAAATCCAAAAGAGGAAACAAAAAGGAATTTTTATCAGTACAAATCTTATTCTCAAAGTCGTTGTAAACCTCAGATATGAAATCTGAACAAATCTCATATTTCTATAATGTGTACCTCTTTCCAAAGTGCTAAGTGTCATTTCTGTCCACTGTCTAGTTCTGCTATCAGTATGAGTCACTTTTGACAAGTTTTCCTGACACCAAGAGTTAAAAAGGTGACAGGGGAGGACACAGCCTGTGATTGACAGCCTCAGCTCTGTTCCTGTGCACTGTGTGAAGGGAGTGTGTCCCTTCTCTCCAATCAGCTCTCAGAGCTCTTGTACAGTGTGTAACTGCAGCTGCCTGCCCCCTGCTTTGTGAGTCTGTGAAAAATCATTTTCACCTCTGAGTTTACAACAGGTACAACAAATGTAGCAGGATTGTGGCCACCTCTGTGTGTCACCTGAAGCCAGCCACTTCACTTGGTATAGGTAAGGGTTTACAACCACTTTAAATCTGTTCCATAGGCATCTTAGTAAAATAGATTTATTGATATACGTACTGTTTGGCAAGGCTAAGCTTCTCTTATTAAATTAATTTAAAAAAATCTTCATTGATATCAGTTGTTTCTTATTATTTCTGAAAAATTACATTAAGGCTTGAGAATTGACAAAAATGATTATGTTTAGGAAAAAGTTTACAAATAGCTCAATTTCAGTACCAGAATCAATCTGAAAATAATAATTCATTTAATATAATTTAATTGGATGAATTTTCTTTTTTTTTTTCATTTTAATAATTCTATGTTTGTTGCTGGGTAATTTACCTCATGTAAGTCATTAACCAGTTATGACCCCAGTTTACAAATAAATGTTCTTCAGTGTGGTGTTCATTTTCAAAACTCTGCATGCTCCAGACTATGAGACTACTCTGTCACTGATGGCTTCTGGTCTCTACTAATGATCGGGTACCAATCAGTGTGGTTCCCGATCCAGTCATCACATTATCTGCTATGACATGGCAATCATATGCTTTTTTTAAGGAAACAAACCTATATTGCTCTAGCTCTAGTTTATTTCTTTCACTGTACACACAGAAATAAGTACACTTTTTAAAGAAGACAGCATATTGTTAAAAAATAATGTAACAAAAGAAAACTGAACATTCACATTTTTTTCATTTCTAAGTCTAAAATAATAAATCTCAGCAGGGTGACTATTAAAATATTGTACCAAAAAGCCTCAAGCAAGGTAAAAATAATTTAAGTAGTAAATATAGTCACATAGTTATTGTCAGGTTAACTGACACATACTGACACTGCTAATTTTGGTCTGGACATTGATCATTAATGACCGCTGGTCATCAAAGAGTTAATATATATTTGTCTATATATTGTATGTTTTAATATTTAACTGGTTTTGATAAATGCCTGTGACAATGTCCCTTTTATTTTTCCATATTACATTAGTAATACTGATTCTTTCAATCTCATAGACCAGTAAATCTATACATGTTTCAAATGCCCTAATATCCTCTCTAAGACTCTCATTTGAATTCTTATTCAATGATAACTAGTTTGTTATCAGCAACCTCTCCCAAAAAAGCCATTGTATTGTCACTAATAAAAGATTTTAGTGCAAAATTAAAAAGCATGGGGTACAGGAGGCACTCTTGGCATGTGTCTTTTCCAATCTTAATCCAATCTGAGAAGGACCCATAAAATAGAATTTTCCCGAGGCTCTTATATATAGACGTAAGGAGCTTTAAAAGGAACATTTAAAGCTGAAAAGTTCAAAACAAGTCTTGGATATTTTCATTGGCTTTGAATGAGTGCACAAGGGAAAGTCCAAATGAATGAATGAAAAAACTTCTGCCAATGCTTCCCTGGTGCTTTGTGTACCTGACTTGACCTTCATAAATCCTCTTTGTTCTTCTGTATCTAATCTAGGTATCACCTTTGCTGAGCTAGTAGATTTTGATATCCTCTTTCAACAGTAAACACACTTTTAGTGCACTTAGCCTTAGCAGGCCTCAATACCCTTCCCTAGCATATCTAGCCAAGCCACCTGCCTGTCATCACAGGACAGGCAGGCCACACAGCAAAGAGGAAAAGAGCTCACCATAGTGAGGACAGGACACCTATGGCTTGTCAGTGATGCTATAATATTACTATAAATGTGAGTGTAAAATTACAGGTACCACATGCTCCGTGGGATTGATCACTATACTGTATAGTACAGTTCAAGAAGCGTCTCTAATATAGTTTCCTAGTATCAAGAAAAAGGCAACAGGCTAGTAATGTGTGATTATGTGAGAAGGGTCAATATTTTTTGACTCCAAGAAGATCATATACAGAAGGTAATTTTGGAGTAAAATGCATTCAGAGATTGATTATAGTCATCACCTTTCTATGTGTCAGCTTTTTAGATGGTGCTGTTCTATTGTTTCATTATTCTATGCAATCTTTCTCACTACTGTGGTACAATGGCTTAACAATTTGGGGATTAGATTAAAGTTAGTCTGTTTGATAAGTATGCATATGGCTGTAGGGTCTGCAAACTTGGTTGTGGGCTGTTCCCTAGACGGTAAGTGTATGGATGTCCTATTGGGGATTACTTGTCATTCTACAGCCTGATGGTAGGAAGTGCTTTCTTCCACCCTGGGGTCCTCCCCCTATTTGTCTTGTGGGCTTGCACTCCGGTCCCTCCCTGAATGTTTGTGTATCAAGGAGGGGGCAGGGGGCATGCCAATACGGATGCTATGTGGTGTGCAATTATCCAGCATAGTCTGGACCTGATTGTGCAACATTATATCAGACGCATGTGCAGTGTAAGTATCTACATCACACACTGCACTTGATGCCCCCTAATAATGGCTATTATAGGAGTGCCTTGTGGTCAAGGTGAAAGACGACCATATAGTAATCAGAGACTAGGGAAGATAGACTGCTGCACGCATGTACCAGGCCTGCATAACTTGCTGCCAAACATGTATGTCCCTGGGTCTGTGGAGGGAGCTTTCACTCAGGCACTGCCTGGGGTAAGCGCTGTTACAAAGTGAGCACATGCAGATACACACAGCTTGGAGTTGTCAGGGCTGGGCTCCTGACACTTTTCTTTCAGTGCTCAGAAGCTGCTCAGTTGTTGGTTAATTACCATCCACTAGTTGTCTCCACAGTGACTCACCTGGGTGCTATTACCTGCCTCATTAGTCCAGCCTAAAGCCAGCCCTTTTTTGCTATTTTAGCAGCTTAGCTCATTTCCTCCTTGCCCTTGCGCGGTCTATGATCTCCACTGTGTTCCTACCTGTGTTCCTGTGTACAACTCAGTTTGGCTGACTTCTCTTCTGATTCTTGTTCCTGATTTTTGGCTCCTGACTACACTGACCTCTGGTTTCCTGACTCTGTCTCATCTAATAACCTGCTCTGGAATCCATGCCCTGGCTTCTGTTTTGATTACGTTCCTGATCTATGTTATATTTGCTATTTCATTAAAGGTGTGATTTTAACTGCACTTTCTGCCTCCACCTGGTTCAGGGTTCCTGACAGGAGTATTGACTAAAACTGTGGTATTTTGTGGGTATAACTTATCTAATGGAGTCCATCCCCCATATGTTTGGATAACTAGTCATGTGGAATTGTAAAAGGGCCTCTTGTCCCCTCTTGTGAGAGCTGAAGAAATGATCTCAGATTTTGGCAATGTGTGTTTTTTTTGGTTACAGCTTAAAATGATCAATCTCTAAGCAGCATGCAGCATGCTATAACCTAGGTGAATTGTGATTCCTGGTAGGTCCACAGTAGGAGGGCAGAAGTGCTACCTTCTTCAGTGCTCAGATGGGAAACTCAGACTCTTTTTAAATATATAAGGGCCAGTCCATTATAATTGCTGCTACAGTAAACTTGCCTGCTATACTATCAACATTAGGTGTTATTGAGATTAAATATGGGTTACTAGGAGTATTTGGGATCTTGCCTGTATTTTCCATTTTCTTATTAAATGGGTTAGATACCTTAGTTTATGACTGGTAGTTTATGGTTGGAATCATGTAAATTAATTATTATTATACAGGATTTATATAGCACCAACAGTTTACGCAGCACTTTGCAACATAATTATTCTTATATTCATTCTCATATATATATATTCTTCAGGGCCCTCGATTTTCCCATGACTTCATAGGGGGGGTCTTTGCAATACCGTGCGCACACCCCAGGGACTTCACTTATGCATACGCCCTGCAACCTGCAGTCATTCAGTATGTAGTGGACTTTAAAGGAGAAATATGGCCAAAGCTGATGTCTGACCGCATCTGGGTCAGCCTCTCAGCGCACCGCTGAGAGCCTGAGCCAGCCGCTCCAGTGCCCTCCACAGCCCTGCGCTCCATTGAGCGCTGGAGGAGCAGCTGGAGGAGCAGAGCAGAGTGCCAGTGCCTGAAGACTGAGAACTGAGCAATCAGCGGTCTTTGTCACTCAATTCTCAGTGTAGTGCTGGTGGGGGACAGCTGCAGCATTGAGCCAATGCTGCAACCATCTAAGTGAGAATGTATGTTGTTTTTTTGTAAACACGCACTTCTCTTTGGAATTTTAGATCATCATGTATTGTTAATGTATTGTAAATATGAATATACAACTATGCAGATATATTGTTATATAAATATTTTTGCAATTGTATCTATGTTTAATACAGTGTTAGACCTTTTCCTTCTATTAAGGAGGGGCATATCCAAAAAACACATAAGGAATAAGGATCCTGCTGTCCACTGCAATTTCAGTCCAAAAATCTCTATTTGTCAACTTGACTGGCGTGACTTCATGAAACAGATGTACTTAAAGTGACACTAAAGTGACACTAAAGGTTCTGATTTTATTAAAAATAACAAACATGTCATACTTACCTGTTCTTTACAATGGTTTTGCAAGAGCAGCCAAGATCCTACTCTTCTTGGGTTCCCAGCCGACACTCCTGGTTCATCCCCCTGCTGATTGCCACCAGAGCAAAAAACCTTCAGCCTTTAGAACCACTTTAATGCTAAGGCATAGTTGACATAAATACTTATATGAGGGATGCATTTTGACTGTAATTTCCTATAATTATATAATTCTTTTTAATAATATTAACAGTAATAAATCTTTGTACTTTTGTATAAATATAGTTGTAATGCTTGGTTACCTCAAAATGGCATTTGCCATTTGAGATCATTACCTAAATATGGCTCCATTATTATTTAGTCTTTGCAGTTTCATGCAAAAAATAGCTTCCCAGAATAGGTTTTTCTGCTTACATTACACAAACACCTTCACTAATTCTGGGTCTTTGTCTCCATGTAATACTTTATAAGCTGTTGGACTATACTCATCTGGGACTCACAACTTCTGTTCTAGAGAGGCCTATATTATCAATGCAATCCTCATAAAAAAAGATGGGTTTAATATTTTATATCCTGTTTTGACAGCTGTGGGAAAGACAGAAATCATGAAAAGGACGCTATCTTTGTCTTCTGTAGATGAATCATGTAGATCAATGAAATAATCTAAATCTATGTTTGTGACTTTTCCCCTTTTACTGGTACCATATCCAGCAATCACACATTAGTGTTACTGATTACTTTTTATTTTCTTTGTTAAATTTAACAGGGACATCCTTACTTTAAATAATGAAGGGATTTTATCTTTTAAGTATTTAAAATTAATTCCCCCTTGGCATTCAACCCTGCATTCAAGGAATGACATTTTACTTTCTAAACAAAATTTCTTATTGATATCAGCCAGGTTCTTTGGAATACAAAATATATTTCTCTGTAATTATTGCTAAACACTATTATGTTACGTGACCCACGATAAATGCTTAGTGCCCCTCGTCAGGCTTACAAGGTCCAATAAATAGGATGCCACTGACTAGTGAGGGTGCTGGCTGGGAAAAATTTTGTCCAGATCCAAATCACGCTGTAGAAATAAGAAGAGATAGCCCGGCCGCCACATACTGTACCCAGCCCAAAATGGGTAGTAGGTAAAAGCAGCCTCAGCTTGATTCATCCAAGCCATGCCCCCATCATGTTTCACTCTACCCTCAGGGTTTAATCATAGAGGATGGGGCAAAATATGTTGGGGGCATGGCTTGAATGAATCGAGCTGAGGCTGCTTTTACCTGCTAACCACTCAGGCTGGGCGAGGTCTACACCATTATGTTATTTCTATTTTTCAGTTCTGTGACAAATGCAAATAATTAAAGTGTTACCAAACCCAGGACCCTGCATTCACTGTATCTGGTCTCCCATGGTACACACAACACGGAAATGCAATTATTTTAGTAAATATAAACTGATAAATACCTTTTCTCATCAGCAGTTAGAGCAGTCTTGTGACTTCAGCAGAGCACTGGTTAAAACTTGTAGGAGGAGTTTTCTTTCTGCTCTAGAAGGATGTGAAACCTCTGACCCTCTGTCTGGACAGTGCTGATTGGCCTTGTGCTGATCACATGCAGCCTCCCAAGAAAAAGAAAAACCTCTCTAGCAATACACACCAAACTGAGCATGTGCATGTGACCACGGGTTCAGTCTGTATCAGGTGGTCATTTCAACAAGAGGAGGGGCAGAGAAGAAAGGATCAAACAGCCTTTTTACACAATGCAGAGGATTAACCCCTTAGGTTCCACAGTGAGTATAACAAGCATGCTTTACTGCATATACAGACTGATTTTACTGTTGTGGGTTTTGTAACACTTTAATATACAACTTCTTAACACTCCTTTCAGTGCATCACAATGTAGTCACATGTCATCTTTACCACTCCTATTGTTCTGTTTATATTCTTTCCAAGTACCCAAATTATAATAATAACAATATTTGAAAACCATAATAAAATACTAGAAGAAATCATTGGTGTTGGACACAGGAGCATGATCTGAGTGAAGTACTGGTAAAACCCTGCTTCATTTAGTTGTGGTTAGTGAATTTGATGACATCAGCCAATAGACAATTCTTCAGAAAGAGTAATGCCTGGAGGAATAAACTTTATATTAGGTGTTATCTAGATGCAATGTCTTCTATGTAATCCAGGGCTGTCAAAAACTCTAAGCCTTGCTCATTAGTAAGGATGAGTATGGGTTTGGACTCAACCCAAGCTTACACTATTCATCAGGTCATCCTGTCTTGTATATCTCTTTGAGCTCTTAAAAGCTGAATTCAAACATTACGTAATATTACCAATTTTGAATATCAACTTCAGCTTGCAACCTTGAGTTTGTTACAATTGCAAACCTTCCTTTCTTTCCCCTGAGCTGGGGCATGGAAATGGTGGCACACACAACCATAATTTAGATATCCTTTTTTGATTCTTACATTTATAAAAATATTTACACTGTTCCTCATAATAGCCTGTTACAGATGTACAGAAGGATTGGGAAAGAATGTACTATATATACACTCACCGGACACTTTATTTAGGTATACCTTGCTAATGCCAAGAAAATATCCCCCACACCATTACACCACCACCACCAGCCTGAACCGTTAATACAAGGCAGGATGGATCCATGCTTTCATGTTGTTTAAGCTAAATTCTGACCCTACCATCTGAATGTTGGAGCAACCAGTCTGCCCATTCTTCTCTTAAAATATTCAGACCAGCCCATCAGGCACCAACAACCATGCCACTTTCAAAGTCACTTAAAGTGGTTTTAAAAGCTCAAGGTTTTTTATCTTAATGCATTCTAGGCATGAAGGTAAAACACCTTCTCTGTACTCCATACCCCCCAGCTCCACCTAATACTTACCTGAGCCCCCTCTCAATCCAGTGGTGTGCACTGGAGTCTCAGCTATCCAAGGACTCTCACTTATCACTGGCTGAGACAGACGCGGGAGCCATTGGCTCCCATTGCTGTCAATCACAGCCAGTGAGCCAATGAGAAGAGAGAGCGGGCAGGACTGAGCCGTTGCTCCTTGTGTAAATGGACACACAGGGCAGCGGGAGGCCCCATAGCAAGATGCTTGGACAGGACAGAGGGGCCATGAGCGCCGGCGGGGGACCCAAGAAGAGGAGGATCCGGGCTGCTCTGTGCAAAACCACTGCACACAGCAGGTAAGTATAGACAGGTTTGTTATTTTTTCTTTAAAAAAAAATAAGCCTTTAGAATCACTTTAATTTTCTCTTTCATTCCCATTTTGATGCTTGGTTTAAACTTCAGCAAGTCGTTTTCACCGCGTCCACATGCCTAAATGCATTGAGTTGCTGCCATGTGATTGGCTGATTAGCAATTTGTGTTACTAAGCAATTGAACAAGTGTACCTAATAAAGTGGCCGGTGAGTGTAGAAAGGCATTAAACCAGTTATGGAACAGAGGGCAAAGGGCAGTTGTCAATGCAACATTTCATGTGGTACAAAGTTTGAGTAGCTTTTTCGCAAGTGTCAGCATTAGTCTTAGTTATTTTAGTCATTTTTTTAATGATGTGGTGTGTGGGGTAGAGTAATGGGGCCATGTTGAGAAATGCTAAGGTTGTATGCCCAAACCATCATAATGAAACCCCTGTAAAAAAAGGAGATCTAAAGTCACAGCATAAACTTTCCATTTACAACATCTGTATTGTATTAGCAAAAAAAACAAGTTATTTTTGACAATCCAATACCAATTTACTTGAAAAATTTACTTGAAAAATATCCTTTCATGTTTTGAGTGCTATCTACTGGCCATCTCTTGCATCAACTTTCTGGATACTATCTCAACTGTAAAATGTGGTTTAATTTCAGTTTCTAAGGACTACATATCCCATATTACATTGCCACACTGCTGATTGCAAGCAGTGATAACTTTGTAATGTATGGATTTTTCTATACTGATGGTGCCTCCTGATACTCTCCTTCAACAGTTATTTGAAATGTGTGGCACACAGCAGTGCATATTCACAATTCATAATGAATATGGAACTCCCTTCCGCAATGTGTCTGACTATCTCCTACTCTGTCTACTTTTAGATGATCCCTAAAAACTCATCTCTTCAGAGAGGCCTATCCTGCCCCCACTTAGCAACTGTACATGTATTTTCTCCATCAGCCCATCCCCCAGTTATTACCTTTTGTATCTTTTGACCCTCCCTCTTAGATTGTACGCTCTAATGAGCAGGGCACTCTATACCCTCCTGTATTAATTTGTATTGTAATTGTACTGTCTGCCCTTATGTTGTAAAGTGCTGCATAAACTGTTGGTGCTATATAAATCCTGTATCATAATAATATGTGTCACCGCATTCAAGGAAGTAAAAATATAGGATTCTTCAAAAAGTAAGTTTGCAAACTTCAAGACAATTCAGAATAATAGACGTAAACTAGAACCAATGGGAATTCAACGTGAAAATAAATAAATAATTTTACATTTGACCATAGATATACTTTATGTAGCCTTTCCCCATCAAGCGTATTCTGTTTAAAGAATTTGGAATATTGATTATTAGTATTCTGAGCAGCACCACCAGTGCTAAAAGACACCTAAAAGCTTGTGATGTGTAAAGGCCGGATAACACCTGATGCACATATTACAAGGCTACTCTAAATCATGTTTAAGGCTGCATCTTGATTATATCACACCGTTTTGGGCACCATGCTATAAAATGAGAATTTAAATAGATTACAAAGAGAGGTGGAAAGGTCTTCAATTTAGTTAGCAGTTAGGAAAACTGTTTAGGCTGTAAAAAAGCAAATTAGAAGTGACCTAATTAACACATGTAAATATATTCAAGGTCTATATAAAAGTTTGAAATTAAAACATTTAAATTGAAAATGTGTACTGTTAATCCAAAATACTGTACAAAGGACACGGGGACATCAGTTGCATATGGACAAATGGAGATTCTATTATCAGTTTAGGAATGAGTTCTTATGGTGGAAATTATTAAACTGTGGAATGCTCGACCACAGAAGGCAGTAACGGCATAATTAACATGACTAAAACGTTTATAAGACTATATCAAAACTGATGGTATCCAAGTTAGCATTACTATAGACAGGCTGAAGTGTTTTTTTATCCAGTAAACTAATCTGACTGTCTAGTGGGGTCACCAAGCACAGCAACGTTACAAAGGTATTTGTTTTGCGTTCTTCTGGACCAAATCTGCTGGAAATTTTTTTCAACCTAAATTACTATTTAATCATTTAATATACAGTAACAATTTCCAGGGTTATTCTTTGTTAAAAAAACTCTGCATGTATATACCTACCCTTAAAGAGAAGCTTCAGTCTCCCCCAAAAAATTAAAAGTCAGCAGTCACAAATACTGTAGCTATTGACTTAATATAAAGACACTCACCTGTCCAAGGATCCAGCACTGTCCTCACCTGAACTGATCCTTCAATCGGCTTTGGGTCCATGTATCGGCATCTTCACTAAGGGAAACAGGCAGTGAAGCCTTCCGGCTTCACATTCAGTTTCCCACTGTGCATGCACGAGACATGCTGCACTTTGTGAATGGTCCCGCAGTCTTCTGGAACCTGTGATGTGTTTGGGATGCTGCGGGGGAAGAAGGAGGAGCAAACTTCTACTTGGATTCCTAAGGCGATCTGAATGAAAGTGGGAGCAAGCACCTGTCAAAACCAGGTACCCGCTCCCCCCTCCAAAAAAGTGCCAATTGTTACAGAAGAGGGGGGAGGATTCAAACAAGCAGAACTTCCCCTTTTGGGCAAAGTTCCACTTTAATTTTGCCAGTGAAGTATGAACAAATACAAGGTTTACAGTACAACTAAGAGTGATAATATTTTCTTTGTTCCGGTTCTAAGTCTAAAACTAGCTTCCACAGTAGCTGGTATAAATTCCCAAATAAAACTCATGTATTGCAATGGTTTATTTATACACAGTACAATTTTATTTTTATCTTGAAAGCTTTTCTAAGTTTGTGATGCCACAGCATTTCACAAAAATATATCTTAAAGCTGTTCAAATTTTTTATTTCAGGCAGGTGTTTTCTTTTCCATTCTCTAAGTACAGTACATATTTATTAAACACAAACGTTAAGAATCAGTGCCATCCTAGTGAAAGGTACAGCACGGCACAACGCTTAAAAGGTATTTTGTGTGTGCACTTGCAATGCATTTTTGAAGTATGTGTGCTCCCTAATGCCCATGTGTAATGCTTATATTGAGCCAAATGGCATTATAGGAACTCATCAAAGCTTGCTTCAATCCACGCCATGTCAAAATAAGCATGGGCTGCAGGTTTAGTCAGAATTGATTCTGCAAGCTCTGTTTCGCATTTCAGGGAGGTTCTCTCTGTCTAAAAGATTGAAAGATTGCTACAGCAAGACTGTTTGGCTGTTTTGTTATGACCAGCAGTTACAGTACCTTGCACAACTAATCACACTTTGGTTTTTTCCTGTTTTTTTGCATTGCAACCTGGAAATAAAATGGGTTCATATGACTTTAAACGATAAGTTCACCTTTCAGGACATGTTACAAGTTCCACCCATTTTTAGGGTGGAACATTTAACATGTTCCCAATCCTGCAACCGCCGCCCGCTGCCTCCCTCTACCAATGACAGAAGTACTGGGAGAAGTTCCCAGTACTAGCTGTCACTTTTCAAAAACAGCGCCTCTGTGAATGAATGGATTACAGGTCCCGACAGCCTTAGCGACTATCGGCTTGTAGTCCTAAGTGAATTACCATGGCGCTGTTACTGCTGTAATAGTTCATTGATTCTTCCTGTCAGAAGTATTGGCTTGCTCATACGGGATTTACGAGCAAGCAGATATATTGACAGTCTACAGGAGCCCTGCATGGTATCAGCGATCTGCTGATCTCTGATGCAATGCTTTAGAGGCTCCTAACACAAAAAATAATAAATGCACATTTTTGTTTACCTGCAAAAAATGTGCATTTATTTTTTGTGGAAAGGTGAAGTTATCCTTTACAGGTGCAAAATATTTTTTGTCCTGACACAAGCAATATTTAATATAAAAAAAAACAGAAATCTTGAGTGTGAATAAAGAAATTAACTTCAAGATACGTACTGCAGGAGCATGGGAGTCAACAAACAGCATTAACATATAAAGATCAAAGAATGATCATTGCAAAGCCCAAATATACGTAGATTGCAGACTACAGTGCCTTGAAAAAGCCTTGCACATCTAGAAAGTGAAAGTTTTGCCCATTCTTCTTTGTAAAATAGCTCAAGACTCTAACAGGTTTTCTTCTAAGATTGCTCTGCATCCATCTTCCCATCAACTCTGACCAACTTCCTTGTCCCTGCTGAAGAAAAGCATCCCCACAACATGTTTCTGTAACCGCCATGTTTCACAGTGGGGATGGTGTGTTCAGGGTGATGTGCAGTGTTAGTTTTCCCCCACACATAGCATTTTGCTTTTAGGCCAATAAGTTAAATTTTGGTCTCATCTGCCCAGAGCACCTTCTTCCACATATTTGCTGTGTCCCCATGGCTTCTCGCAAACTGCAAAATGGGACTTCTTATGGCTTTCTTTCAACAATGGCTTTCTTCTTGCCACTCTTCCATAAAGGCCAGATTTGTGGTGTGCACGACTAATAGTTGTCCTGTGCACAGATTTTCTCACCTGAGTTGTGGATCTCTCCAGAGTTACAATGGGTCTCTTGGCTGCTTCTCTGATTAATGCTCTCCTTGCCTGGCTTGTCAGTTTAGGTAGACTGCCATGTCTTGGTAGGTTTGCAGTTGTGCCATACTCTTTCCATTTTTGGATGATGGATTGAACAGTTCTCTGTGAGATGTTCAAAGCTTGGGATATTTTTTTATAACCTAACCCTGTTTTAAATGTATCCACAACTTTATCCCTGACCTGTCTGGTGTGTTCCTTTGCCTTCATGATGCCGTTTGTTCACTAATGTTCTCTAACAAACCTCTGAGGGCTTCACAGAACAGCTGTATTTATACTAAGATTAAATTACACACAGGAGGACTCTATTTACTAATTATATGACTTCTGAAGGCAATTGGTTCCACTAGATTTTAGTGAGGGTTCCCAGAGTAAAGGAGGTTGAATACAAATGCACACCACACTTTTCAGATATTTATTTGGAAACAATTTTGAAAACCATTTATCATTTTCCATCCACTTCACAATTATGTGCCACTTTGTGTTGGTCTATCACATAAAATCCCATTAACATACATTTAAGTTTTTGGTTGTAACATGACAAACTGTGGAAAATTTCAAGGGGTATGAAAACTTTTTCAATGCACTGTATAAAGCAATAGTCTTCAAGAAATCCACATTGTGATGAAGATCCACTTACGGCAAGCTTATCCAAGAGTAGAAGCCAACAGGGAAATAAAAGTTGGAGAATCAAGATACAGGAGGAGAAAAGGAGAAAGGCTACTCTTGTCCAGATCACCGGAAGACGGAACTATCCAGCGCAGTGTGAACCGCAACACTGACATGATGACCTCACCAGGGAAGGGAAGTGGATGCTGCGTTTCAGAGCATGTGGAATGACGGCTTCCAGTTATCCTTCCTCCTCCTATATCACGGTTTGTGTCTACCTTCCTGCTTGCGGACCCTGGGAGTTTTTGGTCAGCTGATGTTAACCAGTATCTTATATTTTTGTACCAAATGTGAGTGGCCCCTTTTTAATGTGCTAATAAATTGATTTTACGATACTACACTTAGGGATGCTTCTCCTGCTTTTATAATACAGTCAGTATTTTACTTTGTGCAGCCATCATTTGCTGGAAATACAAATGCAAGTCTCTTGGGGGTATGTCTCTATTAGCTTAGCACAGTGTTCTCCAAACTGAGGCTTCTTTGCTTGACTCTATCTGGCCTTCAGGGTACTATTCCTCCCACCAACACCAACAAGGAGATACCATTTTTTTCACTGGCACCAACTATGGGGCACAATTCCTCCGACTGATATAAACAATTAGGTACTATTCCTCCAACTAACACCAAGGATGGGGCTCTATTCCTTCAAATAATACCAAGGATGGGGCACTATTCCTTCCTCTGATACCAATGATGGGGTACTATTCCTCCCACTGACACTACTGATGGGGCACTATTCCTCCCATTAACACCAATGATGGGGTACTATTCCTCCCACTGACACCAAAGATGGGGCACTATTCTTCCTAGTAATACCAATGAGGGAGCACTGTTCCTCTTAGTAATAACAATGATGTGGCACTGTTCTTCCAACTAATACCAATGATGGGGCACTATTCTCCCCACTGATACCAATGATGGGGCACGATTCATCCCACTGACACCAATGATTGGGCACTATAATTCCCACTAATACCAGTGATGGGGCACTGTTCCTCGAAGTAATACCAATGACTGGACACTATTCCTCCTTCCACTGACTATAAGGACTATGTAATTTTGTTTTACTATTACTGACGTTGGGGCATTTTATACTCCCACTGGGCTTTATGGCCCTCCTAACATCTGAAGGAGTTTAAACCGGCCCTTTGTTTAGAAAGTTTGGAGAACCCTGGCTTAGCACATCTAGCCACTGGAATTATTGCACATTCCTCAAAGCAAAACTGTTCTAGCCCCTTCAGCCTATATGGGTTGTGTTGGTGTATAGCAATCTTCAAGTCACACCACAGATTCTCAATTGGATAGATGTCTGGGCTTTGACTAGACCATTCCAAGACATTTAAATGTTTCCCTTTATACCACTCCAATGTATCTTTGGCAGCATGCTTAGGGTCATTGTCCTACTGGAAGGAAAACCTCAAAGTGTTAAATCTCTGCATGCGTTTTTTTTTTTTATTGCCCTATATTTAGTGCCAACCATCCTGGCTAGTTTTCCAGTCCCTGCCTTTGAAAACATCCCCCAGCATAATGCTACCCTCACCCTGCTTGCTTATGGATAGGGGATTGTGTTCTCAGGATGATGGGACATGTGGGCTTGACCCAGGGGGGAGATTCACTAAAAAGGGTGCAAGTGTACAATCCTAACACACACGCTCTGCGTGTATAAGTGGGTGCTGCAGCAACCATCGGCTGGAACTGACCAGAATCAGCAAGGGAGAATACCAAAAGGACACAGAGGATCACCAATATGGGTCCAAAAGTTTTAATTAATATACAATATACAGTTGTGTTCAAAATAATAGCAGTCAGACATCACTAACCTGATCAATCACTGTTTTTGGTAGAAATGATATTTCTACATGGCAAATGATTTACTAGCAGGTGTAGTAGAGTAATAGAAATCCAACAGACCCAACAGTCATGACATGCATGCTGCTGATTCTGTGTAATTGAACCACTAATTGAAAGGGGCATGTTCAAAATAATAGCAGAATGGAGTTCTATTACTGAATTCCATTCATTCTTTGAAAAACACGTGGCAATTATTGCCCTTATTTAAGGAAGGAAGGCAGCAAATGTTGTACATGCTGGTTACAGTGCATTTCTCTGAAATTCTGAGGAAAATGGGTCGTTCCAGACATTGTTCAGAAGAACAGCGTACCTTGATTAAAAAGTTGATTGGAGAGGGGAAAACATATAAAAGAAGTGCAGAAAATGATAGGCTGCTCAGCTAAAATGATCACAAATGCTTTAAAATGGTAACCAAAACCTGAAAGATGTGGAAGAAAGCGAAAAACAACCATTCAAATGGACAGAAGAATAGCCAAAATGGCAAGGACTCAGCCAACAATCAGCTCCAGGAAGATCAAAGAAGGTCTAAAGTTACCTGTTAGTACTGTTACAATTAGAAGACACTTATGTGAAGCCAAGCTATCTGCAAGAAGCCCCCGCAAAGTCCCACTCTTGAAAAAAGACGTGCCGAAGAGGTTACAATTTGCCAAAGAGCACATTGACTGGCCTAAAGAGAAATGGTGCAACATTTTGTGGACTGATGAAAGTAAGATTGTTCTTTTTGGGTCTAGTGGCTGGAGACAGTTTGTCAGACGATCACCAAACACTGAGTTCAAGCCACAGTACACTGTGAAGACAGTGAAGCATGGTTGCGCAAGTATCATGATATGGGTATGTTTCTCATCCTACGGTGTTGGGCCTATTTATCGCATACCAGAGATCATGGATCAGTTTGAATATATCAGAATACTTGAAGAGGTCATGCTACCTTATGCTGAAGAGGAAATGCCCTTGAAATGGGTGTTCCAACAAGACAACGACCCCAAACACACCAGTAAACGTGCAACATCTTGGTTCCAGACCAACAAGATTGATGGTATGGAGTGGCCAGCCCAATCCCCGGAACTTAATCCAATAGAAAACTTGTGGGGTGACATCAAAAATGCAGTTTCTGAGGCAAAACCAAGAAATAGAGAAGAACTGTGGAATGTAGTCCAATCATCCTGGGCTGGAATACCTGTTCACAGGTGCCAGAAGTTGGTTGACTCCATGCAACACAGATGTACAGCAGTTCTCAGAAACAGTGCGACTACAACTAAATATTAATTAAGTGATTCAAAGGAAAGCAAAATCTTCAAACATTTTTCAGTTTATATAGTAAATGTTTGAGTTTGTAAAGAAGAATACAAACACTGCTATTTTTTTGAACAGTCTAATATTCACTTTTCTTCAAATTTTTTAGAGGAACAACACAAATATGATATATTTTTCTTCAAGTTTTGATTTGGAATAGAATGTGTAGTGTTTCCAATGCATTTGTGTGTATGGAAATAAAAGCTATTAGAAGGATTTTGAGCTTTATTCACTTTTTTGAACACACTGCTATTATTTTGAACACAACTGTATATATATATATATATATATATATATATATATATATACATACATATATATATATATATACATATATATATATATATATATATATACACACACATACACACACACACTATATCGCCAAAAGTATTAGGATGCCTGCCATGAACTTTAATGGGACCCTAGTCTTAGTCTGTAGGGTTCAGTATTGGGTTGGCCCACCCTTTGCAACTATAACGGCTTCAACTCTCTTGGAAAGGCTTTGGGAATGTTTGACCATTCTTCCAGAAGTGCATCTGTGAGGTCAGGCACTGGTGTCAGACGAGAAGGCCTGGCTCTAATTCATCGCAAAGATGTTCTATTGGGTTGAGGTCAGGACTCTCTGATCCTCCACCACAAACTCTTGCTCATCCATATCTTTATGGAACTTGCTTTGTGCACTGGTGCGCACTTATGTTGGAACAGGAAGGGGCCATCCCCAAACTGTTCCCACAAAGTTGGGAGCATGAAATTGTCCAAAATGTCTTGCTATGCTGAAGCATTAAAAGTTCCCTTCACTGGAACTAAGGGGAAAATAACCCCACACCATAATCCTCCCTCCACCAAACTTTACACTTGACACAATGCAGTCAGGCAAGTACCCTACTCCTGGCAACCGCCAAACCCAGACACGTCCATTGGATTGCCCGAGAACACATCTTCACTGCTCTAGAGTCCAGTGGCAGCGTGCTTTACACTACTGCATCCAACACTTTGCATTGCACTTGGTGATGTAAGGCTTGGATGCAACTGCTCAGCCATGGAAACCCATTCGAGGAAGCTCTCTATGCATTGTTGTTGTGCTAATCTGAAGGCCACATGAAGTTTGGAAGTCTTTAGATATTGACTCTGCAAACAGTTGGTGAATTCTGCACCCTGTGCGCTTCAGCATGTGCTGACCTCACTCTGTCATTTTACATGGCTTACCACTTTGTCATAACACCACTAACAGCTGACTGTGGAATATTCAGTAGCAAGGAAATTTCACAAATGGACTTATTGCACAGGTGGCAGCTGATCTCGGTACCACACTTGATTCAATGTGCTTTTAACATGCTTTAACGAATTTTTTTATTTTTTTTTATTGCCCAGTTTTTATCCCTAACGAAGGGGGCGTGCTGAGCCCCCAAAACGCATTGGCTGTTGCAAAATAATCTTTTAAAGGAATATACAAGCTGGTGTGGCACTGCCATCCTTTCAAAACTTTAGTAAACTTCTCTGGAGATTCCAAAAGACCCCACAGTTACGGGTGAGCAGCCTCTAGAACCATAAACCACACATTACATTATAAACGCACCTCCATAAGGTTTAGCGCTTCTACATCTCAAAGATTAAAGTGGTCCAAAGGACAGTTATTCCCATCTCTAGGTTTTTGCAGCTCCTTCAGTGTTATCTTTGAAGATTTTGTTGGACCTTGTTTCCTGGTCGGTGAATTTTCGCGGTTTCTCTTTCCATATTTGTAATAGTGCAATATGCTTTCCATATTGTTTTGATGGCTTTAATGGTGTTCTTGGTGTTTCTTTTTTTATACAAGTCAACCATGATCTATACTTCTTAAAATACAACTTTGTGTCTGAGAGCTTTTGGAGAGCTCATTGATCTTTATGTTGCTTGCTTGGTAATGATGTAGACTCAGGGGCCTTTCAGAACAGGTGTACTGTATTTATACTGACATCATATTGCAGATCATGTCATATGATGGAACGTCTTAAGATAATTGGTTTGACCACTTTTTTTTTGGGGGGGGGGGTCATAGCAAAGGGGTGAATACTTATGCACTCAAGATTTCAGGTTTTTTTTAAGTTATGTTTTGCACCTTCAAAGTTGTAGGCATGTGTACACCACAAGGTACAAAGCCGCAACAACTGCAGGTTGTGATGCTGTAAAAAAGGGAAAGGGTGGGGAGGATAATTTTACAAGGCACTGTAAATGCTATCAGCCAGCTGTCACCTTTTCAAGAATTTCAGACATACATATGAATAATCGGGCTACTCAATTTACTATGCTTCAAGTAGCCAGTCTGGTTATTAATAGAATGAGCCATCCTAGGGTATGTAAAAATTTGATAGATCCAGATGTCCGCTCAGATTTTTTTTAAAAGCAGTATTAAACAGGGAAGGGACTAACCATTCAACACAGACAGGAGTGCACATAGATCAGTTTTTATTTATTTTTGTAAAACCTTTATCCCAAAATGGAAAAATGGTGTGCTGTAACTGATTAAAAAGTGTTAGCTAGAATTTGGCTTCAATTTGTTAGTGAATTGAAATCTACCAGTACATTTAACACTACCCTTCTCCCAGACTGACAATGCTGCTGTGACCTCTGTGTTCATTCTTCCAGAGAGGGGACACTTTAATATAGGAGATGTGTTACTGGCCATATCACAGGTGAAAACAAAGGGAAAAAGGCTAAAAAAAGAAAACGAATGCTGCCAATGACTGATAAGCTGCAATATATTTAAGTTTAATATCGCTTTAACTGACTTGGGTCTTACAAATTTACATCTCAGTAGTAAACACCCTCAGTGAACTCCCATTGCGCAGTTGTTCAATCACCAAATAGTAAACCTACACTTCATTCCGATAATCTAGGACTCTAGGTAGATCAATTCTTGTTTGACAAAAATATTTTCATTTCCATAACCTTTTATTACAGAAATGATGTAAGGAAATACATAAATTGTCTCAAGCTATTTATATACATCTTTATAAAGGCAGAATTCAGTTTCTTCAGAGCTGGTCTTCACTGATAGCATGATGTATAACTGTTCAAACAATCAACATTAGCTTTATTTAGTTTTAAGAAAATCACTTAGTTAACATTGTATATGATCAGAAGTTATTTTCCTATGCCTTACAGCTTTCTTTTTTCACTGTAGAAGCAGAACATTCTTGATACTATTTAGAGGTGGGGGCTACTCTACAATGGAATGTAAGAGTGTTCTTAAATGCTGTCAGCTCAATGTTACGGGGGTAGCATACTCAATTAGTATACTACCAACCTTGCAAGGTACAGAATTGCTAAGGTAAATTGTGTTCACATCATTTCAAAGACAAGTCTGTAAATGTATTATATAACCTTTTGGTTCCTTGTTATCCCCCATGAAATAACATGTAAATTAGGAAGTGCAAATCCTCTGACACATTGCTGTCATTTGTACCGTATTCACAGATGCATCATATCCCTACAGGTGACTTGTGGTTTTAGCTAAAAACACTGAAAGGTGTTTTATATACATAAACTTATGTTATTAGATTAAATTCGAGTATTGTCCATCTGTGAATACATTTACACTTTTAGCATATGATGGGCTACTTTTGACAACAGCAACTGATGCATAATAGTTACTTTGTACTCTTATCTGGCAACACACTGTTATATTTTTATTCGTTCAGCCTGCAGACTGAACAGCTGCTGCACCTGACTGGATGCAGCCACTGTCTGGCTGACAACTCTCCACCCTGCTCCTCTGATTTTTCAGTCAAAAGATGTCAACCATTTAAATGGCATTACCCTTTACAGCCTTGCTAAGAAAGAAATCAGCTAATATGCATTGCGGGTGGAGGTGAAGCTGTCTAAAAAGCATAAATGTGTCCCCAGTAGAAGAGACACGTTACAGAACTAAATATAACATGTAATTTTTGGACCTGAAAGGAGTAAAATGTTATAAACATTCAACAAGTATCTCTATAGGTGAATGTATTGAATAATGCAATTGAACAATAAAATGATTTTACATGGAATTATTTATAAGGTCAGAAGGGGTTTTATAATAACGTAAACCTCTTTAATGACTAAGTTTTTCTGTAAAGCTAAACTCCATTCTTACCTTAAAGGAGAAGTATAGCCAAAGCTTTTCTGGCTGTGCTTCTGCTATACTTCACAGGAGAGCAGTTTGTTCTGCACTCCTGTGACCCGTCAGGCTGAAGCTTGCTCTTGGTTGATGTCACAGAACCGGTCCAGGCATTGAAAGATCCTAACCATATAGTCAGGCTCCCCCCAGAACCCTGGGCTGGAACTTGGCTCAGCCTCTCAGCAATCAGCTGAGAGCCTGAAAAAAAACCCTCCCGTCCCCTACACTGAGCTCTGCAGCGGCAGAGCAGAGAGCCGGATACTGACAGTCATAGTGTTTGATCGCTCAGTTCTCTGTACCAGAGCTGGTGGGGGACAGAATTGCACACAGTGGTGTGCAAAAGAAAAAAAACAATAAGTGAATAAAAAAGGAGTGCATGTGAATACACACAAGAAAGTGCACTTTGGTGCAAGGCTCTTGACAGGGACAAGGATTCAAACTTGGTCTGCCTAGCCAAAAAGCCTGGCGGTCTCCTCTCCTCGTGGCCAGCTGAAGTCGACCACCGAGAACTAGGTCGAGGGGCTCTCCTGAAGAGAAACCTCCCCCCCAGGTTCAGGGGAGGAAGGAACCTGATGGCCACACATCCTCCCCCTAGACATCAGGGCCGGCCCGAGGACCCACACCCTCCATCCAGTGAGAGGAAAAAAAATTTAATTGAAAGGTGTAAAAACGTGAAGAGAAAAAGAAATGAAATAAATAAGTGGCCACGCAATTGCGTATTGGCTAAGCCCTGAGGCCTAGTAGCAAAAATTGCCCCGGACTTAGCTAAAATGCCTAGCCCAAAGTGGCGCAGTGCAGAATATAATTTAGTGCCATGACCATGTGCTCGTTCACACAGTGGGTATCCCATGTCCAAGTGTTACTAAGAGCACTCCTAGAAGCACAGACACCACAGACTGTCTGTCTTCCCAGCCCATGGCCAGACAAAGTAGACCCATTCACCCCAGGAGGAACTGGGCCCATTCAGTTTTCCCAGGAGGATTACTCCCATGCTGGTCGTCCTGTGCCACTGTGCCTGGTTGGGGACATATATGTATATATATATATATATATATATATATATTTTATTATTATTATACAGTATTTATATAGCGCCAAAGGGTATGCTCAGCGCTGTACAGTAGCAAGGGGGACATAACATGAGACAAGACAGTAACAGTACACTACACGAGGGGTTCGAGGGCCCTGCTCTTTCGAGCTTACAATCTAGGAGAAATATATATATATATATATATATATATATATATATATATATATATATATGTATATATATATATTTATAATTATTATTATTTTTTTATCAGCCCCTACTTCTCTTTTGGATCCAGCACAGTTGTAGAAACTCCTTTCCTGTACTAAGATCACATATGGTTGTTACTTAGGGCTGTCTGCATGCAAATGAGGTCTGCATAAAAACGGTTACACCTCCCAAAGACATTCACCCATCAAATCACTTTGATATGTATAAATGTGAGAAAAGTACAGTGCTCAAAATATATAAACAAGTGTCATAACATAAGCATACATATACAAAGAGTTCATCCAGTAATGACAGTTCATCTAGTGATAAACACTGTTCAGTGAAATATCAGTGTTCTTTAAATTCTCCACCAAAAAGACCTCAGTGAGTCCCACCACCACTCAAACACACTCCCCAGAGAGAGTTGATGCACAAATTATAGGCAGCAAATTGAGACCAACAACATCCTTCCCAGTAGATGGAATTTTTTTGAAAGAGTCCTTAACCACTTGCCCTCCTGAGGATTTGCCCCCCTTCCTGAGCAGGCCATCTTTTGTGTCACGGCGCTGCGTTAATTTAACTGACAATTGCGTGGTCAAGCAACGCTGCACCCAAATGAAAATTACATCCTTTTTTTTTACCACGAATTGAGCTTTTTTTTGGTGGTATTTAATCACCTGTGCGTTTTTTACTTTGTGCACTATAAAAAAAAAGACCGATAACTTTGAGAAAAAAACAAGATTTTTGACTTTTTGCTATTAACCTCCCTGGCGGTCTGATTATGTCAGTATTTTTTAATGTCAAAGCGGTACATTGTTTTGCATGGAAATTTGTTGTTTTATATTGTAGACCTGTATTGTAGGAATAAACTCACTTAAATCTGTCCAAACAAGAGTCAAGTAAACATCCCGGGTATGATAAAGTTTGAAACACAAAATCATGAATTATAATATAATAAATAATTATAAAAAATAATAATATAATAATAATAAATTCAATAATGTAATCAAACCAAAAACACTGAAATTTGTCCAAACAAGGGTGCAATATTGCTAGACACTGCATATTGGTTTAGTAAACCTCACGGGCATGAAAAATTTTGAAACATGGGACTGCACAAAGTCCAACATCACAATCAGGACAATGGAACCTGGTTTCCTTTTTGATTTTCTTTCCACTGTCATCTCGCTTTGAGCAAAAAATCACGCACATCCTTGTAGGTGCTGACTTTTTCTGGGATTGGTGGGATGTAGTCCATGAAGTGACGGCCAGTCAGGTGTTACGGGTTGACAACGCCAACAGCACGATGACCTCTATTCACAGCCATTGATGGTGTTTGGTGGTTCACAAAGATACGTTTGGCAATTTTCCAAATAAAGTCTGAATTAATCACAGGCTTGTCACTCTTTTTTTTAGCAGAATGTAGGCATCCCACAAGCATTGCTCAAGAAGATCTTCTTGTAGTACTTCTTTTGCTGTTTCATTGCTGGGTAGAATGTCATTGCTTGGTCGGCTCTGTCAGCACCTCCCATTATGTTATTGTAGTCTATAACTACTTGTGGCTTCATGATTTCTTTCCCAGCTTTTGTGCGTACCATAACAGTGGAGGTATTATGAATCATACTCATTAGGCACACATCTTTCTTGTCACACCATCGCAGTGCCATCATTTTGCCTTTTTGCCAGGCAACCATTTCTCCAGTCTTCAGCTTCTTATTACCAAACATTGTCAGCATGTCTTGCCAGTTTTCCCTAACAGTTCCATAGGCATCTGTTTTGTTTTGCAGAAGAAACTCCTAAAGTTCAGGAGACATATAAAAGTTGTTGGTTGTTACGCAATAGCCCTGATTTAGCAATGGCTCAATTAGTGAAAGAACAGAAGAATGTTGTTCTTGTTCTGAATGTTGCCATTCAGTAGTTGCTGTATTTTGGATTTCCAGTGTATATGACTGAATTCCAAATGTAGCCAGTTGACGATTCACATAGCATGTAGGATTTTACGCCAAATCATGGTCTCTTTGATGCAATGTATTGTACCCAGCTGAGCCTTCCCTTGTGGGTATTAGAATATGATCTATGCTGATATCTCTTTCTAATACATAGCTCCGTTGGAAATTGTTTAGAATTATTTGAGATACTTCCCAAATTTTCTTTAGTTTTGGTGCAGGATGAATAGTTTCATTAAATTCTTCATTGTTTTCGAAGTGTAAAAATTTCATGATTAGGGAAAATCTGTACTCTGTACCGTGACAGGACCATGCCAAAGAGTGGAGTTACATAGTTACATAGTTAGTCTGGCTGAAAAAAGACAAAAGTCCATCCCGTTCAACCATTAAAAAAAAAAAAAGTTATAATCCTATACCCACAGTTGATCCAAAGGAAGGCAAAAAAAACCCAGCAAAGTATGATCCAATTTGCTCCTGCAGGGGAAAAATTTCCTTCTTGATCCCCCGAGAGGCAATCGAATAGTCCCTGGATCAAGTGGCAAGTAATTTATTAGTTGTCCAATACCACTTTTGCAGGGGTTTCCCCACCACTCCCTGAAGTATTATTAGGCCCAGAAATTTCCAAATGTCATCTTTGGTTCCCACTTTCTGCTTCTTGGAAACTTCAGATGCAGAATAGTCAATTGTTTCTCTTGGTACCGGTTTGTCTTAGTAACTATTTTTTCAATAACCTCATCGGTCAGAAATAATTATAAGTATGCCAAGGGGTCGTTGTGTTCAACGTCTACTTTCATACCAGATGCTCCAGTAAATAGGAATCTTGGGGGCGCTGCCTGATCCGTACCACAGTTAATAGAGCACCAAGTTCACACATCACCTAGCTCAGTAGCAGAATCGTTGCTGTAGTCACTTTCAGTGTCTGATGACAAATTTCCCCATGAATCCCTATCGCTCAATTCTACAAGTGATTCTAATTCACTGTCACTATCTTCTAGCTAGTCGTTCTCAAGTTTCCAGGCAGAAAGAACGGTAAAACTGCAGGCAGTGCACTGGACAAAGCACTAGGGACAAAACTGAGGTGAAATGGTTTGATATAGTAATGTAATCCTAATAGATTACAATGTATTGTGTGTATGTCATATTATAACTTTTTTGAATTTCCCACTGGTTCTGCCCCCCTGCGTCCCGGCACTCGCACTGAAGACAGATGCATCGGCCGGACGACATGGCTGGAGGACACAGCCGGAGGACATCGGGGGATTGCAGGACAAGGTAATGATTGGGGGGATCGCAAGACAAACACTACAGTGTAATCCCGAGTGTGGCTTGGGGGTTACCACTTTTGGTACTGAAAATTAACCCCGAGCCACACTCGGGATTACTGCCAGGGAGGTTAAACATGTCCAGTAAAAAATATAAAAAATCAAATGTCATCATAAATTTAGGCCAATGTGTTTGTGCTTCACTGTAAGCACACTGCTTTGTATGGCTGTGCTGTGCAAAGCAGTGTGCACGAGCTGACAGGGAGAACTGTTTTGTTCACAAACAGTTCTCCTCCCCGTTGGAGATCCTTGGCAATCACTGGGTGCCGGCGAGTAATCACCAGCTGGGACCTGGTGTTTGACAGCCGTGGCCACGATTGGCGGCGCGGGTAAGGTGTGCGTGAGGCACGTTCTGCTGGCAACCGTCAAACCCAGACAAGTCCATTGCATTGCTAGACAGAAGCATGATTCTTCACTCCAGAGAACACGTCTCCACTGTTCTAGAGTCCAGTGGTGGTGTGCTTTACACCACTGCATCCGACGCTTTGCATTGCACTTGGTGATGTAAGGCTTGGATGCAGCTGCACGGCTATGGAAACCCATTCCATGAAGTTCTCTACACACTGTCCTTGTGCTAATCTGAAGGCCATATGAAGTTTCAAGGTTCTTTAGCTATTGACTCTGCAGACAGGTGGTGACTTCTGCCCACTGTGCGCTGTGCGCTTCAGCGTGCACTGACCCTGCTCTGTCATATTACATGGCCTACCATTTGTGGCTGAGTTGATGATGTTCCCAGTTACTTCACCTTTATAATACTACTAACAGTTGACCATGGACTATTTAGTAGCAAGGAAATTTCATGGATGGACTTATTGCACAGGTGGCAACCTATTACGGTACCACGTTTGAATTCACTGACCTCCTGACAGCGACCCATTCTTTCACAAATGTTTAGAGAAGCAGTCTGCATGCCTAGGTTCTTGATTTTATATACCTGTGGCCATGAACTGAATCCAATGATTTGGAGGAGTGTCCCACTACTTTTGGCAATACATTGTGTGTATATATATATATATTTTGAGCGCTGCACTTTTCTCACATTTAATGTTATCACAAGGTATTATCACAAGGTTTAGCCTTTTTAGCCTTTTTTTTCACAAAGCGTGGATTTTTTCAGATATTTTTTGGCACTTTAATATCTGCATAACCCCCCAAGAACCAGTCCACTGTTTTTTCAGGGCTGATGGATGTTATAAGAAGTAAAAAAGCAGGAAGCTGCAATGTTTTCAGGAAGCTATGACCAGAACCCTGCTCCCACCAGCCATGATTTGCCTATTTTAGATCCAGGGATTACATCATTGGGTCTAAAACAATGTGTGTAATGAAAAAACTGAGTGGTATCATTTAAGAATTTGATTAGCATGTTGATAAGTGGGGAGGAAAGAACCATGGAATGCAAATATAAGTAGAGTAAACGTTAGCTTTAATTCAGGATGAGAAAATGTCTAAATTGACAATATTAACTGTTGTAGCAACTACTTACATTCGGCTTTGGCACAGATAAGACAGGCAGTGGTACTGTTGAAGAAATTTAGTAAAGCTGCAATAGCTGCACTGATGTCCGTGTTGCTGGGATGAAGGTTCAGAGTTGTGAATCTAGGAAATTGAGATCTTAAAACTTCCTCTGGGGATACTTTTATGTGTGGTACCTAATGAAATAAAAACATCCACAGCAGTTACCTTATGAGTTAACTGAAATACAAGAAACTTATAAATAAAAAGGAAAACATGCAGAGATGGGAGTTACAAATGAGTTAAAACAATGGTCAGTATTAGTAGAGGAGAAAATGAACACAGTAAAAGTGTTACATCTCAAATAATAAGGGGAAAAGGCTTCTTAAAAGGTGTATGAAGAAAAGGCTCTTCAGAGTCATTAAACTGGATCCATCATCATATATGCTTGTGTTTAATATACAGTATATATTGATGCAGTAAAGTTAGCACTTGTGCTATGCTATAAAGTGAGAATGCATTCAAAAATTATGCAACGAATAACAAACTACAAAGTGTCTACGCAAAAACTATAATACATTAAGATTTGATATGTCCCTTCTTTGCCTTTAAAACAGCATCAATTCTCCAAAATATATTTGCACATAATTTAAGGAACTCATAAGGTAGGTTGTTCCGAACATCTAGGAGAACTAGCCACAGTTATTCTGTGTATTTAAAACAGTTCTAAAGTCAAAAAGGTTTTTGTACGTAAATGCTTTTCTGCATTACGGTAAAAAACTCCCCGCTACCTATCCTACCAAACTAAAACACTTACATGACTCCTGTCACCGCTTCAGCACTGTCTTGGTTGCAGCACTATTCCTCTCACTTCCTGGTCTTACAGGAGACACTGAGAGCAGTGGGAGCCATAGGCTCCTGTGGCTGTCAGTCAAACTCCTTCGAGTCGGAATGCACACAGCCTGGCCAGGGAGTGCATAAACAAGGGTGCCTCCATAGAATCTGACTTGCTATGCAGGCACCAGGTGGAAAGAAAAGCAGTACCCCTTGCGTAATACGTAGCCTCGCAGTCCATAAAACTTGTGCGGGTTCTAGAAAGTGGATATTATTTTTATAGGCCTGTTTTTGATTTGTTTTTTTACAGATCACGAGGCTACTTATTATGCATAGGGTACTGGTTCTTGAAGTTTATTCACCTATTTAACCAAGGCCATTAAGGCTCATAGTGGGGTGCTGACCATTATTAATAGGAAGAAGTTGGAAGTCTCAATTGTGGAGCTTTGTAACTAGGTGAGAAACTCATGGTCTTTTTATGAGTATACATGAATAAATAATATGTTTTAAACAAAACAAAGTAATTGTGCCTCAAAAATCCCACTTTGATATATTTATGTTGTTACTGTATAGTGGTTATCCTACTGCAGAATGAATTTAGGAAGTGCCACCTTGATGGTAGCGCATGATAGATAAGTACCTGTCTGTACTGTTTAGCATTAAGGAAATCATTATTTTTGAATAAATACCCAACTCCATGTGCAGAAAGGCAGCTTCTCCATACTTGCAAGGAAAGTCCACATGCTTCACTGCTGCCTTTAGACACTCATTTTTAACCCAGTCTTTGGGACTGAAAACAAACTGCATTTATTTTTTAAATCAGGTAATTTTTATTTCAAACAAAAATTTCAGATGCTTGTATCTTAAATACAACTGTAAAAAGAGTTAGAAAAAACAAAAAGTAAATACAGTCTTTACCAATCATCAAAGCATAAAGGTAACAGGGTTAAGCATCTAAGTGCAAAACAGTATACATAATCACGTTTAGCAGTAGATCGCTAAATGATTGACAGGTATATTATATAAAGTAGAAGATGTCTGTCTATAAAGCCAAGATAGTATCACATTCAGCACATCAACTATCTCATTGGGGTAAACAGGACTAGTTGGATTTTAACACATTAATCTGGACAGGACAGTTGGGGATGGGGCAAGAATAGGGGAGGTCACCTAAGATAACCACACATTAACCGCTTCCCTGACGCCCTATAGCAAAAATACTGCTACAGGCCAGCAGGGCTGTGCAAAATAACATATATATACATCATTTTCATTTCCAGGTAGGGGGTGCGCGCATTGGCGGCTACAGATGTGGATCACAGGTTGCACCGGGCGATCGCCGTGAAACAGTGACAGGGGAGAGACCTGTGTGTAAAACAACACAGGTCTCTCTCCTGCCAGCAGTAACATGCTGCTGTGTATTTCTCTGCACTGTAGAGAAATGCACAGCAGCATGTTTCCCAAGTAAAACAAACACAGCACACATAGTAAAACAGCACACAGTTAACCCTTTGATCACCCCTGATGTTAACCTCTTCCTGTCTAGTTTCATTAGTACAGCGTAAGTGCTTTTTATTAGCACTGATCACTGTATTAGTTTCATTGGGATGTCAGTGGCAGTTAGTCAGTCGTCGTCCCCCCCTCGTGTCAGAATGCCCGCCCATGTCCCACTAAAAGTTGCTGATTGCCGCCATTACTAGTATAATAAAAAATCCAGTATATACTTGTACACCGCCATTTGCTGACGTTATAACTTTCACGTAAACCAATTAATTTACATGTATTGGGATTGTGTTTAGCAAAGACATGTAGCAGAATACATTTTGGCCTAAATTTATGACGAAACTTGATTTTTTACATTGTTTTACTGGATATGTTTTATAGCAAAAAGTCAAAAATATTGTTTGTTTTTTCAAAATGTTTGGTCTTTTTTTGTTTATAGTGCAAAAAATAAATAATCCACAGGTTATCCAATACCATGTTGCATGATCGCGCAATTGTCAGTTAAAAATAGCACAGTGCTGTATCGCAAAAAAAACTACAAAAAATGGCCTGGTCAGGAAGAGGGGTAAATCCTCTGGAGGGCAAGTAGTTAAAGAACTTCTGAGGGCAAGCCCTGCATTGATAAAGTCTTTTCATTTTCAGTCATGTATTGATTGTATATTTTCTCTACATCAGTGTTTCTCAACTTTTTTTCAGTCAAGGCACCCTTCAAAATTATGGACATTCCTGAGGCACCCTTTAAAATTAAGGATAGTTGTGAGGCACCCCATTCTAAAATGGGCTGCCTTTAGACTGTCTAAAATTTTAAAAGGGCACCCCATTCCAAAATGCATATGGATGCTGCTGCATCCATATGAGAGGTGATTTATTCTTCCAAAGTAAATACACTTTTGCACACTGGTACTAACTAGTATGCCAATGTTTCTCTTCTCCCTCAGTTTTTTTCCATCACTGAGCTTATGTGACCCCAGCACTGATAAAGAGGGGCAGGAGGCGGTCAAAATAGGATGCTGGGCATGCAGCTGACATCATCCTTATCAACTGATGATGTTATTTTGTCAGGTTGTCAGGACGCCAGCAGCTAGAGGGTTGTAATGGTGTAACAATGAAATCCTGTGGCTTTGTGTAACTAAAAGGCAGGCCTCATCCACCTGCTGGCTTTTATACAAGTTTTGGGCAATTTGTAGACATTTTGCCAAGGCACCCCTGAGGAAACCTCAAGGCACCCCAGGGTGCTTGGGCACTCTGGTTGAGAAAGGCTGCTCTACATGAACAATTAGGGTGTAGAAGAGGTCCGTTTCTGTGATATCAATTTCCGGGCAATATAGTAACCTAGTGATCGTTAGTTGCAGAGATTCAGCACCTAAGGAGAGAATGTCCAATAAACTTATTTTGGGGACCAGGGGTAGTTGTAAAGAGTGCAGTACATTCAAGGGTTTTAAATATAGATGATCGGTGATATACAGGATTGTGGCTGAAGAGCATGATGCTATTGCAAGTATTGAAAGAAGGATTGTTTAGAAAGGCCATATTCCTCTGATAGTGATAGTGACTGATATGTTTTAAGGATGTTATTCTGGTAAATTTGATGAAGTAAAGTTTTGCCAGACCTCCTCTAATTTCCAAATCTCTCCAAGTTGGATAGTTCTGACAAGATCAGATTATTCCAAAGTGGCATAAATTGTGTATATCTCATGTGCTTAGTAATAGTTTTCATTGCAAGCCATACTTTGTGCAGGTGTGTAAGTGCAGGGTATTGAGATCCCTTTTGAAAAAGTACCTTCTTCCAAAAAGGGAAATGAGAGGGTCTTGAGGTAGAATAGAAGACAATATTCTCTGAGATTGATCTCTTATCTGATACACCTCATCCTGCAGCCTGTAGGAACTGGAAGGCCACAAAATAAAGTCTAGCATTGGAAACCTCCAGTCCCCCATCATCCTTTTGGGAGTTGAATAGTTTCAAGCTTAATTCTGGGTCATTTTCCCTTTCAAATAAGATCCATGAAAAGGGAGTTAACCCATCTAAAAATCATCTGATTTAGATTGGGGCATTATGCCAAACATATAATTACTTGGGCATTCAGAGCATTTTCACTAAATTTGCCCTTCCTACAACAGAAAAAGACAATTGACACCAGACCTTACAGTTAGCCTTTAGTTTAGTCAAAAGGGGTTCTACATTCAGTGGTATATAATCAGATAGTATGGTGGAAATATTATTTCCAAAATACTTAAAGATGGTGACCTTCTTAATTTAGCTGAATTGAAAATATTTCCCAAGCCATAAGAAAGTTACTTAGAACCCCCAAACATTATATATATTTTTTAAGCAGGTAATATTACTAAGAGACAGAGGCAATACCACTTGATGCATGCTTCATAGGGGTTAACGTTTTGATCTCTAAGGGTGTGGAGTTTTCCTGCAGGCATGCTAAGATGGACCCTTTGGGTAGATTTATTTTCTTATATTGTGTCTTGAATAACTTGTGCAACCTACATATGTGTTCACCTTTGTATGGGGGGATGGGATAGCTTTAATATTTTTAAAATTATTAATTAAATTTTTTTTCTCTTTTTTACACTGTCTCATTTTTTTAAATCAAATTTATTGCTATCACAAGGGATGAACAAAATCCATTGTGACAGCATGGGCAGTGACAGGTACTCTTTACTGAGAGATCTGGGGTCTACTAGACCTCAGATCTTTCTTCTGCCCTTCAAAGCAACTGATCAAACCCAGATCTGATGCTTTCAAAGGACAGTAATTGTTTGTTCACCTCAGACCGTGAAGTGGCACAATACTCTTTGCTTCCAGTTTCTTAGACCATAGAGATGCTCAGGGACATTCCAGTTCTCAATCATCTCTATAGTCAGGCGGCTTCAGTCCGGGGCTCCCCATGTGAATGGGAGAGCCCAGAAAGTCAGGTAGCCCCTTCCCACCACCTGTAAAAGCAATCCATCAAAATGCTTTTAGCTTATTCAGCATTGCCGGATGAAAACACTGATACTGAGGGTCATGGCTGCAGCTGCCATGGCCCTAGTATAACCACTGAAACTCAAGGATATCCAGGGACATCCTTGGGTGGCAAGCCATTAAGCAGGGTCTGACACAGGTACTCCCATTCCATGCTAATAAAATCATTGGCAATGTCTGATAATATAATAGCCCAATTGCCTACATTAGTAGGTGGAATTTGTAAATGGAGAGATAATCTATTATTGTTAGTGGTGGTAGACCTCATAAGTATAAAACTAACTTGATCTGGATGTACCAATGTGCCAGTAATATTAGACAATCTATTGGTAAGGACTTTAGCAAAAGCCTTAATGTCTGTCCTGAGAAAAGATGTTGGTTGACACAATTGCGACTGTAGGAGATCTTTGCCAAGCTTTAGAACAACAATAATGGCTTTATTCATGAACTGTGGAGATCTGATGCCTCATTTAGGACTGCAAAGAGCTCTGCAAGAAAGACAGTACCACATCTTTTTACATTTCTGTCATTAAGCCATCTGCCCCTGGGGCATTCATATTAGATGACACACTTAGGGTGGCAGATAACTACTACAATGTGATTGGAGAGTCCAGAACGGTGCTGTCCTCTGCAAAAATTGTAGGGAGAAAAAGAAAAAAAAAATATTGCCTCAACTTTACAAGAGATGTTACTGCTATAAAGGTCCATATAAAAAAAATCCCCAAACCATCTGTTATTTTAGAACAAATAGTCACTATACGTCCCCTATCTATGCTTTAGGCATTGACATGAGCTAGAAGCTGTTGTGATCTAGCAATGGCCACCAATAAGCGTCCTGTATTTTCCCCTTCCTCAAAAATTTTTTTTTCATTTAAAAAATCTTGTTTTTCCACCTCAGAGAAAGAGGGACTTCTAGGCTTCTTGGCAATAGAACAACATACTGTACATCTCCTACATAGGGTAGCATAATCATGTTAAATTTATCCTGGAAAATGCCAGAACCAGAAAATGTGGTTTGCCTGAAAGAAACTAGCAATTTATGAAGAACCAATGGGGAATATAAAAGAACTTACACAGTAACTAAAACCTAAGTTATTCAAGACACAATATAAGAAAATAACTCTAACCAAGGGGTCCATTTTAGCATGACTGCATGAAAACCCCACACCATTAAAGATCGAAATGTTAACAACCTCCCCCCCCCCCCCCCCGGGTTATGAAGCATGCATCAAGTGGTATTGTGGATGATAATGATGTATTTTAGGATAATGAGTGGTTTCACTGTTGAGGTATATTTTACAGTATCACCGACAAAGAAACATGGCCTGTTTCTTAGTTGCATTGCCTAAACCTCTAACATTCCATGATATTATAGTTCTACATTCAGCCATGGTACATGGTAATAACAAGAGAGTACGGGAGTTTTATCACAGTTTCATCACAGTAAAACAGGTAAAAAAAAACACAGGAGTTTTTGCAAGCTAAGACAGGTAGGTATCCATAGTGATACTACAAATGAGCGGGCTATAGAAACAGGGCATACAGTAACCCAGTCCTAACATCATGTGGTTAAGAAAGCTAATTCTGAAGACTCCTTCATTTGCAGGATGATTGGAGAGAACTGTATAGAGAAAATGTCAAAGGAGATGCAACTTTGATGTTGGTAGATAATGTAAACCTGGATGACATCAAGTCACAGATAAAAGCCAGCCTCTATAGCAGGAAATCTCATTCATTGCGCATAATAAAAAAGATCTGTGGAGTAAAAATAAGGTTGGCCCAGTAGACGTCTTGACACGTAGATGACGTTCATGCTCATCTAGCCATGCAACAACTACTGCTGGATGTTCAACTCTATAATCAAGCTGAGCAACTTTTTGTATTAAAACGTACATTTTTGTTGCAATGGGTTGAAGGCATATTCCACAGAGCTAACCCTTCTTTCTATGGCTGTCATTCTCTCAATAATATTCTGTATGCTTTGAGGGACAAGCAGAATGTCCTCTTGCATGCATTAGGCTTACAGAATATCTTTTAGGGTAGGTTCTGGTAGGGGCATATTGGATCACTAGGTGTTAGCAGGGAGGCAAGGTTGCCATCAGTACTTACTATGTTAGTCAGCAAGTCCTGTGCATCTTCTTGCTCTAATGGCACTGAGTTGACTTCTTCCTGTAGTTCTTCCTGTGGTTGCAGGTGTTCAGTGACAGCTGAATTTTTGGCGGGTGTTCATGTAAATCTTTCCAGTTGAGCTTTGGTGTTCCTAAGTTTCTCCTTCCCCATTCTAGGAGATAATGCTCTGGCTCCATCTTTAATGGAATGCTCGATGTGTGTCATATTTATTCTGCTTTGCTATGTTAAAATCACTAGAACAATGGATCAAACAGTAGATGACAGAGTAAATATGAGGGTCCTTGTTCCCAGTAGGGATGGTAGGAAGAGCGGCTGAATCTTTATCTGCTCACATCACTATTCAAGCCAAGCCATATTTATATATACAGTGCCTTGAAAAAGTATTCATACCCCTTGAAAATTTACACATTTTGTCACATTACAACCAAAAATGTAAATGTATTTTATTGGGATTTTATGTGATAGACCAACACAAAGTGGCACATAATTGTGAAGTGGAAGGAAATGACAAATGGTTTTCAAAATGTTTTACAAATAAATATCTGAAAAGTGTGGCGTGCATTTATACTCAACAACCCCTGAATCAACATTTGTGAAATAATGGGTTGCTCTCAGGAGCTCAGTGAATTCAAGTGTGGTACCGTGATAGGTTGCCACCTGTGCAATAAGTCCATCCGTGAAATGTCCTTGCTACTAAATAGTCCATGGTCAACTGTTAGTAGTATTGTAAAGGTGAAGTAACTGGGAACAACAGCAACTCAGCCACGAATGGTAGGCCATGTAATATGACAGAGCATAGTCAGTGCACGCTGAAGCGCACAGCGAACAGTGGGCAGAAATCACCACCTGTCTGCAGAGCAAAGACCTTGAAACATCATGTGGCCTTCAAATTAGCACAAGAACAGTGCATAGAGAGCTTCATGGAATGGGTTTCCATAGCCGAGCAACTGCATCCAAGCCTTACATCACAAAGTGCAATGCAAAGCATCGGATGCATTGGCGTAAAGCATGCCTCCACTCAATTCTAGAGCAGTGGAGACGTGTTCTCTGGAGTGAAGAATCACGATGGACGTGTCTGGGTTTGGTGGTTGCCTGGAGAACGGTACTTGCCTGACTGGATTGTGCCAAGTGTAAAATTTGGTGGAGGGGTAATTATGGTGTGGGGTTGTTTTTGAGATGTTGGGCTTGGCCCCTTAGTTCCAGTGAAGGGAACTCTTAAGGTGTCAACATACCAAGACATTTTGGACAATTTCATGCTCCCAACTTTGTGGGAACAGTTTGGGGATGTCCCCTTCCTTTTCCAACATGACTGTGCACCAGTGCACAAAGGAAGGCCCATAAAGACATGGATGAGCGAGTTTGGGGTGGAGGAACTTGACTGACCTGCACAGAGTCCTGACCTCAACCCGATAGGACACCTTTGGGATGAATTAGAGCGAAGACTGCGAGCTAGGCCTTCTTATCTGACATCAGTGCCGGACCTCACAAATGCGCTTCTGGAAGAATGGCCAAACATTCCCATAGACACACTCCTAAACCTTGTGGACAGCCTTCCCAGAACAGTTGAAGCTGTTATAGCTGCAAAGGGTGGGCTAACTTAATATTGAACCCTACGGACTAAGACTGGGATGCCATTAAAGTTCATGTGTGTGTAAAGGCAGGTGTCCCAATACTTTTGGCAATATAGTGTGAATATATACAGTACAGTTGTGTTCAAAATAATAGCAGTGTGTTGAAATAAGTGAATAAAGCTCAAAATCCTTCTAATAGCTTTTATTTCCATTAACGCAAATGCATTGGGAACACTACACATTCTATTCCAAATCAAAACATGAAGAAAAATATATCAAATTTGTGTTGTTTCTCAAAACAAATTGAAGAAAAGTGAATGTTAGACTGTTCAAAAAAAATAGCAGTGTTTGTATTCTTCTTTACAAACTCAAACATTCACTATATCAACTGAAAAATGTTTGAAGATTTTGCTTTCCTTTGAATCACTTAATATTTAGTTGTATAAGCACTGTTTCTGAGAACTGCTGTACATCTGTGTTGCATGGAGTCAACCAACTTCTGGCACCTGTGAACAGGTATTCCAGCCCAGGATGATTGGACTACATTCCATAGTTCTTCTCTATTTCTTGGTTTTGCCTCAGAAACTGCATTTTTGATGTCACCCCACAAGTTTTCTATTGGATTAAGATCCAGGGATTGGGCTGGCCACTCCATAATGTCAATCTTGTTGGTCTGGAACCAAGATGTTGCACGTTTACTGGTGTGTTTGGGGTCGTTGTCTTGTTGGAACACCCATTTCAAGGGCATTTCCTCTTCAGCATAAGGCAGCATGACTTCTTCAAGTATTCTGATGTATTCAAACTGATCCATGATCCCTGGTATGTGATAAATAGGCCCAATGCTGTAGTATGAGAAACATCCCCATATCATGATGCTTGCACAACCATGCTTCACTGTCTTCACAGTGTACTGTGGCTTGAATTCAGTGTTTGGGGGTCGTCTGACAAACTGTCTCCGGCCATTAGACCCAAAAAGAACAATCTTACTTTCATCAGTCCACAAAATGTTGCGCCATTTCTCTTTAGGCCAGTCAATGTGCTCTTTGGCAAATTGTAACCTCTTCAGCACATGTCTTTTTTTTCAACATTGGGACTTTGTGGGGGCTTCTTGCAGATAGCTTGGTTTCACATAGGCGTTGTTAGGGACCAGCCGGTGGTAGCCTCTAGCATTCCACAGACCAGAATTCCCCTGGGCGTGGAATCTAAGTTCCGACCTGCTTGTTCACCAGAGCCCCTGATGGTGGGGATGGACTTGGAGCAAGCCGAGACCAGGTCGCGACCCCTGGGTGCAACCCGCTGTGGTAGAGGCACCTGTCGGTGGTACGCAGCAGGTGAGAATCTGATGTAAGGAGGTAGAGTAAGTGAGGTCAGACAGGCTGGGTCGGTAACAGCGGAGCAGGTTGGTACAAACGGCAGGCAAAAGAATAAATGGGTCACGGTCTGGGTTTGGCAACTGGAGATCAAAAGTGCAGGAGCAGGCAGGAGAATGGTCAGGCAAGCCAGGGGTCAGAGCAGGAGAAGTCAGCACATCAGGATCAGGCAGGGTCAGCAGCAGAGTAAACTCACAGAACACAGGAAAGACCATATGGCACTTGAGCATTGCAAGAGCCGGGTTTAAATAGCCCGCCCGACTCCTCACAGGTGCTCCTGGGTCCTAGTGCTTGCCCGGCGCCGTCATTGGTGACAGGCGTGCCTGGGTCCTAGTGCCCGCCTGCCTGTACGTTTTGTCAGGATTCTACGCATGTGCAGATTCGATTGTCACAGCGATCTTCCCATTCCCTGACAGGCGTCTTCTAATTGGAACAGTACGCACAGGTAACTTTAGACCTTCTTTGATCTTCCTGGAGCTGATTGTTGGCTGAGTCCTTGCCATTTTGGCTATACTTCTATCTATATCTATCTTCTATCTGTATCTATAATATATCTATATGATATATAGATATATATTTTTTATGTCTGATAGAGCATGTGTGGATGTGAAAACCTATGTAATAAACTAGAATATCATGCAAATGCATAATGAAGTCTATTCCATTGTAAATACTGTCATTGTTTGTCTTTCATGCTTACTACAGTCTGAAGGAGTTAGAAGTCTCTGTGCACCACTGATCACTCAACTTGATGAATAATTAATACAGAGGTGTTTATGTATTACTCATGGGCATTCTGCTGTGTGAAGGAAAATAGTCACATCCCATTTATTCAGGTTCTAAACCTTTTAAATATTATTTTGCTTATTGCATAAAATTGCCCTTTCATATAAAGCAATCCTTACTGTTATAACAACAATAATAATAATAATAATAATACTACTACAGTACCGTACTTGGACAGCATGTGTTTACTAATTAGATTAAATAATGTGTTCAGGTTAGCGTGAAGCTTGAATACTAAATTACTTGTGGCTACTGCCATTTTGAAGAATCACCCGCAGTGTCCAGGCACAAAACACTTTGGAGAGATGCCAAGTCAAATTAGTGCCTGCAATAGAGCCACTGGTTATTCAGGCCTAAATTATCCACAAGAAGCCTGGTGGATGTCTAACGGCTTAACCCACCTTCCTTTTGTGGCATCTGAAATGTTGTCCCCACCGCCAGCCTGCACTGCAAAGTAGTAGCAGGCAGAAAGATGCTGTTTGAGGAGGAAGCTGGAGTAGGACAGGATCCTCCACTCATGCATAGAGAGGGAGGTATGCTGCTAAACTACAATGACAAAATGAGAAAGTAAAGCAGAACTTCAGTCTTACCTTCAGTCTTGCACAGTTTTACAGACTCCTTTCATGTATTGAAAATGCTTAGTCTGATAACACTGCACATTGATTTTCTCACAGTGGGCATTATAAGCCTGCCCCATTTCCTGGCTGAAGGACGCCATATTATCTAGGGTTGTCTACTAGGTTTGTATAGCCTCTCTCACCAGCCATGATCTGCCTGGCATGCATATAAAAGCACAGAGACCCGGTAGTGACACGTCTAAAATAGGCTTTTTAATAAAAACATAAAGGCTTTGTTTTTAAAAATGTAATTAGCATGTTGAAGAATGAATTGGGAAAGGAAAAATATAAGCAGATTTTCTTAAAATGCTTCTAAAACTTTCTTATTTGTGTGACTTGTAGCCTCTTCTCCTGGTCCTCAGTTATTCACTGTAGAAAGTTGCTAACAGCTGCTGAAAGGTCCTGGGAACCTGCCAAAAGTGTCTGTCTTTGACTACTGACTTTCAGACACTTAGGGCAGGGTCATAGCAAGTATCCTGATATTGCAGCAAAATTCTACAGCAAATTACTGAGGGGATGCTGCAGACCAGTGCCTTCCCACTTATAGAAAAAAGTGTCTAGAATGCCTGTGACTGCAGTCTTCCTAGTCACTGATCTACAAACGCTGCTGCCGTTTTATTTTCCTGTTTTGGTCAGCAGTGCAGCAAGGTACTGCTCACTAAAGTACAGTGAAGGTCCTGGGCTTGCTGTGCTATATATCCATTCTCCAGTATGTCAGAGATAGGAAAGGTTAAAAGGTACAGTTACACAGTAAACCATTTAAGTACAGAAATTGGCTTGTTTTTCATTAATAAATCACCAAGGCCCATTCTGATTGGTTTGTTATGGTAACGAGCGGTAAAACACATGTACCACGGTGTGTTCTGATGGAAATCACTGCCCACATTTATTTTAAATATATTTTAAAAATATTCTTCCCAAATATATTAACATATATTTGAAATACTACAGTTTTGGCTGTATTCAATATATTTCACTATATATATATATATATATATATATATATATATATATACACACACACACACACTGTATGTTGAAATGCGTTTTTTTATATACTACAAAATATATGAAAAATATATTTAAAAATGTAATTTTTTTAAAATATATTCTTAAGATTTTTTTAACATAAAATGTTTTTACATATACTCATAAATGCATTCCAAAAATGTAGATTAAATGTATTTTTAAAGACATGCAGTATATTTGAAAATGCAATTTAAAAAATATTTTTCATATACTTTGTAACATATAAAAGAAGCATTTCAACATACAGTATATATATATATATATATATATATATATATATATATATATATATATATATATATTAATATATATATATATATATATTTATTTATTTTAATATATTGAATAAGGCCAAAATTGTATTTCAAATTTATGTCAATATATTTGGGAAGAATATTTTAAAAATATATTTAAAATATATTTTTCATCCATGTGGGTGTGAACGGTACCACAAAGTACTACACAGTAGTGGGCAATGTATAATCTACTGAAGCACACCACAAAACACATTTATTGAGCTGAACTGCTTTAAAACATAAGGTGCATATCAGATTTTTTGTGTATTAAAGAATACTTATACTCGTCTTGGCTTTAGCAATGTAATGTCCTAGAGCCCCCCACCAGTTGCTGAGATGTTTGAGTAATCGCGTCCCATTTTCATTGGCTGGGTAGAGATAAAGTCACTCCCACGCATATGCAGGCGTTCCGTCGGCTTTGGCACTGTCAAATTTCTAAAGTGAGCTGCGTGTGCACAGCTCACTGTACAGGGGCAGGCAGGCAGGCAGGTAATTTTAATGTAGAAGATTTTAATATAGCATGTCTCTTCTGAATTAAAAATCTGCCTGTCTGTCCATTTTTATTTATTATCTAAAGTTTCACTTTAAGGTGTGCTACCACTCCCTTTTTCTGAACTCTCAGACAAAAATTCTAAATTTAGCACTTTGAGCATGAAAGTGCATTTCTTGCGAACAGAGACGATAAAGCCAGTTTCCAAAGTGAGGATCTTTTGGCTGGATGATTGAGGCCCTTTGTATTAACAGAGAGTATTTTAATAGTCATGTTAGCTGATCAAGACATTCGTTGATTGAACACAACTCCTTGAGGAAGAGTTGAAGGCAGAAAAGGAAGTCTTGGCACAGGTTAGAAAAAAGAATGTGATTGGCAGCTACAGAGTTGAATGTACCGTTGGAAACAGCAACGAGAGGAAAACTTAAAATAATAATAATTTTTTTTTTTTAAAATGGAGTTGCACACCAAAAAGCTTTTCACGATGCAGGCGCAACTGTGTCCAGGAAGGGAGTGTAGGGGTCAAAGTTCAAAAGAGCCGAAGGCTAATAGACACCGGGTTGGGCATTTATAGTATTAGGTGTTCCAGAATTAGTGTGGTCTAGACCTGTTGTGTTTACGTTGAGGCTGCGAAAAGTTATGGGATGTTGCTATTCTCACAGATCGTGCGGAGTCTGAGGCAGGGGGTTCTGGTATGATGCCCCAGGAATGCAGTTGTTGTAGACCAGCCTGATGTGACGAAATAATATGTTTGGATCCTTGGAATGTAACCAATAGTACTGCAGAAGTTGCCCATTGATATGGGATTTTATGGTTACGCAAGGCTTTGGTTATTGCTAAATTTAGCACTTTGAATGGCTGTAGAGAAGAGATAAACAGATACAACCTATGCAGGAGGATTTATTTCATCTCTGTGTATCACCCAAGACCAGTCACTTCACTGGGTATATGTAAGCATTTACAACCACTCTAAGCTATACTGAATTGATGGCTGTGAGTCAATTATGCTATATGCTATGTTCAACTATATATACTGTAATATTCAATGAAGTGGAGCTATCCCAGCAGAGGTTAATATTCTTGTGACCTTACACTTAAAGGATAACTCCACTTTCATGGGGAAAAAAATAGCAAAGAAAAACATAATATAGCTTATACAATTATGACACAAGTCATATTGTAATTGAATGTTATAAAAAATGCCTTTCCTTTTCAATCTGCAGTGCTTCAATTTTCTGAACAATGCACTGCATTATGGCTACCTGGAGGCATTCTGTACACAGATAGTATACAGAATCCCCTCCAAATATGTCATTTCCTGCTAGTGTGACTGGTTCACTGATTTTCCCAGAAGTCTGCACAAGGATTCAAGTCAGATTTTGAGCATCCCCTGCAACATAAATGTCATTTTCGGTGAGATACTCCCAAAGGGAATTCACATCCAAAGGAATGCAGACCCTGCAATTTTCCTCATTAGAGCCCAGCAGGTGCAGCAGCAGATAGATCATTATGTGGTTAGGGGTTGGAGCTGTCAGGCTTTTATAGCAGTCTGTCCCCATTAGGGAGATTATGCCCCTAATTGTCCCGAGCACCAATGTCACAGGAAATAAAAGTGAAGGTAAATGCAAAATTTTACGTTGCCACCAGAACACAAATAGAAGGTGAATCTTTCAATAGGGACACTTGTACCTGTGACAACTGTTTAAGAGCAAATATCCTCTTTTCCTGTCTACATGAAGGTGAATGATAGTGCTGGATCAATGTGGGTGCAGGCCAATACAAATGCAATAAAGCTAAAATGCATTTGTTTGCTACAGCTTCATGTATAAAAGAGTTAAGGACCCAGTTCTGGGCCTAGGATGCTGCCTTTCTCATAATCAGACTGCTTTAGGCTTCATTCACACCATTGCAGTGAAGGAGCACTGCAGATGTCCAGTGGTGCTATTAATTCTTAAAGGCACCCCCACACATCATGTTAACACGCGCGCCAAAACGCATAGTACTGCAGTACCATGTAAATTGGTGTGATGTGATTTTTAAAATGTGTCAGGCAATTCTTTTAGTGTGATTCTTGCACATAGGCTAGGCCACTGAAACTGGCGGTCTGCCCTAAATATGACACATGGGAATGCTCAAAAAGAGCAAGCACAGTCCGACGCATCTGCAAGGTGTGAATGGAGCCTTACAGACAAACAAATACTGTTAGGAACACCAAGTAAAAACCCGTCTTGCTTGAAATTTGTTGTAAATCTTTATTTCTTAGGAACATAAAATATAGCTAAAATGTTTTCTTCCATCCAACCTCAATTCAGATTGTCTATGTTATTTCATGCTGATTGCATTACAAATTGTTGCTTAGGCCTGAAGAAGAGGCAGTTCTTTCCCCAAAAACACAATGTCTACATTCGTTGTTCCTAACAAATAAAAATGTATTAATTTTAAAGGCTAACTTCACAACATGTTGCATCCATATTTAGGGTGTAACACATTGCTATGAACCCCCCTCTCACCCCCAGAGTGCCCACCTATGACAGTGAGCGGGGGTTCTTCTGCCCTTAGAGCCGCATTATTCATGCACAGCAATCTGCGAATGAATATGCTACACACCCCACTGCAACAGACAGATAGTAGTTCTCAATGAACTATGAGAGCACTGATCAGTGCCCTCGTAGATTATTGAAATTTCCTGCAGCTCTGAAACTGACAGTCCATACAGAAATACAAATAGAGATCTTCAGAAAGTGCTCTCAGAAGCCTGTCACGGCATCTGAGACCTATTGATCAGGCAGGCTTCTGAGAAACACAATAAAAAGATGCACATTTTTTTACTTGCCAAAACATGTGCATTAATTATTTTTTTAAATCCCTTCTGCCATCTCCTGACCCTTTAAAAGGTTCTATATGCCAGGAGGCAGGCATTCTGATCCCTGCCAATCACAGCGGTCACATGATCAGAAAGCTCCTGATCTATGCATTGGAAGCTTTCTGATACCCTCCGGTTACTGTGCTGGGAGCGCACAGTGCACATGCTCCCAGCACAGAAAGATGTTTAAAAAGTCTTCATATATGCGACCTATCCGCATTAAAGCTCACATATATGCATACTTCCAGTGGGAAGTGGTTAAACAAAGGTGAACTTAACCTTTAACCTCCCTAGCGGTCTGATTATTTCCATATTTCTGTGCTCAAAGCGGTACATTTTTTTGCATGCAAATATGTATTTTTTTTATTGTAGGCCTGTCATTTTTAGGAATAACTCACTGAAATCTGTCCGAACAAGTCTAGTAAACATCCCGGGTATGTTAAAATTTGAAACACGAAATCATAAATTATAATTTAATAAATAATCAAAAAAATAATAATAATATAATAATAATAATACATTTAATAATATAATCGAACCAAAAACACTGAATTTTGAAATATAGTGCCAAGTTCGCTCATCACTGAGCAAAGTCACAAAATCGTTTTCAGTGTCTGATGACGAATTTCCCCACGAATCATTATCACTCAATTCTGCAAGTGGTTCTAATTTACTATCGCTGTTCTCTAACTGGTCTAAAACCGCTTTTGACCTAAAGGGACGCTTTTTGGACATCATGAACGTTTCTCAGTTTTCAGGCAGAAAGAACAGTACAAATGCAGGCAGGGCACAGGACAAAGCACTCGGGACAAAATGTATGTGAAATGGTTTGATACAGTAATGTTTTACTATGTTATTTTAGTGAATTTAGTGAATGTCACTTTTTTTCATTTTCAAATTTCCCGCCAGTTCCGTCCCCCATACGTCCCGACATTGCAGGAGACGGAACCCAGAAGACAGATGCCAGCATCCGCCGGAGGACATTACAGGGGACACTGCAGGAGGGACACCGCAGGAGTGCAGGACAAGGTAAGAGAAGAACAGATCCTAGAGCAGCGCCGCATGGTAAGCCCGAGTGTAGCTCGGGGTTACCGCTGTGGTGCTGAAACTTTACCCCGAGCTGCACATAGGGATACCACCAGGGAGGCTACATGACATGGAAGTTTGTACTAATCACACACTTAGGCTGGCCATAGATGGTTCCTTATTTGTTTTTACATATCAGGCAGCAGGCTGATCAAAAAAAAAAATGAATGCATTCTCTCACACACATGCGAGGTGGATGAAGGGCTTCTCTGCTGTCAGAATACTCTGATCAGCAAGCTGATTGACAAACGTTTTCCAACAGTCCTGTTTGAAAGAGCGGAAATGGCCATAGATGGAGCGAAATTCGTCTGGACTATGATGAACTGGCTAAATTTCAATCCATCTACGCACAGCTTTAGGTGTTAAATCTACAGGACAATCCTGTAGTCCAATCTCCCTAATGATAAACTGGCACAGAAATTTTTTTTGCATTTTACCTCATTTGTTTAAATTTACCACCATTGTTACGTAATAAATTAATACTTTATTCATAAATTATTATCACTTTAATAAAAACATCTTAAAGTAACTGTACAGTCCTTTAATTATTTTCTAGATACACATGTATTAATGCAAACAGCCAAAATATGTACTTTAAGGTTTTAAAAACTCTTGATTGTGTTTATATTTGTAAAACGATGCTTCTATATTAGCTTGTGTGACAGGCTGAGACTCTGTCACTGTGAGAAGATGAGAAAATGTGACAAAGGATTCGCATTTAGGGTGATTACAATGTTCCAGATTAGTGTTTCTAGGCAGAGAAAGCCGTGGATTTGGCTTTCTCTGGATTCTAAAGCTCTGGATCGGAACATTCAGTCCTCTGTTGGGGTTTTACCAGATGCCTTCAACTTGTCTGAGTGCACAGGTGTGCAGTGTCATTATATACTCAGGTCTGAGAATAGCTCAGAGCTCCTAGTCAGTGACAGCTCCCAGTGTGGGAGACGGAAGGTCTCATCGAGGGGTGAGAGGACCCATCCAGAAGTCTCAGTTCCAGGAGTCAGGTCAGCTCCTATCAGGGTGGGCCGTGCAGGAGGGCACAGTGACTAAAGGCTGGAGAGCCAAGCATCTAAGAGAGCTGGACAACACAGTCAGAATGGTAAGAGAAGCAAACTGATACTGAAGTTGAAGCTGAGTGAGCTTACGAGCTAGGTGGCTCGGCATTTTCCAGTGTGTGTATTTCTGCTGATGCTTTCCCACTGCCCTATAGCAGAAATACTGCTACAGGGCGGCAGGGGTGCACACAATCACGTATATATACACGTAATCTTGCATTTCTGGGTAGGGGGGCGCGTGTGAGCCAGTGATTCCCGGTGTATCATGGACGAGGGAGAGACCTGTATGTAAACAATACAGATCTCTCCCCTGTCAGCTCCTGTACACTGCTTTTTATGGATCTGCCTAGGAGAGCCATGCAAAGCAATGTGCTTACAGTGTAAAGCACACACACAGTGAAACAGCACACAGTTAACCCTTTGATCGCCCCCAGATGTTAACCCCTTCCTGCCCAGTGTCATCAGTACAGTGTCAATGCTTTTTATTAGCACTGATCATTGTATTGGTGTCACTGGGGATGTGAGTGACAGTTAGTCAGTTTTCCCCCAGTGTCAGAATGCCCGCCGCAGTCCCGCTATAAGTCGCCGCTTTTACTAGTATTATAAAACAAAATTCCAGTATACATTCTGCCATTTGTAAATGCTATAACTTTAACATAAACCAATTAATTTACATTTATTGGGGGGAGGTGTTTAACAGAGATATGTAGCAGAATACATTTTGGCCTAAATTTGTGATGAAATTTGATTTTTACAGTTTTTTTTTTACTGGACATGTTTAATAGCAAAATGTCAAAAATATTGTTTTTTTTCCCTCAAAATTGGCGGTCTTTTTTTTTAAAATAGCACATACAATAAATAACGCACAGGCAATCAAATACCACCAAAAGAAAGCTCTATTTGTGGGGAAAAAAGGACATAAATTTCATTTGGGTGCAGCGTTGCATGACCACACAACTGTCAGTTAAAGTAACGCAGCGCCGTATCGCAAACAATGGCCTGGTCAGGAAGGGGGGGGGGGTAAAAATAGCTCCTGTCTGTCATGGACTCACTAAAATACTGCATCTAGTACAAGAGCTAAGAGTTGTGCTTTGCAAATCCTGCAAATCTAGGAGTTGGCTGATACATTATAACAATGCACTAACTGCGGTTGATTTACTATATGCAAATAGGCTGTTTACTATGAACTTTCACTTTGCAAGTAAATTTTCTCTTAGCTTAATTTAATGGAATCCGAAATGTAAAAACACATTATGGGATTTTACTTATCTCTAGAACTCTAGTGCCAACAGCTGACGACCTCTGTACATTCTGTCACAGTCATTGCATTTTATTGAATCCAAATGTATAAGTCAAGCCCCACAACTACATTTCCAATTATGTTATATGGAAAATTCAGGTGGTTGGACTTGGATCTAACTTCAACAGTATGAACAGTATGGTTAAAAAACAATCAATAAACCAAGATAAATGTGAATATACAGAAATAAATAAATCCCTTGCGCTGTTGTATAAGGCCCCTTTCACACACGGCAGACTCTGATTAGATCCACAGGGAATCTGTCCACTGATACCCTACTAATCAAAGCAGACATGGACCAACACTGCTCTATGGACCAGTGGGTGTAAACAGACTCTGCTGCCCCAACACCCAACTGCCCTACAATCTGATCCACCTAGACAGAGGGGGATGGATCAACTTCAGTTTTTTTTAGTGGACCAGATGGGATTGGAGGTAGGTGGGAGTAAGCGTACACAGTCAGTTTACACCTGTGTGGGCATTTACACATAGGCGTTTAAATGCCCACACATCATAAACATGTTACAAAAGTAATAATAAAAAAGTAACCCATGTGGGAGATAAAAGCTCAAATCGCTCAAATGTTCAACTTTCTTACAACGTAGATTGCCATAGTGGATCCCTTTTCCAACAAGTTTAACCCATAGCAGAAAAATTAATTTGGCCATTAAAAGGCATTGCCACCTGTTATCTAAGGCATACCCAGACAATATAAAATTATAGGTTGTACCGATATTAGTGTTTATAGTGTTTAAGTGATACTGCACAGTAGGTGACAGAACAGTAAGATCAGATCTTAACCTGCAGAATATGAGTGAACAGGTTCATAGTTGTCTTAGTCATGCACAGTGTCAATTAATGATTAAGGGGAGGGATTTTGTGCACCCCAATACTGGCAAGCTTTACATATCAGTCATCATTTGAGATTTATGCTCTGGTCTACTCATGTAAATATGTTTGTTGGAAAAACAACATAAAAAAATAAAAGATTGCATAGTTCAACAAAGTCATTCAATCGGAAAGGGACAACCAAGATTGCCAGTATCCACACTTTGCAGAGTATGCTCACTTTGAAATTGATTTGACATTTGTAGTCCTGGATGATGTTCCTAGAAGCAGGAGAGGAGGAGATTGCATTTGCACACTCAAAAAGAGAGAAGAGTGGTGGACTGGCAGATTATCTCCTTTAAGGTTAGGGTCAAACAGAGATTTCTACTTATATTTATTTACATAAACTTTCTATATTGTTTGATTTCTTTACAGGAATTTCCAACACTACATCTGACAAAATTTATCTCGGTCTGCATGACCCATTAAGTGTCTTAAAGTGATACTAAACAGAGAAGTGTTAATTGCCATAACTCGTTCCTGAAAATCATATATATCATGCCGTTGTATGTATTTTTTTTTTTAATCCTCTAAATTCCTTATTCCTGCAACATTGTTGTGTGGTCACATGATCTTTTCCTGTCCAGCATCTGCAGGGAAAGATCCTTGGAAAGGACTTCTATTACTCTGCTGATTTATGCTCTCTACAATATGAGTCTGTCTACACAACCTTGATTGGTGCTGTGCCAGTCTCATGGCAAAAAAAATATCAGAAACTGTTTTACAGCTCCCTATAAATCTTTATTAAACGTCAAATTATTGATGAGGATGATTGACACTAGCTTTCATTTTGTTCAGACAACATCTGTATCCAATGCTCTTTTTTATTTTACAGGTATTCACAATTACATTTGCTATATTTAATACTGCTTTATATTAAAACTAAGCTTTTTTGTGAGTTTTTTGTAGTGAACATAATTAAATCAGCATTCCCATAGGTGTTTAGCAATAGGAAGACCTGAAGGAGGTGTCATATACCACTGTGTATATGCCCACATGTGTGACTCTAGTTACATGGGCTCCACAGATAAGAAAAATGAGGAAATGAAGAGCTTAGAAGGGAACTGAAACTGGAGCATGCTCATTAGAGGACAACAGCTGGTCTACACAATCTCAGGCTGCAATTGGTACACAGAGATGATGGGAGGGACAGCTGAAGGCAGGATTAACCAGGTATATTTCACTCAAAACAAAAGCTTTAGTGGCTTTTTGAATATGCACACTCGGTTATGTAATATGTATTAAGAGTTTTTCATTGTCTGGGTTTAATGACACTTTTATTGAAGCCTGCTTTTTTTAATGTAATTTTTGGTTTGTGGCTAGAGAGATGTTGGCTATGAGTTGTATTTTTGTATTTGGAATGATTAACATGGTAGTTACTATCTGTTTAGTGAGAATATGTTAACTTTCTGTAAGTAGTGATGAGATAATATTGCAAAAATCAGACATTTGATTGTTTTGATATTATATGTATCTCTGCCATAGGTTACTTTTTCACTCATGTTTTCTCCATGAGGGGTTATTATGTTTCATTCATATTTTGCCGTGCCATACAGTATTTATGGCTGTGTGAGCATTTAAACTTTGTTGTGATTTACTTACCATGACTGGGATAAAGGGATGCCCAAAGCAGTCTTCCTTTGAGAGCATGTTCTTATGTGCTAGGAAATTTAGATTTGCATAGTGCATTCTGGATAATGTGCATTTTGGAGTGTTTTTGTTTTGTTTTTATGTGTTTAGTTCTGACTATTTAAAAAAGAAGAGCAACTATTTACCATGCAAACACAACAGCATAACATCCAAACACACAAACAATGAATGTTTCATGCAAGGTTAGTATAACATTGCATACAAGGCCTAACCTCCTTCTCTCCACAGATGTTGCTGATGATGGAGCTGGATGACGGACTGTAAGATGGACCCAGAACTCCCAAAACTCCTTTGGGTAAGATCTGGCACACTGCAACAAGGAGATAACATTTTCATATAACAAATTCCAAATTTTCATGCATTTCTATATATACAGTAATCATTTCTGTGGAGGGAAGAGGAGCACAATTTAAATAAGCATTTAAAGGTATAAATATCACTACAAGCACACAATTTAGCATTTTCTACACATATATTTGTAAAAATTATCATCCTATAGCAACCAAAACTATACATTTCTTTCATATACCATATTTCAGTAGCATTTAGTGCACTGTTTCTACAGTATAGCCTTGTTTTCAATGCTGCAAACCAATGGTAACAATGTATGTCACCTGTCTGCCCAGTTCCACTTATTT